>NW_006921866.1:1901105-1903430 GCF_000298275.1 Orycteropus afer afer | reverse complement strand
AATTTTTTATTTGCATTTCATTAGAGAATGTTTTGGAATTTGGGCTTGAATTTCTTTACATTTATAGATAGCTTTGGATATTACTGACATTTTCATTGAGTTAGTTTGCTTAACTAACAGCTTCTTTGTCAGTTTTCCATACTGTGGAAGCTTGCATGCTACCATGGAGATGGAAATTATGCCACTGATATTTCAGAAGCCAGCAAGGTCATCCATGATGTACAGGTTTCAGTAGAGCTTCCAGACTAAGACAGACTAGGAAGAAGGCACTCAAAATGTGACTGAGGAAGAGTTGCCTCTTCAAAGTAGAGTAAACCTTAATGACATGGATGAAGTAAAATATTTGAGGCTTTCATTTTCTGATGTGGCACAACTCGAAATGAGAAGAAAGAACTGCAGACATTCATTAATAATAGGAATGTGGCAAGTACAAGCATGAATTGAGGAAAACTGGAAGTTGTCAAAAATGAGAAAAGCATGAAGGAAAAAGATCTTAGGCACTACTGAGCTGAAATGGACTAGTATTGGCAATTTCTTAGACAATCATATGGTCTACACTGCTGGAAATGACAAATTGAAGAGGAGTGGCATTGCATTCATCATCAAAAAGAACATTTCAATGTTTATCCTGAAGGAATATACCCATGTCCAGATATAAATTGGGCAGAAGATATTTGGACATACATATCTGCATGCACTATAAAGTTGTCTATATATATAATAGAGCTAACAGGGAGCAAAGTTATGATAACTTCTTGCCATAGTCAAGCACCTTGAGGGTGTGAGTCTCTGGCCAGTGAGCTTGGGACCATGGTTACAGAGGACATCAAGATCAACTGGCATAGCATACTACACAAAACATTGTTCTACATGCTACTTTGGTGAATAAAGATTGGGGTCTTAAAAACTTTCAAGTGACCCATTAAAATGTAAATGGTCTCTTCTCATCAGGGCAAAGAAGAGAAGAAAGAAGAAAATAAAAAAAATACATGGAAACACTTAGTCCAAAGGACTAGTAGACCATAAGAATGTCAGCCTACATTAGCTTGAGATGGGAAGAACAAGATGTTGTTCAAATACCACTGCTAACCACTTGGAAAGCATCAAAATGGGAGCTCCTTGCTACAACAGGAGAAAAATCATTTAAAAAGCCAAACTTGCTGACCTGACAGACACTGGTGAAACCCTCAAGACTATAGCCCCTAATTACCCTTCAGGCCTGGAATTGAACTCATTCCCATGTCTTCTAGTCAAAGAACAGACAGGCATACAAGGTGAACAACTATAGTAGATAAGGACACTACTTAGAGCAATCAACAATGGAAGATCAGAAAAACAACATTTGCATAAGGGGATAGCTCAGAGGGCAAGAATGCATCAGAAAGAGGACACAGGGAAAAGGTAACCACAGGGAAGAAGTAGGAAGAGAGCTGTTACTTTGTGGGGTTTGCAATCACTGTCATGAAACAAAATATATAAGAACTGTTGAATGGAAAACAAATTTTCTCTGTAAATTTTCACCCAAATCACAATAAAAATAAATAAGTAAATAAAAATAAAACGTTAAAAAGCAAACAAACAAATAGATAATGAAGTGTGTATTTTTTGTTTTGGCCCAAAACCAAAAAAATAAAAATAAATAAAAAAAAAAACCTCTCCCAAACTACAAAGCAGCAGCAAGTAATGGAATAATATTCATATGCTTACAAGGAAGACCAGTTAATACTAACATTATTCAAATTTACACACCAACCACTAAACCCAAAGAGGAGGAAACTGAAGGTTTTTTACTGACTTCTTCAGTCTGAAATTGACTGAAAATGCAATCAAGATGTATTGATAATTACTGCTTGATTGAGATTACTGATTGGAATGTGAAGGTTGGAAACAAAGAAGAAGAATCAGCAGTTGGAAAATATGGCCTTGGTGAAAGAAATGATATCAGAGACCTCATGATATAATTTTTCAAGAATGATAACTAATTCATTGCATATAGCTTTTTTTTTCAGCAGCATAAATAGTGACTATATACATGGACCTCACTGGATAGAATACATAGGAATCAAATACACAAAATCTGTGGAAAGAGATGATGGAAAATTTCAATATCATCAGTAAGAGCAAGGCCAGAAGCTGACTGTGGAACCGACCATGAATTAGTCATATGCAAGTCTAAGCTGAAACAGAAGAAATTAAAACAAACCCACAAGAGCCAAATATGACTTTGAGTATATCCAACCTGAATTTAGAGACCATATGAAGAATAGATTTGATGCATTGCAAACCAATGACTGAAGCTCAGACAAGTTGTCAGATGACATCAAG
>NW_006921866.1:1894582-1901005 GCF_000298275.1 Orycteropus afer afer | reverse complement strand
AACCCACCAGCCACTCCTCGGAAGGAAGGTTGGGCAATCCTACTTCTGTAGTGATACTGCCTCAGAAACCCAAGGAGGGGTCACTATGAGTTGGGTCCGACTCGATGGCACATAACAACAATAACAACAATTCCCTTTTTATGTAAAATAATCTTTTCACTTCACTTTAGTTTCCTATTGTTTCCCTTGTAGGCTCCTAAAGACATACTAAGAACACCCAAGAAGTAACTGCAACAGAAATAGCCAATACAAAATTGAGATTTGGATCCCATAAGCCTAATTCAGGATTTGGTTTAATAAAGGTATGAAACCTTTATTACTGAGCGAAACAAAGCTTAATGTGGAAAAGATCAGAGATGTATCAGCTGGTCAAAGGCAATACAAAGTATCAGGGTTTAATGTCTATCTACAAATATGAGATGGTTGGAAATGGAGGAAGCCAGACTTCCTGATGTACGATGGAAAAAAATCAGAAAAAGATTCATGCTTCTATAAGGCAAGAGTTAAAGATGAAAGGACTAACTCAAGATAAGGAAGAAATTCTCTTGTCACCAGTTGTTTCATTTTTTTGAACTTATCTGTTATCACATGCAAGAATTTATTGGACAACAGTAGTAATTAAAGGGATGTACTTTTGCAAAAGCATATGAATACATGTAGCTGAAGATTGAAGAAAAGTCAACTACAATTGCTTTAATGAGCAAGATAAGTTATCTGATGTAACTGAAAATCCAGAGGTAGTGTACATTTATTCAGTGCCTCAGTGAGATTATCAATGACATCTTTTGTTTTCATCCTTCTGTGCTACTATCCCCTTTTCAAGATGGTGGCTAAAATTCCAGCCCTCACATCTGGGAAGGAAAGAAGAGATACTGTATTTTTCTGTAGGTCCCAATAAGTAGAGAGGACATATTTCCTAGAAGCCTGCCCAATAAACTACTCACATTGCAAAAGAACAGTAGGGTATAAGCCTGTACTTGAATTAACTACAAATAAGGAGATAGGCTTACTATTTTAGCTTAGAAGAAACACCAGGAGTGGAATCAATGTTGGCTAATCAATCACAATAAGCAATACAGCAAATAATATATATTGTTAAAGTGGTACAAAGATGTTAAATTATTAGAAACCTGATTCATAGTGACACTCTTTGGGTTTCCGAGGCAGTAAATCTTTATGGAAGTAGATTGCCCAGTCTTCCTTCCACGGAGTGGCTGGTGGGTTTGAACCACCAGCCTTCTGGTTAGCAGTCAAGTGCCTTAGGCACTATGCCACCAGAGCTCCCTCAATTGTATATGGAGATAAGAAATAGAATTTCTAGTGTACCTAGTCCAATGTTCTCATTGAATAGGAGAAATGAGGCTGAGAGAGGGGGCAATGCTTCAGACAGAATGAGAAATGAGGTTTTCCATTCCTGTGCACTATCCCTACTAGTACCATAATTTCAACTCACATGTGTAAGGTTGGGCAGTCTACTTCCATAGTGATACTGCCTTGGAAACCCAAGGATGGGTTGCTATGAGTCGGGTTCGACTCTACTGCACATAACAACAACAACAATACGTTTTAACTACATACATCCTCAAGAATATAGAGGTCTGCCTTTATCTGAGGGTCATTTTATAAAGAACTGTGGACTCTTCTTTCCTGTGCTTCAGAAACTACCTCATTGCTGCCTGTGGGGTCTTGATAAGGGGTTGTTTGGTAAGACGTGGCCATTTTTCCACAGCCACAGTGCTATGATTGCCTCAGTGAGTAGTTCACAGAATGGTGTTTTTGGTTCAAGTCCTAATTAGCCCTCTGTAGTTAATGAACTTTGGTTATAAATCTACTCATTATTATAAATGATAGGGCCAATGCTTAATGTTCACCAATTTTGCACTGAGACATAATTATTTATAAAAAGGCCTTGTCCCAGAAATGGAAATCATAATAATTAAATTTCATCTTTCTGTGGTTTCTGTTTTTTTTTCCCCCCCTCCTTGAGGGAAACAGATGCCTACAGGGTGCTAATTAGTTGTAGTGAAAAGTTTCCCACTCAGACAAATCAGAAAGTTAGGAAACTAAACTCTCGAACTTTTAGCCACCATTTAGCCATGTGCCTTTGGAAAAGAGGCAATGCCCAGAGGCTTCCTGTGTGTTAATGGATAGCTTTGTCCTACATAAAGCTACCAGCTGAGTATCCTTAGAGATTTGCTTATTTAGAAAATAATTGATTTTTCATCGCTGCTTTTCATAAATCGTTAAACAGATATAACAGATATTATCAAGGTTTTATCGACCTGATTAAAATTGGACCATGAATAAAATGACAGGCCAAGAAAAGAATGTAGAACTTACTCTTTCGGTCAGAATATTACTCTTCACTGTCAAAAACAGGCTGGCCTAAGAGACCTGCTGGTAATACAGGTCACAAACTGAAACTCAGGTATCCTGTTTCCCCTAGATCAAAATTATGTCTATTCAATTTTCTTTAATTAAGAACCATAACATGCTTTCATTAGACTTAATAAAAATTTTAATTAAAACTGCTTAATACTAAGATGAAAAGATATTGCTTTTGGCCTTTCATAACTGAAGATGGTGTTTTAGTATTTTAATACAATAACACAATTAAATTATAATTGGAGCAATCTGTACAGACCATCAGTCTAATTTAATTTGGTCTTGATTCTTGACCCTATGCCTCATTTTGGAAGCAAACACTGAGATAGTGATAGGACAGATGATGTGCAATGTCATTATACAACTAAATAGTGGAAGAGCTGGAAGCAGAGCACGGTATCTTGGCTTATAGTTTTATATATTTTCCATTATACCTCAAATTGTTTTAGCTTGTTTTTAGCTAATCAAAATTTATACCTGCCCTAATCTTCCTCAAACCCTTGCCCCACCTCTTCCATCACTCTCTTCAATGGAGATTTCTGCCCATCCGTACCAAATGAGGAAGGATGCACTTGTGATTTTATAGAAATACATTCAAGTATTAACCATGCATTAGATAGGTTTATTTGCCTCTTAATTATACTCTGACCCTACATGGTTGACAATGTAGCTTAATGCATAAGAATATGGATTCTGAAGGCTGACTGATGGGTTCAAATCCTGTATTATTTGATCTGATACAAATTACTAAACTGTGCTTCAGTGTTCTTATTTGAAAAATAAAAGGTTATTAATAATAAACATTTCATAGTCTTTTGTGAATATTAAATGAACTGATATTATTAATAAAGCACTTAGAAAAGTACCTGAAACACACTATGCACTTATTAAATAGTAGCTATTATATTTTATAGCATTCTTGGTGGCGCAGTGGTGAAAAGCTCAGCTGCTGTTATATGAGTAGGTATCAACTCAATGGCAATGGGTTTGACTTTTGGTCATTATATTTTACAGGAGTTCCTGGGTGGTGCAAATGACTAACATGCTTGCCTGTTTACTGTAAGATTGGAAGGTCAAGTTCATCCAGATGAACTTTGGGAAAAAAAAAAACTCAGTCAGTGAAAGCCCAATGGTGCACAGTTCTGCTTTGACACAGACGGGTTTGTCATGTGTCAGAATCTACTCAATGGCAACTGTTTTTTGTTTTATTATATTTTATAGTAGTAAGAAAAAAAGAAATCACTGTATAAAAATAATAAGAAATATAAAGGTATCAAGCTTTCAAATATCACACAAAAATATATGAGTCATCACAACAACCCTCAGAATTGGACAATAATCCAGTTTAATAAATGATGATCCTGAGACCCAGAATGATTATGTTTTTGCTACACTATTGATCCATATTCCAAGGACTACTGCTTGCCCTCCACATTTTCTAATTACAATTATTTTCAGGAACTTTTTATTTCTTTAAAATGTAATTGAAGATCATGAGTGATTGACAAAAATGCTAGCAGAATAATGTTTCCAGGGGGCTTCAAAAAGGTGATGGTTGGGCTGCTGCCCAATGTAGGATGCTATTAGCACCCTTTGGGTGGATTCTGACACACAGAAGGGATCACCGTGTGTTCCAGTGGAGCATACCTGGACTGACGGATGGCAGGAGAATGATGTGAATTAAAAGGGCAATCCTCTCTACCACTGACTCAAGCAGCCCTTTGAGGTCTGTACTGGCAGGGTGGCTCTTTAATAATGATCACCCACAGAATGATACCATCTGGAAAATGTCAATGGAGAGAGGACAGAGCAACAGGTGCTGGACTTCAGCTACAGCCATCTGCCTATGTTGCCAGTGACCCAAAAATGAATGGACTAGGAGAGTTTGAATTCCCAGATAGATTAATACATTATTATACTCCAGCTCCTTCCTTTTTGAGATTTTCTATAGAGAGACCTACTCTGTCAATGACTTCTGATACCCTCATGTATACTTTCATTCATGGATACTATACTGACACCTCTAACTGCAGATGTTCTGAAATAGAACTCATGATTTTATCACTCTACTCCTTTTATTTCCCCAAATCAGATCTCCTTCCAGTGTTTTTATTTCAGCAAATGTTACTCTAATCTATTAAAGTAGACATGAAACAAATGTATATGTTGCATCTGCCCCCTCCAAATGCATCAATTCTTCTTCTGTCTTCTTTATTCCATCAGTGTTTAAATACCTCTTTTTGATATAATTCCAGGATTTATCACATCATAAGGATATAAGAAGAATTGCAGTAAGTGCTATAGATTTCCTAAACACTTTACATGAGCTATCTCGTTTAATTCTTAGGACATCCTACGAAAAATAGGTCATGTCATTTTACAAATCATTTTACAGAGGCGAGAACTGAAGCTCAAGAAGTGTTTTCTCCAGAGTCAGCCAACTAGATAGTGCATTATTCTGGACTTGAGCCCTAGTCGATCTCTCGCTCCAGACTAGGTCTTAAATTAAATTGCCTCCATTAAATGAGCAAATATTTAAAAAGTAACTAACTCTCCATGCTGAGAGATGATGAAAGCAAGCTGATAAAGAGGTGTGACAATTCTTTCATTAGCCTGCTCCAAATCTATTGTCTTTCTTTTTATAATTATCAACATTTAAAAATATATTGAAATTTACTTTGTAGATAGAAAATATTAAGGAAAGCTTTATGAGTAATATAACTTAATTTGGTTCCATGGTTCACTTTATCATACAATTAATGAGAATAAACATATGCCAAATTACCTTGTGTCACACTATTAGTTTCATCTTGACCCAGCAGAAAATGTCTAATATATGATATAAATCAAGCACACCAAGAAAATGTGTGACTTATTTAAAGTACCTTCAAACTAGTGTACATGACAAAAAGGACTCTATTACCCACTGCCATTGAGTTAATTACAACTCATCGCAATCTTATAGAACATACTAAAATGGCCTCACAGGGTTTCCAAGGATGTAAATCTTTACAGAAGCAGATTGCCTCATCTTTCTTCCATGGAGTGGATGGAGGGTTTGAATCACAAATCTTTTGCTTAGCAGCCAAATGCTTTAACCACTATACCACTAGAGTTCTTTGCTTTATTATTATATAAGAATATATATGCAGTACGCTCCAGCATACATATACACAAATGCCTACAAATCTACATATACATGAATGTACATGTATTCATATAAGCTTTACAACATATATATACATATATATATGTATACATATATGCCTATGTATCATACTCATATTTTTTAATGTTATTACTGTTGTTGCAAAATTGTATGTGTTATAGTATTTACCAAAATTGTCCATTGTTCTTCCATACTTCTTAGTCTCTTCACTTGCCTTAGTAAGTTGTGCAGACTTCACCTATATTGGGTATTGCCTTTCCCATCACCAAAAAATTACAAATGTCTACAATCTAGAGAAGGATTCCCCTTCCTTCCCCCACCAGCTCCAGCAATCATCAAAGAATGTTGCTTTCTGTGTGTAAACCTACTCTTGAATTTTCAATAGAAGTAACATCACACAATATTGTTCTTTTGTTATTATTTCACTCAACATAATGTACTCCAGATTCATCCATGTGATATGTTGTTTCATGGTCTCCTCATTATTCTTTACAGTTGCATAGTATTCCATTGTATGTGTTTTCCAAAATTTGTTTATCCATCGATTGGCACTTAATTTGCTTCCATATTTTTGCTATTATGAATAATACTTCAATGAACATAGATGTGCCTGGGTCTATTTGCTTCACTGCTCTTATATTTCTAGGATATATCTCTTGAAGTGGAATTGCTGGACCATAAGGTACTTTTATTTCTAGCTTTTTTAAGAAGTGCCAGAGACTAGATCCTTATATGATATTTTGTTGCCAAAGATTAAAGATTTTTTATCAGTCTAAGGTTCTCTTTTTCCTCTGTTGGTAAAGATTTTGATGAGCTTAAGTATTTAATTTCAGGAAATTTCAATTATTAATATATCTTCTGTTGTTCAT
>NW_006921866.1:1883573-1886297 GCF_000298275.1 Orycteropus afer afer | reverse complement strand
ATAGGATAATATCCATATACCTACAAGGAATACCAGTTAATACTACTATTATTCAAATTTACACACAAACCACATAAGCCAAAGATGAGGAAATTCAAGTTCAAGTTTTTTTTTTTACCAACTTCTGCAGTTTTAAATTTACCAAACATCCACTAAAGATGTATTGATTATTACTGGTGATTGAAATGTGAAAGTTGGAAACAAAGAAGTATGACCAGTAGTTGGAAAATAAGGTCTTGTGATAGAAATGATGCCAGAGATCACATGATCTGCAAAACCAATGACTTATTCACTGCAAATATCTTTTTTTCAACAGCATTAACACCAGTGATACACATGGACCTCGCCAGATGGAATACACAAGAATCAGATCGACTACATCTGTGGAAAGAGGCTACAACTTCCAATTTTCCTAGATCCATGCTTCATACATTCCATGTTCTGATTATCAATGGATGTTTGCAGGTATTTCTTCTCATTTTGAGTCATGCCACATCAGAAAATGGAGGTCCTGGAAGCTTTACTCCATCCACATCATTAAGATCAGCTCTGCTCTGAGAAGCCAGCTCTCCAGTCTTATTTTGAATGCCTTGTGACCTGAGGGGCTCATCTTCCTGCACTATATTGACAATGTTTCAGGGCTATTCATAAAGTTTTCCAGTAATATATCAGACAGTATTTTACTGCTATTCATAAGGTTTTCACTGGCCGATTCTTTGAGAAGTGGATGGTCTCTTCCTTCTTCTGAGTCTGTCTTAGTCTGGAAACTCTGCTGAAACATGTCTGTCATGATGACACTGCTGGTATTTGAAATACTGTTGCCATAACCTCCAGCCTCACAGCACACACAAGTCACCACAGTAAGACAGACTGACAGATGGATGAGTGGTGGAGATATCTATCTATCTATCTATATAGCACCAGTGTATCACTGGTGTTAATGCTGTTGAAAAAAGATATTTGCAGTGAATAAGTCATTGGTTTTGCAGATCATGTGATCTCTGGTATCATTTCTATCACAAGACCTTATTTTCCAATCTATATTGAGAGAGATAAATTTATCCTAGGAAAATGACTCACATGATTATAGAGGCTGGCAAGCTCCAACATCAAGCTGGATGCCTTTCCTGACTCACACAGCTGCACAGGCTTACAAGCCAAAGATTGGCAGGCAGTATACCATGTCACTGACTTCAACAGATGACAAATCCAAGATAAGCAGGCTCACAGGACAGTTGTAAGCAGCAGTACAGAACCAGATCCACAGAAGGTTCACCTTTTTTTTTCCTTAGGATGTCCATGTATATACAGTAGAAACTGGCTACACACCTAAGGAAACTCCATTTCAACTGATTGGCCACTCAAAGCATATACATCTGATCTCATCATGGGAACAATCACATCACAACAGCTTAAACTATTCAAAGTCATGGTCCAGCCAAGTTGACACACAATTCCAACTACCACAGCACATTCAAATTGAAGCTGAAGAAAATCAGAATAAGTCAATGAGACCCAAAATAAGATCTTGATTATATGCCACCTGAATTCAGAGACCACCTGAAGAATATATTTGATGCATTGAATAACAGTTACAGACAAATTGTGGGATGACATCAAGAAAATCATCTATGAAGAAAGCAAAAGGTATTAAAAATACAGGAAAGGATTAAAACACTAAAATGGATATAAGAAGAGACTCTGAAACTTGCTCTTGAACCAAGAGCAGATAAAACAAATGGAACAAATGAAAAAATAAAAGAAGATTTTAAAAAGCAGCTCAAGAAGACACAGTAAAATATAAAGAAATGTGCAAAGACCTGGAGTTAGAAAACCAAATGGCAAGAAGAGGCTCAGCATTTCTTAAGCTGAAAGAATTGAAGAAACAATTCAAGCCTTGAGTGGCAATATTGAAGCATTCTATCAGACAGTGTTTCATTCTGTTGTGTATGGGGTCGTTATGAGTCGGAGCCAATGCAATGGCACCTAACAACAACAACAACAATGGACAAAATATTGAATAATGCAGAAAATATCAACAGAAGATTGAAGGAATACAAAGAAGCACTGTACAAAAAAGAATTAGTTGATGTTCAACTATTTCAGGAGGTGGCATATGTTCAAGAACGAATGGAATTGAGGGAAGCAGGAAAACAAAGCTCCAGGAATTGATGGAATCCCCAATGAGATGTTTCAACAAACAGATATCACAGTGGAGGCACTTGTCTATGCCAACTAATTTGGAAACTACCTGGTTAACTGACTGGAGGAGATCTATATTTGTACCTATTGCAAAGGAAGGTGGTCCAACAGAATGTAGAACTTACTGAATATACTTAATATCACATGCAAGCAAAATTTTGCTGAAGATAATTCAAAATTTTTTGGAGCAGTATATTGACAGAGAACTTCCAGAAATGCAAGCTGGATTCAGAAGAAGATGTGGAATAAGGGATGTCATTACTGATGTCAGATGAATTTTGGCTGAAAGCAAATAATACCAGAAAGGTATTTACTTGTGTTTTACTGACTATGCAAAAGCATTCGACTGTGTAAATTGTAACAGATTATGGATATCATAAAGAATCTGTCCAGGAGGCTGTTCAAACATAACAAGGGAATGGTTTAAAATCAGGAAGAGTGTGTCAGGATTGTATCCTTTCAACGTAGTTATTCAATCTGTATGCCAAACAAATAATCTGAGAAACTGGACTATATGAAGAA
>NW_006921866.1:1881888-1882670 GCF_000298275.1 Orycteropus afer afer | reverse complement strand
TCTTGGATCTTGCATTGGCTGGGTTCATCTCAGTGGCTTGCCATGTTGTCTGCTGATCTTGAGTCAGTTTCTAGACTTGAACAAGTGGCCTGCCATTTTGCTTTATAATCTTGGGACTGTGCCATTTTACCTGTTGACTGTGGGTTTGTCAGCCTCAGTAGTCAGCAGCTACCTGAGTTAAGAGAAACCTCCAGCTCCAATGGGCTGGGAGCAAGAGGTAGAGCTTAAGCCCAAGGTTGAGGGACCTTCACCCAGCCACTAGAGCTGGCAAGTTGAACTCAGACATCTAGCCTTCTAAACTATAAGAGAATAAGTCCCTGTTTGTTCAAATCATACATTTGTGGTATTTTCTGTTAAAGCAGCACTAGAGAACCAAAACATTCATGTATTTTTAGTTTTGTTTGATGATTTTTTATACTAAAATTTAGATACCCTAGTTTTTTCCCTACATGAACTTTATAGTTTCACCTTTAACACTGAGGCGTTTGAGCGATTTTGAGTTAGTTTTTGTATATGTTCTCAGGTATGGATCCTCTTTCATTTTGCTCTGGATATCATGTCCTGCCAGCATCATTTGTTAAAGTGATTATTTCTTCCACATTGAATTGACTTCAACCTTTTTTTCAGATCAGTTACCCATAGATGGATGGATTTTTTTCTAGGTTCTCAATTCTAGTCCATTGGTCTATGAGTTTGTCATTAAAATTGTTGTTGTTGTTAGGTGCCGTTGAGTCATCTCCAACTCATAGCGACCCCATGCACAGCAGAATGAAACACTGCCC
>NW_006921866.1:1859878-1873690 GCF_000298275.1 Orycteropus afer afer | reverse complement strand
AAACCAAACTCACTGTTGTCAAGTGAATACTGACTGATAATGACATCTCTTTGGATTTCCAAGGTAGTATCTCTACAGAAATAGATTACTTAGTCTTCCTTCCAAGGAGTGGCTGGTGGGTTTGAACTGCTAGCCTTCTGGTTAGCAGTCAGATGTCTTAGGCACTATGCTACCAGAGCTTCCTAATTGGATAGAAGAGTATAATTGTCAAAGATTTCATATTACTTGGTTCCCCAATTCAACACCCATTGTAGCAGCAGTCACAAAATAAGATGTCATATTGCCCTGGGCAAATCTGCTGAAAAAGACCTCTTTAAAGTGTTGAAGAGCATTGATGTCACTTTGAAGAGTAAGGTGTGCCTAATTCAAGCCATGGCATTTTCAGTTGCCTCATATGTATGTGAAAGCTGGACAATGAATAAGGAAGAGTGAAGAGGAGTTGATGCTTTTGAGTTGTGGTGTGGGCAAAATACTAAAAGTACCACAGGCTGCAAGAGTAATGAATAAATCTATCCTGGGAGAAGTTCAGCTGAAATAGTCCTTGAAAGCAAGAATGGCCAGACTTCATCTCATCTTTTTTGTTCGTATTGTAAGAAAAAAAACATTCCCTAGAGAAGGATATTATGCTTGGTAAAGTGGAGGGTCAACAAAGTAGGGGAAGATCCTCAACAAGATGGATTGACACAGTGGCTGCAACAATGAGCTCCTTTTTAGCAAGGATTGTGAGGATGGCGCACAACTGGGAAGTGTTTTGTTCTGCTGTACATAGGACACTATGAGTCGGAACAGACTTGCCAGCATCTAAAAACAACAGACAACCGCAACAAATCTTTGGGTTTAGGATATTTATTACTGGTATATTATCTTGATGAATTGACTTTATAATTATTATAAAGTCTCTTTCTTTGTCTCTTATAACAGATTTTGACTTAATGTTTATTTTGTCAGAAACTCATTGCCAATTTTGTTCTTTTAAGGTTACTGTTTGTGTGATATGTATTTTTCATCCTTTTATTTTTACCCTATTTATGTTTTGTGTCTAAGGTGGGTCTCTTGTTGAATCATTTTTTTTTTTTTTTAAATCCACTCTGTCACTCTCTGCCTCTTGATTAAAAGAAAAAAAAAGAAAAAAGAAAACCTCACTGCCATCGAGTTGGATCTGACTCAGCTACCACTCCTTGGATTTCTTTCTGAGGCAGTTTCACAATGGAAGTAGATTGCCCAACCTTCCTTCTGAAGAGTGGATCATGGATTTGAACCACTAGCTTTCTGGTTAGCAGTCACATGCCTTAGGCACTATGCTACCAGACCTTGAATAGGTATAAATTTTCATATGGTTATCCTAAAGTTTACCTTTATCTGCCTATGGTGAATATAGTCTATTAAATCTTGAAATCTCCTTGACTTCCTCCCCATATGCAAGTTCTGTAATGAACACATTTATTTCTTTTTGTTATGAAGTTATCATCATTTACAGCTTAATATCTTTGGTCCCCTGACATCAGTTTTTCAGCTTTATTTTACTTTTTTTGAAGTTTTTATCCAGGTTGGTATCTGGCTGATGTCATCATGTGTCTTTATCTCTGGTGATTGTCTGATACCATTCATTCTCTGTTTGAAGAATTATTATTTCTTGTAAGACTGGTCTGGTGTTTGCAAATTCCCTTAATTTCTCCTTATCTAGGAATTTCTTAGTTTCACCTTCATTTTTGCTGAACATATGATTCTTTGTTGACTTTCCTTTTCTTTCAAGATATCGTATGTCATCCTGCTATCTTCTTACCTGCATGATTTCTGATGAGATATTGGAAGTAAGTCTTACTGTTGCCCCTGTGTAAATGATATTTCAATTTTCATGCCTGTTCTCAAAATTACTCATCTTTAGTTTTGGAAAGCTTGATTATTACATGCCTTGGTGAATTTCTTTTGGGGTATATGCTATACAGGGTCCATTGAGCTTGTTGGATGGAAACCTTCTCATTTCCTGATATTTGGGAAGTTTTCTGACAATATATCTTCAAAAATTTTCTCTGTGCTTTTTTTCCCTCCTCCACTTCTTGAATTCTTTTGAGTACATTATGTTCTTGATGGTGTTCCAAATAATTCTTAGGCTTTCTTAATTTTTTTCAGTCATTTTTTCCTGATTGTTCCTTAAACAAATTACTATCAAGGGATTTCACCTTTATTTCACTGATTCTTTCTTCCATTGATCCAATTCTAAGTTATCTCCTTCTATTGTGTTATCAATTTCTGATATTTTATTGCTGGTTATACTTGGTAGGTACTGTCAAGTCAGTTCTGACTCACAAGTGATCCTATGTACAACAGAATGAAACTGCCTCATCTAATGACATCCATGCAATCACCGCCGTTCTTGAGCCCATCATCGTAGCCACTGTGTCAATTTATCTTATCGAGAGTCTTCCTTTTTTTTCACAGAGCTTCTACTTTACCAAGCAAAATATTCCATCTCCAGGGATTGGTCCCTTCTGACAGCATGATCAAAGCACATTAAACAAAATTTACCCATCCTCTCATCTAAGGAGTATTCAGGATGTACTTTCTTATTGTTAATCTTCTAAATTTCTACTTGTTATTTTGTTATAGTTTCTATATGTCTATTGAGCTTTTCCTTTTGTTATTATACTGGTTTCCTGAATTTTTCTCATTTATTTTTTTCCCTGTTTTTTTCTTTATCTCTTTGAGGAGCCTAAAAACAAGTCTTTTGAAGTTCTTATCAGGTAGTTCTATTATCAGTACTTCCTCAGAGAAGTTTTCTTTCTGTCTCTTTTCCTCACTTACTTGAACCTTCATATCCTGTTTCTCCATAGGATTTGCTATTGTCTGTTGTCTACAAAAGGAGCACTGGTGGAGCAGTGGTTGAAACATTCAGCTGTTAACCAAAACTTTGGTGGTTCAAACCTACCAGCCACTCTGTGGGAGAATGATAAGGCAGTCTACCTCTGTAATGATTTACAGCTTTGGAAACCCCATGGGGCAATTCTACTCTGTTCTATAGGGTTGCTATGAATTGGAGTAAACTAGATGGCCGTGGGTTTGGGTGTTTTGGCTGTCTCCAAGGCATTAAGGTGTTAGCTGGTCCCTTCTCTAGCGTGGGATGGCAAGTATTGGGTGGTCAGTTTCCCTCCAAAGCTCTTGTGGGTCCACGTGGTCATTCTGGGTTGGTACTAATAATTAGTTTGTATACTAAAGACCAGGACAGAATGCCTCTGTAGCCATTGGGAAACAGGGCTACCAAAATGGACAGAAAAAGCTTTCTGTACATGTATGAATTGGCATTTCAGTGTGTGAGGGCAAGGCACATTTAGGGGTTTCAGAATATGTGTCAGTGACCAGCAAACACTGTCTGTGTATGAGATGTGTG
Organism: Orycteropus afer afer; assembly: GCF_000298275.1. Taxonomy (NCBI): domain Eukaryota; kingdom Metazoa; phylum Chordata; class Mammalia; order Tubulidentata; family Orycteropodidae; genus Orycteropus; species Orycteropus afer. The sequence continues at coordinate 1,870,305 of NW_006921866.1, read as the reverse complement.
ACATTACAGCTAGATGGTCATTGGGTGAGTGCATTGGGATCTCCTGCTTCTCTTTGGGCATAGGGCAGGTAAGGCCTGTCATAAGGTGCTGTATAATTGGGGGTGAGATGATGTGTCTGTAAAGCCAGTCACTGTGTGGGGCCATGGGAGAGGTTCTTCCACTCATCACGGGTTATAGGTGTGGTAAATTAGTGCCCCTGGTAAGCAGTCAGGTGGAAGGGAAAATGCACCACCAGTCAATGGGCATGTCACATGGGCATGCATGCTGCTGGAAAATGAAAGTGAAGGCAAGGGGTGAGTGAGAATACTCTTAGTTGGTTACTGGATATGAGTGCTGAAGCCTCCCCATAGGCTTCAACCAGTGACCAGGGCTTGACAGACAATAAGTTGAGGAGCTGGGCTGTCTGGAGTCTGGTTGGGTAGGTACCTCTAGTTGTTACTCAGTAGATCTACTATTCTCTGGGTGTTTTCTGTTTAAATGGTCAGTCACTGCCACTGGTGATTAGTGCTATCCCAGCTTCCTGGCTCCCTCACTGTTATGCTCACCCATATTCCTGGAGTTCTAGCTTGCCTTCCTGCAAGTTTCCTCCTTAGATCAGGTTCATGTCCTGCTCATCTTGCTTCACTGCAGGTTTATCTACTCAGTATTTTTGTCTCCTACTGGGAATTTCATGAAGTTACCTTCCAAAGCTTCTCACCTAGGAACACTGCTTGTTTTGCTTCAAGATGGCCATGCTGTGCTGGGCCAGCTTTCAGGACACCTACAATCCATAAGTCTCTTTATTCACTGTTTTCATTTAGTTTCTCCTTCTAGTTGGTGTTTGGTCTAATTCTTTATCCTTCTATTTAATGTTCAGGGTTCAAAAGTTGTCAGCACTTTGCTTCTCAAATCTTTGTTGTAGGGGGACACTATGTTATGTCTGACTAAGTCATTGTCTTGGGCCATCCTTTACTTCACAAGGTTTTGTTTGGTTAATTTTTAGAAGTACATATCCTGGTTTTGCTTCCTGATCTGTCTTAGTCTGGAAATTCCACCAAAACTTATCCACCATGGGTGATCCTGCTGGTGTATGAAATACTGGTGACATAGATTCTAGCATCATAGCAATACATAAGCCCCCACAGTACAACAAACTGACAGACAGATGGTGGAAGTAGTGACCTGTGATGAACTTGGGTTTTCCATCTTTTCTCCAATGACCTTGACTTCAACATTTCTAATTCATGTCTAATATACCATTCTACAATAGTGCCCACTCTGTCCTTTAGTTCCATATCTTTCCTTTTCTTTATTATTTTTCATATTTTAATAGATCTCAGTGGTTGCTGTAGAAATACAACCCACTCTTTTAACAATGCTTTTCAGGAATAAATGTCATTATGTAACTATTTTCTCAAACTGCTCTCACATCCTCAGTTGCTATGGAATTTCTTTCTTCCATCTATTGAACCCTGTTAGACAAATGTTTTTATTACAGCATCTAAGTAAAGGCACTGCTCCAACATTTTATGTTTAATTATAGATGCTACACATGAGGATAGGACAGTAGATCATTTAAGGAGAATAGATAAATAAATCTTATTATTGATGGAATTATTCTGCACTAGAAAGAAACAAATTTAAATAGTGAAACAAGCATATGCCTTGGAAGTAATTAAAGGAATCCCTGAGCCCCATATATTGGGATGCTTCTTGTTCTAGTTATGGAGTATATCAAAGGAGCTTTTTTATCTTATAAGTGTTCATATAACATGCTCTGTACCTTTCTATTTTATTATTTTTAATATCTGAACATTAACAGTTATGTGAATAATTATTCAATAAGTCAATCTCTCTCACACATTTATTTTCTATGATGGCAAAGTCTCTGTCTCTCAACTTTCATTTTATACTAAGCACTTATCACAATGCTTATATCAGTATAAATGGTCAATGATTCATTTAAATAAATGAATTAAAGATATTTGTTTTAGTTGTCATTCAAATGAATGAAATTGTGTGGACAATAATTCAGAATGATACAATGACAAAGATTCAAAGGAATGCATTCAATTCTAAAATTGATTAAAATACCATTTGTTCAAAAAGTCAAAAGATTTGAACTTCCCAGTTACCCATAATAGCATAATACATCTGCCTGAAAACAGTGATGCCACTGGGGTTGGTGCAACTCATGGTGTCACACCCCACATCAACTTCCTCCCATATCAGTTCAGACCAATCCTTAGTAATGAGTATATCAATTTTAAGCATAGATTAACACATGATAGATATAGTTGTAAATTGTTTAAATGTAGTATTTTGATTATATGACTATTATTGTTGTTGTTGTTGTTGTTATGTGCTGTCAAGTCAGACCCGACTCATAGCAACCCCTCCTTGGGTTTCTGAGGCAGTATCACTACAGAATTAGATTGCCCCATCTTCCTTCAGAGGAGTGGCTGGTGGGTTTGAACCACCAGCCTTCTGGTTAGCAGTCAAGTGCCTTAGGCACTACGCTACCAGAGCTACCATATGAGTATTAGTAACAAGATTATTTTATAAAATCTTTTTACTCTGAAGTACAACTTGATTAGTTACAACATTATTAGTAATTGAGCTGAAGCCTTTTTTTGATTTTTTTTCCTTCTTTTCCTTTAATGTTACTTCACTCTCAAAAAAGTTTTTGATATAGTTTCACAAATGCTCATTACAAATACTCAGTTAAAACACCAGAAAATTTGACAAAATCACCAACTATAAAAACACCAACACTAATGAAAACATGACATGCTTGTAGTGCATGCAGATGAAACCACATGATTCTAAGTGTCATTGTAATTGGGTAATAATGATAGTTCTGACTGGAGTGCATTAGGTGGTTCAAAAAAGTAAATTAGGACAGAATTTTAGCTTTATAGGTGTATCGATTCATGTAAGCTGGGCTTATGAAAAATGCTTTAGTTTTCTTAACCAACTACAAGGATATTTTTTATAAACAATAATAAATTTCTGCTAAAACATGACACAAAAATTTTACAGTCATTTTGTAGTCACTCCCTCTGACAGTGTCACCTGGTGTTGTCTGCACCCCTTGCACCCTCCTAGTGACACCATTATCTGAGAACTGAGTGTGTTTCACATCCTTCTAAATAGCAATTGTTTCTGTACCTAGTTCCACTCTAACAGATATATACCACAAATGGGATGGCTTGAACAAACATGAGTTTATTCTTACAGTTTTGGAGGCTAGAAATCCGAGTCCAAAGTGCCAGGCTTTAGGGGCTGGGTGAATCCCCACAATCTTGGGCTTCAGCTCTGCCTCTTGCACCCCACCCAATGAAGCTGGAGGCTATCTTCACTCAGGCAGCTGCTGGATGCTGAGGCTGACAAACCCAAGGTTGACAAGTAAAATGGCAGAGTCCTAATATTACCAAACCATACAGTAGGCCATTGATTTCAGCCCATTAAGAGTCCCAGGACTAGCAGACAACATGGCAGGCTGCTGAACAATGACTAGACTACATGTTGGGTTTAATCATACCAAAAGCTGGAGAACCTCGTCAAAGTTGCTTCTTATATCCTGGAAGCAGACCACATACCTAAAGCACCTACTCAGCTGCTCCTGTAGATTCCACCATGGAGTTAATTACTAATCTCACCATGGGGAATAACTACATCCAGGTGCCCAGCAACTCAAACTCAAGCTCAGCCAAGTTGACATACAACCTAGACTACTACAGCAACAAAATAGTGTCTCTGGTGATGTAGTAGCTAAAGCATTTGACTGGTAACCAGAAGGTTGGTGGTTCAAACTCACCAGCTGCTCATGCAAGGAAAATAGACATTCTACTTCCGTAAATATTCACCTCAGAAATGCAATGGGGGTCACTATGAGTAGGAATCAACTTGGTGGCAGTAAGTTTGGTTTGAGTGTCATGTGAAGTATGCCAGGGAAATAATAGAATAATAGTAATTGATGATGAGGTATAAATTCTCTTATTGTGAGTGACAAAAATCTGTAAGTCCTGACACTTTATTCATCAGAATATTCAAGTAGCCATGTTGAGTGGCAATTTGAACTCGTTTAGTTTCAAAATCTTCTGGTTGTTATTTGCAAAACCTTTGTATTCCTTTCCAGTTTCTACTTTAGAATGTATATGCCATCTTCATTTCTATTTGTCTTGAATCTTTGCTGATCTTACCATCCAGCCACCAATCTGTTTTTGGTTGCAGTTTCTATTCTGGTCTCCTACACTGGCTGTTTCTGTGACTACATATGATACTTCATTTTTCCCTCAGAGTAAATAATTTTCTGTAGACGAAAATGGTGCTCTTCCTGTGAAAAGCATTCCTAAAGTCAGTTCTGGGAGGAAAAGTCAATTTCTAAGGCCTGAAGAACTTCTAATGTTCATCTCTTCTAAGATGAAAAATAGAATTGAGAAAATTTTCTGCAAAACTCTCCATTTTTCTCTTAAAATATTTTTTAACAATATTGACAACTTTGTTTTCTATTTAACCAATAATAAATATTTATTACAATGTTTAAATAATAGAAATCTGTAGAAAATGTAGATCTTTCCTTCTGTTTCTCAGATAGAACAACTGTTGGCACTTGATACATACCAAGTCTTTCTTATGTAGGCTGTGAAGTTGGCCTCTTCCAGGCTAGAGTTCAAGCCCTACCATCACTTTTCTGAGAGAGGTTGGGCAAGTCACAACTTGTTTGAGCTTTAGTTTCTTCATTTATAAAATGGAAATCCTAACAGTACTTACCATTAAGTACTATTAGAAGTATCTAATAGAGAAGTGCCTAATGAAGAAAAACAGCTTGCTTGGTAAATTAGATGGTCAGTGAAAAAGACAAAGAACCTTAATGAGATGGATTGACAAATTAGCTGCAACACTAGGCTTAATCAAAGCAACAATGGGCTCAAACATAGCAAACATGGTGTAGGACTGGGCAGTGTTTCATTCTGTTATGCACAGGTTCGCAGACTTGGAACTGACTCTCCAGCATCTAACAACAATAAAAACAAAGAGTGTTAATATGAAAATTCAGTGAGATAATCCATGTAAACTGCTTAACAAATTTTTTTTGACACTTGACAAAGAGCAATTGGTATTAGTTGTAAACACAAATGTTAATTACATAAATGAAATATTACCATTTATGCTCTTTACAAATTGTTACAAAAATATAATATTTTCCAAATCAGCTCATAAATATCAAAATTACCCTTTTAATTGACATAGGCTATTTTAATAGATGCCTGTATGATGATTTCCCAACTAATGAAGATTTATTTAGTTGAACTCTATCTTTGTATTTAAGTTCTTTGACTACTATTTTCAAATATAACATTGTGATCATTTAAAAATCCCTCCAGACAAATCATGGCTATGATAACTACTACCTACCTGAATGAACGTGACCAAATCTAATTACAATTCAGATGAAATCTTGCTGAACATGTTGCCAATTAGGGATCTAAATACCCATGAATAAATCCATTTGCCACTAATAATTATGATGTCTGAAAGGGAAGAAAATTAACAAGTCATTACATTCATCATTTAATTTTTGCATGTTATCTGATGGCAGGCAAAACATATTATCATTGCCCAAGATAGGAGTAGGCAATTTATATAATCTGCCTCCTCTAAACATTAGAGTTATCATCAAAAATTCAGAGTAAAGTCACATACAAATTCTGGAAAAATTTCTGAAACTAATATCCTTCCAATTGACAAATTTGCAAATTAGTATGCATCATTTTAAATACATTTGAGCAATAATATTGTTATTAGAGAAATAAGTGAGAGTAAGAATAGTTACAGAACATTTCTGACTGATTAAATTCCAAATTCCCGTCTGGGTACTGGCATAGTGACAGGTCCAAAGGTTAGAAAGTATCTACAATCTGTATAAGGTGAAAATTATCTGACCTCTCTCTTTGCTGAAAGTTGCTTTCAAGTATACCTAATAAACTTATAAGGAAGGAATTTGTATAAATTTATTTTGTACAAATAGATTTATAAACAAGCAATGACAAGAGAAGAGAGTGAATGGTAAATGATAAAAGCTGCAATTTGTTAAGATAGTAAAATAAGAGAATGTTTTGACACCAATGGTATAATCTAACCTGCTCACTTGTCTTTTTTTCCCTCATATTGTCTTTCTACTCTATTCATGAGATTTCAAGGGACCTTAGTTCATTTTTATTATAGAGGTTTAAAAAGATGACTGAAACTCCACTGATAAAGATTCATAGAATGAGTAATTTCCATCTTAAGAGCATATTATAGATCTCAGCCTTTAATTCTATTCTAATTTTAAACTTAAAGTCAATTTTAGATAGAGCAGCAGTTCTAATTAGAGGAATAAAAAATCTTAAAGCTTCAAAAAATTTCAATTATGGATAACACGCCAATTTGGATGAAAAGAAAGTTGTTTTTAATGATCAGTGAAATCTCAAGGGTCACAATATTGAGGAAAATTACTACAGATTCACAATGATTCATTGCCTCTAGGGCTTCTTGTCATTTACACATAGAGTGGTAGTCTGTGGCAAAATGAATATAGCCTCATTTTCCTCTTGTCCTCTTATTCTCAAGAAGATATCTATAAACTTGCACAAAGATCTCGATGGTACAAAGTATATTGTTACAGACTCTCTGATATAAAAATCTGAATACAAAATGTAGGTGATAATTTAACAGACATACAAATAAAGGCCATCTTTGGCTAACATACAGCTTCCTCTCTCTAGGATCTCTTTGTCCAGTCATTTGAAGCCAACTTGTTCCTACTCTAAATTTTTTGTCCTACTTCTTCTATGACAGGATAACATATGTCCTATTTTATGGATGAGAGTGTGAAGAATAGGAATTCTAGGACATTTATTTGTTTATATGAGGAACCTGTACATTGACTAACAGGTAGTCATTCACACAAAGCAAAGGTACATTGAATGGTTTAAAATCAGGAAGGGTGTGTGACAGGGTTGTATCCTTTCACCAGACTTATTCAATACGTAAGCTGAGCAAATCTGAGAAGCTTGACAATATGATGAAGAACACAGCATCAGGATTGGAGGAAGACTCATAAATAATCTGAGATAGGCAGAAGATAAAAACCTTGCTTGCTGAAAGTGAAGAGGACTTGAAACATTTACTCAATGAGATCAAAGACTATAGCTTTCAGTATGGCTTACATTTCAACATAAAGAAAATAAAAATCTTTACAACTTGACTATTAAGAACATCATGATAAATGGAGAAAACATTGAAGTTATCAAGTATTTCATTTTACTTGGATCCACAATCAATGTCTATGGAGGTAGCAGCCAAGAAATCAGGTAATATATTATTGCACTAGGAAAATCTGCTGCAAAAGATTTCTCTAAATTGGTAAGAAACAAAGATGTTACTTTGAAGACTAAGGTGCACCTGATCCAGGCTATGAGATTTTCAATATCCTCATATGTGTGTGATAGCTGGAAAATTAATAAGGAAGACTGCAGAAGAACTGATGCATTTTTAATTGTGTTGTTGGTGAAATACCATGCATTGACTGCTAGAAGAATGAACAAATCTGTCTTGGAAGAAGTACAGCCAGATGCTTCTTAGAAGTGAGAATGGCCAGATTTTCTCTTACATACTTTAGTCATGTTGTCAGAAGTGACCAGACTCTGGAGAAGGATATCATGCTCATTAAAGTGGTGATTCAGTGAAAAGGGGAAGACCCTAAAATAGATGGATTGAAACAGTGACTGCAATGATGGGCTCAAGCATAGCAAATTACAAGGATGGCATAGGACTGGGCAGTGTTTCATTCTGTTGTACATGGAATTGCTGTGCGAAAGAGCTGACACAATGGTACCTAACACAACAAACTGTTAATACACTTGGCTAAGGTTGGAGGTTGGAGTCCAATCAGAGTTACCTCAGAAGGAAGGCCTATTGATCTACTACTAGGAAATCAGCCACTGAAAACTCTTTAGAAAACAGTTGGACTCTTGAAGCCCCTGAAATCTCCATGAGTCAGAGTGGACTTGATGGTAACTGTTTTTTTTTTTTTTTCTTCCCTTGTTGTTGTTAGATGCTGTGAGTCCACTCTGAGTCACAGTGACCCACATACAACATAGTATAACATTGCCTAGTCCTGCACCATCCTCACAATCCTTTCTATACTTGAGCCCATCGTTGCAGCCTCTGTGTCAATCCATCCTGTTGAGGGTCTTCCCCTTTGTCACTGACCCTCTACTTTACCAAAGAGATCTGGCAGCATAGTGGATAAGGACTTCACTGCTAACCAGAAGGTCAGTGGTTCAAACCCACCAGCCACTACATGGAAGGAAGATGGGGTGATCTACTTCCTTAAAGATTTACCACCATGGAAACCCAGTGGGGGTTGCTATGAGTTAGAAATGACTCGATAGCAGTCAGTTTGGTTTTGGGTTTTCTACTTTATCATGGGAAAGAGCTGTCTCATCAGAGTAGAACTAACCTTAAGGGTATAGATAAAGTAAATATTTTAGGATCTCCATTTGCTGATGTGACATGACTCATATTGAGGAGAAATAGCTGCAAACATCCATTAATAATCAGAACATGGAATGCACAAAGTACAAATCTAAGAAAATTGGAAGTTGTCAAAAATGAAATGGAATGCATAAAGATTGATATCCTAGGCATTACTGAGCTGAAATGGACCAGTTTTGTCTATTTTGAATCAGACGATCATATGAGCTACTATGCCAGGAATGACAATTTGAAGAGGGATGGCATGACATTCATTATCACAAAGGATGTTTCAAGCTATGTCCTGAAGTACAATGCTGTCAGTGATACTGATATGATAGTGTCAGTGATATCCATATGCCTAAAAGAAAGACTAGTTAATACTACTATTATTCAAATTTACACACCAGCCACCAAAGCCAAAGATAAGGAAATTGAAAATTTTTATCAACATCTGCCATCTGAAATTGACTGAATATGCAATCAAGATGTGTTAATTATCACTGGTCATTGGAATGCAAAAGTTGAAAACAAAGAAGAATCACCGGTAATTGGAAAATTTGACCTTGGTGACAGAAATAATGCTGGAGCTCTCATGATAGAATTTTGCAAGACCAACAACTTATTAATTGCAAATACCTGTCTTCAACAACACAAACAATGACTATACATGTGGACTTCAACAGATGGAGTACACAGGAATCAGAATTACTACATCTGTGGCAAGAGGCAATGGGAAAGCTCAATGTCTTCAGCCAAAACAAGGCCAGGATCTGATTATGGAAAATCAACTGCTCATATGCAAGTTCAACTTGAATTTGAAGAAAATTAAAATAAGTCCATGAGAGCCAAAATATGACATTAAATATATCCCTCCTGAATTTAGAGACCATCTAAAGAATAGATTTGATGCATTGAACACCAATGACCAAAAAGCACAAGAATTATGCAATGACATCAAGAACATCATCCATGAAGAAAGCAAGAGGTCATTAAAAATATGAGAAAGAAAGAAAAGACCAAAATTGGTGTCAGAAGAGACTCTGAAACATGCCCTTGAGCAAAGAGTAGCTAAAGCAAATGGAAGCAATGGAGAATTAAAAGAGTTTAATGGAATATTTCAAAGAGCAGCTTGTGCAGACAAAGCCAATTTCCATAACAAAATGTGCAAAGACCTGGAGTTAGAAAACCAAAAGGGAAGAACACAGCTCAGCATTTCTCAAGCTAAAAGAACTGAGGGAAAAATGTAATCCTCAAGTTACAATATTGAAAGATTCTATGAGCAAAACATTGAATGATGCAGGAAGCATCAAAAGAAGATGGAAGGAATACATAGAGTCACTGTACCAGACATAACTGGTCTATCCTCATCCATTGAAGGAGATGGCATATGTTCAAGAACCAATGATATTAAAGGAAGAAGTTGAAGCTGCACTGAAGGAAATGGCAAAGAACAAGGCTCCAGGAATTGACAGAATACCCACTGAGATGTTTTAGCAAACGGATGTCATGCTGGAGGCACTCACTAGGCTATGCCAAGAGATTGGAAAGACTTCTACCTGGCCAACTGACTGGAAGAGATCCATATTTGTACCCATTCAAAGAAAGGTGATCCCGCAGAATGTGGAAATTATTGAACAATATCATTAATAGCACCTGCAAGTAAAATCTTACTGAAGATAATTCAAAAACGATTGCAGCAGTATATTAACAGAGAACTTCTAGAAATGCAAACTGGATTCAGAAGAGGACATGGAATGAGGAATATCATTGCTGATGTCAGATGGATCTTGGCTCAAAGCAAAGAATACCAGAAAGATTTTTACTTGTGTTTTATTGACTATGCAAAAGCATTTGATTGTGTGGATCATAACAAATTATGGGTAACATTGATAAGAATAGGAATTTCAGAACACTTGAT
>NW_006921866.1:1843854-1859658 GCF_000298275.1 Orycteropus afer afer | reverse complement strand
GCTGAAAGTGAGGATGACTTGAAGCACTTACTGATGAAGATTGAAGAATACAGTATGCAGTATGGATTACATATCAATATAAAGAAAACAAAAATCCTCACAACTGGACCAATAAGCAGCATCACGATAAATGGAGAAAAGATTGAAGTTGTCAAAGACTTCATATTACTTTTTTTTACAATGGATGACAATGGAAGCAGCAGTCAGGACATTAGACAACATAAAGCACTGGACAAGTTGACTACAAAGGACCTCTTTCAAGTGCTGAAGAGAAAAGATGTCTCCTTTAGGACTAAGCTGTGCCTGACACAAACTATGGTATTTTCAATAGCCTCATGTGCATGTAAGAGCTGAACAATGAGTAAGGGAGGCCAAAGAATAGTTAATGCTTTTGAGTTGTGGTGGTGAAGAATGCTGGAAGTACCATGGACTGTTGAAAGAACTAATAAATCTGTCTTGGAGGAAGTGCAGCCCAAATGCTTCTTGGAAGAGAGAATGGCTGGACTTCACCTCACCCTACTTTGGTCATGTTGTCATTCACTGGAGAAGGATGTCATTCTTGGTAAGGTGGAGGGTCAACGAAAGAGGGGAAGGGCCTCAACAACATGGATTGACACAGTGGCAGCACCAATGGGCTCAGGTATAGCAAGGATCATGGAGCTGGCACAGGACTGGGCAGTGTCTCGTTCTGCTGTGCATAAGGTCACTATGAGTTGGAGACAACTTAATGGCACCTAATAACAACAATAAAAACAGCTTTACCAAGACTGATATCCTTCTCCAGGAAACAATCCCCTCTGACAACATGACCAAAATTTATGAGACTAATTGTGGCCCTTCTCGCTTCCAAGGACTATTCTGGCTTCACTTCTTCAAGGAAATATTTGTATATTCTTCTGTCAGTCCATGGTTATTCCAGTATTCTTTGCCAACACCACAATTCAAAGGTATCAATTCTTTGGTCTTCCTTATTCATTGTCCAGTTTTCACATGCATACAAAACTATTGAAAATATCATGGCTTGGGTTAGACATAACTTAGTCTTCAAAGTGACATCTTTGCTTCTTAACACTAATGAGGTCTTTTGCAGCACATTTGCCCAGTGCAATATGGCATCTTAATTTCTTGACTACTGCTTCTAAGGGTGTTGATTGTGGATCCAAGCAGAATTAATCTCTGACAATTTCAAGTTTTTCTCCATTTATCATGATATTGTTTCCTGGTCTGGTTGTGAGAATGTTTATTTTCTTTATGTTGAAGTGTAGTTCATACTGAAGACTATAGTCTCTGATCTTCATCAGTAAGTGCTTCAATTCATCTTCACTTTTAGCAAGCAAGGTTGTGTCATCTGCATGTAGCAGGTGGTTAATGAATTTTCTTCTAATCCTGGTGCTATATTCTTCTTCATAATAGTCCAGCTTCTTGGATTATTTGCTCAGTATACTAATTAAATAAATATGGTGAAAGGATACTATCATGATGGACAGTCTTCCTGATTTTTAACCATGCAGTATTTCTTTGTTCTTTTGGAATTGTTGTTGTGATGTGTGTCGTTGGGTTGTCTCTGACTCATAGTGACCTTATGTAAAATAGAATGAAACACTACCTGGTCCTGTGTCAGCCTCATGATCCCTACTATTCTTGAGCCTATCACTTCAGCCATTGTGTCAAAACATCTTGTTGAAGGCCTTCCTATTCTTTGTTGACCCTCCACTTTAACAAGCATGATATCCTTCTCCAGAGAATGATCCCTTCTGACAACATAACCAAAGTAGGTGAGACAAAGTCTAGCCATTCTCGCTTTCAAGGAGAATTTCATCTCAACTTTTTCCAGGACAGATTTTCAGTTCTTTCAGCAGTCCATGGTACTTTCAGCATCCTTTGCCAATACCACGATCAAAAGCATCAACTCTTCTTCAGCCTTCCTTATTCATTGTCCAGCTATCATATGCAGGAGGTGATTGAAAATACCATGACTTGTGTCAGGAGCACCTTAGTCCTCAAGGAGATATCTTTGTTCTTCAGTATTTGAAAGAGGCCTTTTGCAGCAGATTTCCCCAAGGCAATACATCTTGTGATGTCTTGACTGTTGCTTCCATTTGCGTTGATTATAGAACCAAGCAATATGAAGACTTTGACAACTTAAATCATTTCTTCATCTATTGCCATGGTGCTTATTAGTCCAGTTGTGAAGATTTTTGTTTTCTTCATGTTGAGGTGTACTCCATACTGCAGACTGTATTCTTCAATCTTCATCAGTAAGTGCTCCAAGTCATCCTCACTTTCAGCAAGCAAAGTTGTATTGTCTGCATATCTCAGGTTGTTAATGAGTCTTCCTCCAATCCTGATTCCACGTTTTTTTTTCATATAATCCAGCTTCTTGGACGATTTACTCAGCACACAGATTGAATAAGTATGGTTAAAGGATACAACCTAGATGCACTCCCTTCCTGATTTTAAACCATACATTATCCCTTTGTGTTCAAATGACAGCCTCCTGGTCTATGTTCAGGTTCCTCATGAATACAATCAAGTGTTCTGGAATTCCCATTCTTCTCAATGTTATCCACAATTTATTATGATTCACACAATTGAATGTATTTTCATAATCAATAAAACACAAGTAAACATCTTTCTGACATTTTTTTCTTTGGGCCAAGAACCATTTGACATAAGCTATGACATCCCTTGATCAATGTACCCTTCTGAATCCAGCTTGCATTTCTGGAAGTTCTATGTCAATATACTGCTTTGCTCTGCAACCATTTTTGAATTATACTCAGTTAGTATTTATTTGGGAGCTCTGGTAGCATAGTGGCTAAGGCACTTGACTGCTAACCAGAAGGCTGGTGGTTCAAACCCACCAGCCACTCCTCGGAAGGAAGGTTGGGCATTCCTACTTCCGTAGTGATACTGCCTTGGAAACCCAAGGAGGGGTCGCTATGAGTCGGGGCCGACTCGATGGCAAACAACAACAACAACAACAAGTATTTACTTGTGTGTGATATCAATGATATTGTTAGATAATTTCTACATGCTGTGGGATCACTTTTCTTTGGAATGGGTACAAATATGGATCTCTTACATTCATCCAGGTAACTGTCTTTTAAATCTCTTGGCATAGCCAAGTGAGTGCCTTCAGTGTGACCTCCATTTGTTAAAACATTTCAATGGGTACTCTGTCAATTTTTGTATCCTTGTTTTTGTGCCAATTCCTTCAGTGCAGCTTTGACTTCTTCCTTCAGTTCTATTTGTTCTTGATCATATGCCATCTCCTGAAATGCATGGCCATCTATTAATTCTTTTTGGTTCAGTGACTCTATGTATTCCATCCATCTTTTTATTATTATTATTACTATTTTTCCTGCATCATTCAACACATCACCCATGGAATCTTTCAAAATCACAATTTGAGGCTTAATTTTTTTTTTTCCTCAGTTCTTTCAGCTTTGAGAAATGCTGAGCCTGTTCTTCCCTTTTGGTTTTCTAACTCCAGGTCTTTGCACATTTCATTATAATAATTGACTTGGTCTTCTCGCTCTTTGAAATCTTCTCTTCAGCTCTTTAATCTTATAGATTCTTCCATTTGCTTTAGCTTCTCTGTGTTCAAAAGCAAGTTTCAGAGTCTCTTCTGACATCCATTTTGGTCTTTTCTTCCTTTTCTGTCTTTTAAATGAGTTTTTGCTCTCTTCATGGATGATGTTCTTGACGCCATCCCACAATTCCTCCGTTTTTTGGTCATTGGTGTTCAATGCATCAAATCTATCCTTTTCATGGTCTCTAAATTCAGGAAGAATATAATCAAGGTTGTATTTTGGATGTTATGGACTCTATTAGTTGTCTTCAGCTTCAACTTGAACTTGCATATGAGCAGTTGATAGTCTGTTCCACAGTTAGCTCTTAGCGTTGTTTCAGCTGAAGATTTTGAGCTTTTCCATTGCTTCTTGCCCCAGATGTAATCTTTCTGATTCCTGTGTTCTTCATCTGTTGAAGCCCACGTGTGTAGCCACTGTTTGTGTTGTTGAAAAAAGGTATTTACAATGAATAATTTGTTGGTCTTACAAAATTCCATCATGCAATCTCCAGCATTATTTTTATCACCAATGACATATTTTCCAACTACCGGTGATCCTTCTTTGTTTCCAACTTTTGCATTCCAATTACCAATGATAATTAACACATCTTGATTGCATGTTCACTCAATTTCAGACTGCAGAAACTTGTAAATATCTTCATTTTCCTCATCTTTGGCTTTTATGGTTGGTGTGAAGATTTAAATAATAGTAGTGTTAACTGGTTTTCTTTGTAGCCGTATGGATATTATCCCATCACTGATAGCATTATACTTCAGGATAGAGCTTGATATTTTGTTTGTGATGATAAATGCCACGCCATTCCTCTTCAATTTATCATACTGTCATGGTAGATCATATGATTGTCTGATTCAAAATGGCCACAACCAATTTATTTCAGCTCACTAATGCCTGGGATATTGATCTTTATGCATTCCATTTCATTTTTGACAATTTCCAGTTTTCCTAGATTCATATTTTGTACAATCCATGTTCTGATTATTAATGGATGTTTGCAGCTGTTTCTTCTTATCCTGAGACATGCTACATCAGTAAATGAAGGTCCCAAAAACTTTACTCTTTCCACATCATTAAGATTGGCTCTACTCTGAGGAGGCAGCTCTTCCCCAGTTGTATTTTGGGTGCCTTCCGACCTGAGAGGCTCACCTTCCACCACTATGTTGAACAATGTTTCAGGGCTACTCATAAAGTTTTCCAATAATATATCAGACAATGTTTTCACTGCTATTCATAAGGTTTTCACCAGCCAATTCTTTGAGAAGTGGGTGGCCTCTTCCTTCTTCCGAGTCTGTCTTAGTCCGGAAGCTTCACTGAAACCTGTCCATCATGGGTAACCCTGCTGGTATTTGAAACACTGGTGGCATAGCCTCCAGCATCACAACAACATGCAAGCCACCACTGTAAGACAAACTGACAGACAAGTTTGTCTCCTTTAGTTGCTCCAAACCTCTCTGCTCACTTTCTGGCCACCCCCAGCTGCTGCGACACCCACCTGCTGTTCCTGGCTCACTGACACTTACCAGAATCAGCTCTGTTTGAATGAGTGACTCTTAATCTATGTACAGGTTCCTCATGGGCATAATTAAGTATTCTGGAATTCCCATTCTTTGCAATATTATCTGTGATTTATTATGATCCACACAGTCAAATGCCTTTGCATTTATTTATTGCCTTGGAGATATATATTCTCTGTAGTCCTGAATTTCAATCCTGTTTCTGGCCATGTTCTCCCAAAAGACTTAGTATAATAATAATAATAATAAAATGGAATTATCATTCCACTCTTTCAACAAATATGTTTTGAATGCCTGCAGTGTATTGGGTACTCTTGTAAGTGTTTGGGAACAAAACAGATAAAGATGCCTTTCCTCATGGAACCACTACATTTCATAATAAGAGGCAGAGAGTAAGCAATAAATATAATAAAAAAGTACATTTCATAGCCTACAATTCATAAGTAACTAAGTTCATAAGTACCCTGGGGAAAAGAAAAAAAAAATAGAACAGGGAATATGGATTGAGAATGTGAGGTTGGGGTTGTGGAACAGGATGCAATTTTAATTGTAGTGGGTAGGATTGGCCTATTTGAGAAGTTGACATGTGAAAAAAATTGTGAAGAAGGTGGGGAATTTGTTTTGTAAATATTGGAGGAAGAGTATTCCAGGCCAAGGAAGCAGTTCATAGGAAGATTTTCTGGTGGGTATATGCCTGACCCATTATTTGAACAGCTTGAAGAGTACAGTGATGGAGAAGGAGAGAGAAGAAAATGAGGTCACTTAAGAACTTGAAATTCGTTAAAGGAGCATGGCTTTATTCTGAATAAGGAGGACTATGGTATGGTTTTGAGCTTAGGAGGAGGTCTTGTTTTAAAGGGGAATATTTTGTTGAGAGTACTTCCTATATTTTATTATATTGAGTCTTATGTGACATTCTAGAAGAGAACATTTTATAGATGTCTATGAGCAGGCGAACCTCTAGGTCTTTAACAATAAATGGTTAAATATTTGTTGATTTCTATTTTAAAACTTTTACGTTACTCATAGCAATGATAAAAATAATCCTGTCTCCTTCCCAAATCCAAAATATAAATTGACTAATTTAAGAACACTTTCTCTGACTACTTATTATCACTTCTATATTTGAGATGCTTCAGGCATTTTTTGCAGGTTCTACCCTGTTCTTTACAACTCATAATCAACTCCTCCTTAGACCCCAGGAGTTAATTAATTCTTGACAGTTTTCTGCAACTAATTCTGAGTACTAGTTTTAATTGGTAGATTAAAAATATGATAGTTTGGTATGTGCCCCAGCTGCTCCTAATTTAGGTGAAAATGTTTTCTTAAATAAATTCAATCATGTAGTTTGAACCCCTAAAGCAAAGAAAACACTGATTAAGCAAAGGTAAATAGGTCTCTATATGTGTGCCTTACACTGCCAAGTAGGTTAATTGGGTTAAATCTTTTTTATTCACTTGTTTTTAATTTTCAGCAGGATTTACACACGGAAATCTGCACACCTACACAAGACCTATTGAAAATATAAGATTGCGTAAAATTTCGGTAGCTTATAAATATAGGTGCAATTTTATCCAAAGCCATATTTAATAGAAGTTTTACTTCTTATTGTTGGAAACATTATTGTGATTAGATGAAAAAAAATACTTGAAATTCAAATTAAATAGTTTTAATTGGACTGCATGGTATTCAGATAGTTGATTTTCACTCTAAAGAAGTAAATGATCCAGTGTTAGAAGATCTTAAGAGTATATGCCTATATATACTGTATATTTTTGTGTCCAAAGTCTCCCTTAGGATTCTCAGAGCTTTTATAGGACAAAAAAAAGTGACCTTTATCAGCCACTTTGAACTTCAGTAAACTTATTTTTAACAGGAAAATATCTTTCTTCAAGGAAAGCTAAAGATACTAATGCCAGATTCTTCAAAACTTTTAAGTATAAAATATGGTCTAATATCTAGATAAATTAGATTAAGAAATTGCTGAGTCATATAAAATAAAGATACAAGTCAAATTCAGTACAGTGATAAGAAAGTATATGTACAGCAGTTTCTTAGTTGCCTCCTTTCAGGCTTTCCCTGTTTTCTGGCAAAGAAGAACTTAGAGGAAATGAATATAAAGCCTTTTATTTTCCTCACTGGTTTTCATAAGGGAATTCGACTTGCTTCCTAATGGGAAAATTTGCCAACATATAATGTACTCATTTAACAAATATTTACCATGTGCCTATAATATTCTAGGCACTGTGTTAGGGCTGAGGAAATGATGGTGAGTGAGATATTTGTGTTCCCTGCCTTCAGGGATTCAAAATTCTGTAGGGAAAGAAAGCCTAAAAATAAACATGAGAAATTAGATTAGTGATCACTATGGGCTGGAGAGAGAGAGATGGGAGTCAATGTTTATTAGGTACAGAGATTCTGTTTGGGGTGATGAAAATATTTTAAAACAAATAGTGATAATGGTTGCATAACATTGTAAATATAATGAATACCACCAAATCATGCACTTAAAATGATTAAAATGACACAATTTATGATATATCACAATATAATTAAGCAGAATTATAAACACAATTCTAAATGCTCCTAATAAAACATTAAATTGCAAAATTAAAAAAAAAATTGACAAGTTAAATAGTTGCACAGTCTAGTAAGTGTCATTAAAGAAACAAATAAGGAACTTAGATAATCAATAGTTAGTTGCGTTGAAGTTGGCTCTGACTCATTGTGTCTTTAATGTATTTGTTATTGCTGTTGTTGTTGTTTGCGGTTGAGTTGGCCCCGACTCATAGCGACCCCTCCTTGGGTTTCCGAGGCAGTATCACTATGGAAGTAGGATTGTCCAACCTTCCTTCCGAGGAGTGGCTGGTGGGTTTGAACAGCCAGCCTTCTGGTGAGCAGTCAAGTGCCTTAGGCACTATGCTACCAGAGCTCCTTCTTTAATGTATAGCAGAAGGAAAATTGCTCAGACCTGCTCATCCTCAAAATCTTTTGTATGTTTGAGCCTCTTGCTGCAGCTACCATGTCAATCCATCTCACTGCTTTTTTTTTTTTTTTTTTTTCAGTGATCTCTCACTTTTCCCAACCTATTGTCTTTTTCTAGTGATTGGTCTTTCTTGATGGTCTTTCCAGGTAGTGATTAAGGATTGTCTATTATTATTATTGGTAGACAGGGACTCTGGTGGCATAGTGAGTAAGGTGTTTGGCTGCTAACCAGAAGTTCACAGGTTCAAACCCACCAGTTGCTCCATGGGAGGAATATAAGACAATCTACTTCTGCAAAGATTCACAACTTTGGATACCCAGTGGGGGATGCTATGAGTCAGTATCAGCACAATGGCAGTGAATTTGGCTTATTATTGGTAGACTAGTGCCTGGTTGGTGCAAATGGTTAGCATGCTGTGCTGCTAACTGAAAGGTTGGAGGTTTGAATCCACTCAGAGATGCCACAAAAGAAAGGGCTGATGACCTACTTCTGAAAAATCAGCCATTAAAAACTGTGGAGCACAATTAGCTTCTCACACATGCCATGTGTGTTTGCCATGAATTAGCTAGACAGCAACTATTTTGATGTTCTTAATTTCTTTTTCTGCTGAATATTATGTTTTATTTTTTTATTGTTGAGAATATTCACAGCAGAACATACACCAATTCAACAATTTCTACATGTACAATTCAGTGCCTTTAATTACACTCTTTGATTTGTGCACTATTTGTGCACTCTTCCCTTCCAGGTTGTTCTTCCCCCAATTAACGTAAAATCACTGCCCCCCTATGTTTCCTATATAATATTTTGAGCTTATATTTGGCCATCAAAGCACAATAATTAGTCTATATTTGCCTGGAGCAAGAGAGGAAGATGGAGAATCAGGAACAAGGAGGAGGAAATGAAATGGGGCTAATTGTCTCCATGAGCAACTGCCCCCTTTGCCGTGAGACCAGGAAAACTGCATGGTGCCTAGCTATCATTACTTAACAGTTTGGTCAAAAATTCTGTAAATGGATCCTGATCAAAATGTAGAAAATACAGAAGAGAATTTCAAATTCTTATGATATCCAGATTTCTTGGTGCCTTGGAGACTGGCTGAATCCCTGGAACTACTGCTCTGAGAAAAATTTTAAGCCTTAAACAACAAAAAAATATCCTTTATTTTCATATTTTTGGTAGAGTGGTAGGGACAAAATCTCTGCTGAACTAACATCAATCAAACTGAGCCCTAAAGGAAGCAAATAAACAGAAAACATGAAGGAGAGGAGGATAGGGAAATTGGAAAAACATGTTAGAGAGAGAATGGAGACTCTAGGTTCAATATCTGTGAAGTGGCAAATGAGACTGTTGTATTCTAGGATCTGAAGCTCCTGAAAGGAAATGATCTCAGAGGGAGAGCTTGCCAAAGTGGAGATGGAGAAAGGCTGGTGCTAAGACAGAAAAGATTTTGTACAGTGAAGTAAAAAATCTGGGCTTTTTCTGAAAGTGAACTGGGAATCTCCTGGGGGCTTTCAGTGAGAATTGAAACTTAATCTGATTTAGGGTTTTAAAGGATCACTCTGCTTGTTATGTAGAGAATTGATTGTGGTAAAGGTATAAAAACTATCCATCATGATAGTTTAGGCAGGCAGGAAGGATAACTTTGACTAATGTTGTAGTAGTGAGGATGCTGAAAAGCGAATGCTTTCAAAATATTTTAGAAGTGGACTGTTATAAGGACATGGCCATGGAGTGAATGTTGAGGACAGGTAGAAAAGAGGAGGCAGAAGGAGTGCTGGCAAAATGATGGAATACGTAGACAAGCTTCTCAGACCCTTTGGAACAAAGCAATGAGAAACCAATTGAAATTGTTAGAGAAGATGAGCCTGGAACCCTCGGATCTGAAGGGAAGGATAAAGAAATGAATTAATACCAACTAGTAGAAGAACCTGAATGAAACAATGAGTGAGGGGACAAATGAAGCCACAGACTGCCAGCTGTAGTGAGGGCACAGCCATTTTGAATATTTCCCACTAGCAAACTAAGAATCAGCTCTGTTCACCAAGGCTGCATGGGCAAGAACTGCATTGATGCCTGACAATGAGAAGGTAGAACAGCAAGGAAGGGGATAGGCAGACCTGTGGATGTTCCCAAGTGGTCAGAGCAGCCATTTTGAGAGTGTGTGGGTGGTGATCTTGCTTGAACTGCAATCTGGTAGTGTGCTCCAACTGTTAAGGACAGCATGGGCCACCACACTTGAGACTGATGACTGGAGAGGTGCAATATTCCCCTTTTTATTCTTGTGTCCCATGCTTTCTTGGTGAACAGAGATGTTTCTAACCATCCTGCCTTCACCCACCTTCTTCACCTATGGGGGCTCTATCCTGGTTTGTGCCTTGGCAAAGCCTGGGTGCATTGCCCTGCCCCCATAATTTTGTTTTTGTTTGTTTTAAAATTATTCTTATCTTCCTCCTTTCTTCCTTTTTATTTTTTCACTTTCCCATCCCTGGTTATTTATTTATTTTTTTCTTTTCCCTTTACCTGGTTGCCTTCTTTGTTCTTTCTTTGGTTCTCCTCATCCCTTGTTTTTCTTGTTGCAGTTTTTCCTAATCATTTACTCTTGCTCTTTTCTCTCATTATGTCTTCCTTAGATATTATGGCTATTTTATTTTTTTATGTTTTTCTTTTTCTTATTATCTTTCTTTTATCATTTTTTAATCCATTTTCAAAATGTGTCTTTTATTTATTGCATGTCTTATGATATTTCTTGTTTATGTGGTTTGAGTTATTTGTTCTCTCTTTTTATTTTTTTCTGTCTAACTGAGTGGGAGATAGCAACTGTTCTCATACAAATCAACTATACCTGCACCTCTTGCAGGCCCACTCATTAAGTGTGGGCCATTACTTACTTTTGCACCAATTGGCCAAAAATAGATGATGATCAATAACAAGTCAACTCACCCAAAACTGTCCTTTATGAACAGCTAACAGAAATCTGTACACACAGTCATTCTTTATCACACCCACCAGGAGACAGATGATGAGTGCTTAAGTGCTAACAGCTAGTGAATAGAGGAGCACAGTACCCTGCTCACACAGATATATTAAAACAAGATAAAGGAAACAAAAATCCTGCATGAATCACACCAATGTACAGCTGCAAATTAAACATAAATGCAATAACACTTCAATGTCTCAGAGACAACAGGCCATTACAGCCCATGCAAAAAGGCAAGCTAAAGTAGTAGAAACAGGGGACCAATGTGAAAACTCAGAAAACATCCCTGAGGAAGAAGTAGCATGGGCACTTCCTGATAAGGAATTCAAAAGAATTATATTTGGGTACTTTCAGCAGATTGAGAGACAGATCAAGAAAAACACTGACAAGATCAACACTGACAAAATTAGAGAAAACATAGACAAAACTCTGGAATAATTTAGGAAAACAATACAAGAAAAACTTGAGAAAATAAACAAAAAATTAGAAATGATATAAAAACAGCAAACAGAAATCCAGAAGATTAATACTAAGATTTCAGAAACAGATAGCACACTGAATGGACAAATGAGTAGAACTGAATCAATGGAAGACAAAATTAATGAGATTGAAGACAAACACCTCAATACTACTTTCTTAAGGGATCGATCAGACAAAAGATCAAAATATAATGAAGAAAGCCCAAGATTCACATGGGATACCATCAAAAGGAATAACCTACATGTAATTGCAATTCCAGAACAGGAAGAGACAGAAAAAACACAGAGAAAATTGTCAAAATTTGTTGGAAGAGAATTTCCTTAATATAATGAAAGACAAGAATATATCTATTCAAGAAGATCAGCAAACCCCAGACAAAATAGACCCTAAATGAAAATCACCAAGACATATCATCATCAAGTTCACCAAAGCCAAAGACAAAGAAAGAATCATGAAAGCAGCATAAGAAAAATGAAAAGTTACCTACAAAGGGCAACCAGTAAGAATAAGCTCTCATTTCTTGGCAGAAACCATGCAGGCTAGAAGACAAGGAATAATGTACGTAAAACTCTGACAGAAAAAAAAAAAAAAAAATCTTCAACCAAGAATTATACATCCTGCAAAATTGTCCCTCAAATATGATGAAATTAGGAGATTTCCAGATAAGTAGAAATTAAGTAAATTTGTTAAAACCAGACCAACCTTACAAAAGATGCTAAAGAAAGTCCTTTGGACAGAGAACCAACAACAGCAAACAACCACTGATGATTAACACACATGCCTACATAACCCAGAAACCAACTGATTTATAGAAGTATCCAAAATGAAATAACTTAAGAGACAGTAAACAGGGAAACAGAGACATCAATTGGTAGATGAAGATAACTGCAAACCAAAAAGAAGAAATAAATGGTATAGTTGCAGAACTTCTAATTAGTGAGGAAGTCAAGACAACTGCAAGATAGCACAGACTATTTTAAATTTAGGAATAAATTTATAAATTACAGAGTAACCTCAAAGAGAAATTATTAATCTTTGCATCAAAATGAAAAAGAGGACAAGCACAAATACTTAGCAAATACTAAAATAACAGCAATGAAGGAGATGATAACACAAATCATAAACAAAATGAGCTCAGCACAGCAAATTATATAGAACAAAGAAATCAACAATACCACAAAAAACACCTAACAAAATGCCATCAATAAATTCACACTTGTTGATAATTACTTTGAATGCAAATGGATTAAATGCACCACTCAAGAGAAGGAGAGTTTCAGATTGGATAAGAAAACATGACCTAATAATATGCTATTTACAAGAAATTCAACTTTGACACAAAGGCAAAAATAGACTAAAAATCAAGGTTCAAAAAAGATATACCAAGCAAATGGCAATGATAAGAGAGCAGGACTGGCAATATTAATTTCTGATAAAATAGACTTTAACACAAAAACTACCATAAGAGAAAATGAAGGACATTATATAATGATTAAAGGATCAGTTGAACAAGAGGACGTAACCGTAATGATATCTACGCACCCAATGAAAGAACCCCAAAATGCATGAAGCAGACTTTCACAGTATTGAAAAGACAAATAGATTTACCACCTCAGACACCCAATTGTGGTCTCTATGTGTTGGAATACTCGATGGCAGTGAGTTTATTTATTTATTTATTTTCCCACCACTTTCAATGAAAGATAGAATAACTGGAAAGAAACTTAACAAAGATGCAGAAAACTAAAAAATATGATCAACCAACCTGACCTTCCAGATATCTGCAGAGCACTTCACCCAACAAGAGCAAAATATGCATTCTTCTCCAACACACATGGAACATTCTCCAGGATAAAACATACGTTACACCACAAAGCAAGCTTCAACACATTTAAAAAACACTGAAATACTGCAAAGCATCTTCTCAGATCAAATTGCTATAAAATTAGAAATCGACACTAGGAAGACCAATGGAAAAAGAGAAAACACATGGAAACTGAATAACACCCTCCTCAAAAATGACTACTTAATGAAAGAAATAATAAATGAAATGTATAAATATTTTGAATTGAATAAATGAAAACTCAACATACCAAAATCTTTGGGACACAAAGAAAGTAGCAATTAGAGGACAATTTATAGTAATGGATGCACACATCAAAATAGAAGAAAGACCCAAAATAAACATCCTAACCCAACATCTCCAACTATTAGAAAAAGAGCAGCCAAAAAAAAAAAAAAAAAAATCCTAAAATCACCAGAAGAAAAGATATAATAAATATTCAGTCAGAAATAAATGATACAGAAAATAGAAAGATAATAGAAAAAAACAAGACTAGAAGTTGGTTGTTTGAAATGATTAATAAAATCCACAAAACACCAGGACATTTAACAAAAGGAAAGAAGGAGAAGAAGTAAATAACCCAAATAAAAAATGGAAGGGGTGACAGCACAACGGAACCAACAGAAATAAAAAACAATATTATCTGGATATTATGAAGAACTGTACTACAACAAATTTGAAAACCTAGATAAGATAGACAGATATCTAGAAACACATTACCTAACTATGCAACACTACTTCAATAAACTGTAAGAGATCTACATAAATGGAAGAACATACCATGCTCATGGACAGGAAGATGGAACATTGTGAAAATATCAATACTACCAAAAGCAATCTATAAATTCAATGCAATCCTAATCCAGAGCCCATCAACATTCTTTAAAGACATGGCAAAAACAACCACTAATTTTATATGAAAAGGAAAGAGACCTCAGATAAACAAAACAGTACTGAAGAAGAAGAACCAAGTGGGAGATCTCACATTCCCAAATCTCATTACACAACCACAGGTGTCCAAACATCTTAGTATTGGTACAATGACAGACATATAGATCAGTGGAACAGAATTGAGAACTCAGAAATTGATCCATCAAGCTATGGTCAGCTGATTTTTGACAAAAGGTTGAAATCTATTAAATGGAAAAGAGTCTTTTTCACAAATGGTGCTAGCAAAACTGGATATCCATTTACAGAAAAATGAAACAAGATCCATACCTCACACCATACACAAAAAATTAATGCCAGATGGATCAAAGACTTAAATGTGAAACCTAAAACTATAAACTTCCTCACAGAAGAAAATAGGGAAAAACTTAGGGACCCTAATTTATGGCATAAATAGAATACCAAGCATATCCCAAGATGCACAAATAGCAGAAGGAAAAATCAGATAGTTGGCACCTTCTAATATTTAAATTATTATGTGTATAAAAAGGCTTCCCCAGAAGAATAAAAAGAGAGCCTACAGAATGGGAAAAAAATATTCAGGAACGACATATCAGACAAAAGACTTATCTCTAAAATGTATAGAGATCCCCAGCACCTCAACATCAAAAAGGAAAACAATACAATTAAAAAAAAAATGGGCAGAAAATATGAACAGACACTTCATCAAACAAGATATTCAGGCAGCCAACAAACACATGAAGAAATGTTTGCAATCACTAGCCATTAGAAAAATGCAAATCAAAGCAACAATGAGATACTATGTCTCCCCAGCATTAATAGCAAAGTTCAACAAGATAGAAAATAACAAATGCTGACATGAATGTGGAGAGATCTGACTCTTATACACTGCTGGTGGGAATGTAAAATGATATAACCCTTGTGGAAATCTGTATAGGAACTCCTTAAAAAGTTGGAAATAGAAATATCATTTGATCCAGCAATCTCCTGACTAAGTACATATCCTAAAGATGTGAGAGGCAGGACATTAACAGATATATGCACACACATGTTCCTCACAGCATTATTCACAATAGCAAGGAGATGGAAAAAACCTAAGTGTCCATCAACTGAGGAATGGATAAACAAATGGTGGTACATATATGTCGTTGTTGTTAGGTGCCATTGAGTTGTTTCCGACTCATAGCAACCCCATGCACAGCAGAACAAAACACCACCTGATTCCGCATCAGCTTCATGATCCCTGCTATACTTGAGCCCATCATCACAGCCACCGTGTCAACCCATCTCATTGAAGGCCTCCCCCTCTTTCATTGACCCTCCACCCTACCAAGCATTACATCATTTTCCAGGGAATGGTGCCCTCTGACTACATGACCAAAGTAGGTAAGATGAAGTCTGGCCATCCTCGCTTCCAAGGAGCATCTTGGCTGCACTTCCTCCAGGACAGATCTGTTAGTTCTTTTAGCAGTCCATGGTACTTTCAGCATTCTTCGCCA
>NW_006921866.1:1842120-1843620 GCF_000298275.1 Orycteropus afer afer | reverse complement strand
TGCTTATTGGTCCAGTTGTGAGGATTTTTTGTTTTCTTTATATTGAGATGTAATCCGTACTGCAGACTGTATTCCTCAATCTTCATCAGTAAGTGCCTCAAGTCATCCTCACTTTCAGCAAGCAAAGTTGTATCATCAGTGTATCTCAGGTTGTTGATGACTCTTTCTCCCATCCTGATGTCACATTTTTCTTCATATAGTCCAGCTTCTCAGATTATTTGCTCAGCATATAGGTACATATATACATGTAATAATACGCAATCCTAAATAATAATATGGAATCTGCAAAGCACCACATAACATGGATGAACTTGGAGGACATTCTGCGGAGTAAAATAAGTCAATGATAGAAGGACAAATATTGCAAAAATTTGTTGTAAAAATTCAAGAAAAGGTTTATATATAGAAGGAAACTTTCTTTGTACCAGGAGTGGGAGGGGAGGAGAAGCTAAATTCACAGGAAAAAAAAAAAAGTTTTATATATATATAAAACTCCTCATATATATATATGAGGAATCAGCTGCAAGGACCCAGGTAAGGGTGGTAGGAGAAGTTTCCAACAGTGAGACAAACTTGTCTGTCGGTTTGTCCTACCATGGTGACATGTTGATGTGAGTTTTGAGGCTGAGCCACTGGTGTTTCAAACCCGTCGGGATGCACGTGGTGCACAGATATCAGCCCAGTTTACAGACTGATACAGACTAGGAAGAAGGAAGAGGCCATCCACTTCTCAAAGAATTGGCCAGGGAAAACCCTATGAATAGCAAAGAAAAACTGTTTGATACATTATCGCACAACTTTATAAATAGTCCGATTAGGTTAGAAGCTCTCAAAATAGGACTGGGAAAGAGCTGCGTCATCAGAGTAAACCCAGCCTTACTCATATGGATAAGGTAAAGCTTTTGAGACCTCCATTTGCTGATGTGGCACCACTCAAATTGAGAAAAAACAGCTGCAGACATCCATTAATCATCGGAACATGGAATGTAGGAAGTATGAATCTAGGAAAATTAGAAGTTGTCAAAAATGAAATGGAATGCAAAAAGATTGATATCCTCGGCATTAGTGAGCTGAAATGGACTGGTTTTGGCCATTTTAAATCAGACACATATGATCTACTATGCAGGGAATGACAGTGTGAAGAGGAATGGCATGGCATTCATCATCACAAAGGATATTTCAAGATCTATTTCGAAGTACAATGCTGTCAGTGATAGGATAATATCCTTATGCCTACAAGGAAGACCCATTAATATGACTATTATTCAAATTTATGCCCCAACCACTAAAGCCAAAGATGAGGAAACTGAAGATTTTTATCAACTTCTGCAGTCTGAAATTGACTGAACATGCAATCAGGATGTGTTAATTATCATTGGTGACTGGAATGCAAAAGTTGGAAACAAAGAAGACTCACTGGTAGTTGGAAAATTTGGCCTTGGGGACAGAAATAATGCTGGAACTTGCATGGTAGAATTTTGCAAGTGACTTATTCATTGC
>NW_006921866.1:1837428-1839900 GCF_000298275.1 Orycteropus afer afer | reverse complement strand
TTGCTTGTTTCTATAATCGATACCAATGGAAGCAGCAGTCAGGACATTAGAGGATGTGTAGCACTGGGATGTTCAACCACAAAGGTACTGTTTCAAGTGCTGAGGAGCAAGGATGTCTCCTTGAGAACTAAAGTGCGCCTGACACAAGCCATGATATTTCCAATTGCCTTGTATGCATGTGAGAGCTGGACAATGAATAAGGAAGACAAAAGAAGAGTTGATACTTTTGAGTTGTGGTGCTGGTGAAGAATGCTGAAAATATCATGGATTGCTTAAAGAACTAACAGATCTGTCCTGAGGAAGTGCACCCGAAATGATCCTTGGAAATGAGAATGGCCAGACTTCATTTCACCTACTTTGGTCATGTTGTCAAAAGGGACCATTCCCTGGAGAAAGATGCCATGCTTGGTAGGGTGGAAGGTTGATGAAAAAGGGGAAAGCCTTCAACAAGATGGATTGATATGGTGGCTGTGATGATGGGCTCAAGAATAGCAGGGATCAAGGAGCTGGCGCGGGATAGGGCAATGTTTCGTTCTGCTGTACATGAGGTTGCTGAGTCAGAAACAACAACAACAAATATATATATATATATAAATCAAAGGTTATTAGTGGTTACCAGGGGTAGGAGGGAGGAGGGTAAAGAAAAGCTTTTTTTTTTTTTTTTTTTTAATAGGGCATTGAGTTTATGATGGGAACTCTGGTGGTGTAGTGCCTAAGGCATTTGGCTGCTAACCAGAAGGTAGGCAGTTCAAATCCACCAGCTACTCCTCTGAAGGAAGATTGAGGAATCCACTTCCATAGTGACTATATGGCCTCGGAAACCAAGGAGGGGTTGCTATGATTCAGAGTCCACTCAATGGCAATGAGTTTCTCTTTTTGGTTTAGGGTCAATTCTCATTCTTGAGTATGTTTACAATTGGTAATATCAAGCAGTATTTTTTTTTTTTTTGGATTGAGTTTATGATAATGGTGGTGATATATTTTGCGAAAGGATAGCAACAAGGTGGCACAACATGAGAAATATCATCAAGGTCCCTGAGGTGTAAATGGGGAAGTTGTTATGTTGGAAAATGTTGTGTTATGGAAGTTTTCACCAAAATAAAAGTGAAAAAAAAAGTCTTCTCCAGTGGACAACTAATTTACTTAGAGTATTTTGTATACTTGGAGTGCTTTCCAGCTCTTTCTTAAGTACAACTTGGTGCTTTCTATAGTTCTAGCTTACCCTCCACCCATCCTCTAGTGGATCACAGGACACTCCCCACACCCCTACACACACTGTTGCCCTTTAGAGCTGACTGTTTCAGTATCATATTCTCTTATTTCACTATAATATTTAGTTCCCTTCTTTCTTCAGCCCTCAGGGATAATGATTGTATTGGAATGCATCCATTCTCATACAATACAATAACAAAAAGATTGATGTAGGAATGTCCTTAGACAATATTTATTGTAATAATCACTCCCCTCCCCTCAATCTGCATCTGTTTTATAGATAAGAAAACAAGTGAAGAGAGAATAATGCAACTTCCCTAAATTCAAAGAACTTGCCAAGTTCAAAAGAGATCTTAAATTGAAGTCAGCTGACACCAGCTTCTGTGTTCCTTAAACCCTGAGAACTTTCCTTAGTTTTAATGTCTGAAATGCTATTTCATATATTAACTTAAAATAAAGGTTATGTTACGTGGAAACTGAGATAATCTAAAATATTTGATTTGCTAAGCTGTGCTATGAATTAAATTACTCTTAACCTCTTTACAAGTGAAGGAGGATTTTAAAATTTAAAAACATAATATTTTAGCACAAAAAGTAGTTTAAAGATCAATCCTAATTGAGGCCCAAAGAAATTACATATCTTCCCCAAGGTCATGTAACTTGCTGGAAGAATAGCCCAGGCTGGAAACAAGTTCTTCTAAGGTTTACTCTGGAGCTTTCCTCACCAACCTTCTAAAGTAATAGTGCAATGCAAAGCAACTCTTGTAATGCTTCTCTGTGCATAGATTACTGATGATTCATTGTCAGATGTTTAGTCCTTCCAGAATATTAATTTTCCTTTCTGTCAATGTCTTGATAGAAGGAGGATTTTCAGAGTTTACATGGAATAAAATTGACCTTTCTGCTGTAACACACAAGATCTTGATGTCTTATTTTGACTTTGATCAAAATAATTTTGGACTTATTTATGAATATTTGTTCTGTATCTAGTTCATTTAAGAAAAATACATTAAATGCAAGTTTCTTCTTAGAAGTTATTCATAATGGTGAGAGATCATATAGAAGAGGAAATGAAAATGAAAATATTTCATCCGTTAGTAAACCCTTTGATATAGGTTATAAATTATAGGATGATTAGAGAAAAATTATATTAATATGGACTAATTAAAACTTCAGAGATATGTCAGAACTGAAACGGGTTTTTAAGAATGGCTCATTTTAAGAGTCAAAAGAGAACCTACAGATTGGGAAAAAATATTT
>NW_006921866.1:1830914-1835518 GCF_000298275.1 Orycteropus afer afer | reverse complement strand
AAGAATGGCTCATTTTAGACAAAAGGGGTGATAATTCTTATACAATGATATATTGTTTAACATTCATGGTGTGTTCTATGAGATAGGACATTAGGTGATTTGGACATTGTGCAGACACGTATTATAAACAGGCAGTCCAAGGATTAGGAACAAATTCCATTCCTATACGGAGCTCTGGTATCATAGTGCTTAAGGCACTTGATTGCTAAGGAGAAGACTGGTGGTTCAAACCCACCAGCCACTCCTCGGAAGGAAGGTTGAGCAATCTACTTCAGTAGTGATATCGCTGCAGAAACCCAAGGAGGGGTCTCTATGAGTTGGGGCCAATTTGACAGCACATGACAACAACAACAACAACAAATCAAATTTGTGTGTAAGTCACAACAGTTAGGCCCAGTTTGTATCTAAAGTCAGCTAGTCAAGTGTTTACCTTATTATATAGTATATAGTGTACCTAACTATGCACTAAAAAATTAAACTCCAGATACACTAATTTATCTTTAATGTAATTATACACTAATAATAATCATTTTTTGATGCACACCACAAAGTAGTGCCTATTTGTTATTATAAACCATTGTATGTGCCTTGAAATTTTCATATAACAAGCTTCGTAAGTGTTGGGACCATGGATGTCTATGTGGTTGGACATTGCCTGAACAGACATCACACAGTACGTGACTGTACTTTTAAGTTTAAGTTTACAAGTTTGATTTTCATGAATTTTATTAATTTTTAAATGATTGATCCTACAAGTAACATACCTATGTGCCATATTTCAGTAATTCCCTATGGTTTAACTATTATCAGACCACTTGTAAAATTAACCAGCTCAGAACCCTCATCAGAAAATTACTTTGAATGAAAAGAGCTAACTTAAGTAGTTTCAAGGCTAAAATTAGAAATTCTTTTTTTTTTTTTTTTATCATGTGCAATTTGGTACTTTTCTCACTAATCTAAGTATAATCAATCCCTGTTTAATTTAAATATGGTCAGCTATCAAAGTTACATTCCTTTGGGGCTCTATGCCCCTTTTTAGGAGTTAGGCCAGCTATCCCTTCTTTTTGATTGTAAAAGGACAATGGATTATAGTAGAAAGAACATTGGTTTATTTAATCCAAGCTAAGGGACTAAACTTGCTGTGTGGCAAGTCTGTTAGCATCTTATAAGATGAGGGTTATACTAAATATTCCTTAACAGCCTTTAAATGTTTGATGGAGGGTCAGTGAAAAAGAGGATGACCCTCAATAAGATGGATTGATGCAGTGGCTGCAATGATGGGCTCAGATACAGCAGGGATTGTGAGGCTGACACAGGGCTGGGCAGTGTTTTGCTCTGCTCGCTGTACATAGGGTTCCATTAGGTGGACTGACTTGACAACACCTAATAGCAAAACAGGAACATAGATATATGAAAGAGGGATTCATTTCTCTCTTTCAATGGATCTGAGGTTCCACATACACAAGTTCTTATCAGACTTTCATCTTTATTATGTGACTCTTAAAAGACATATTTTATTTAAATCAATCATAATTAGTGAAAGGAATATTTAATTCCATGTAAGTAACCAGGTAGCTGGAGCCCTGGTGGTACAGTGTTTAATGCAGTTGGCTGCTAACCAAAATTTGCATGATTCGAACCTACCTGCTGTTCCACAGAGGAAAAGTGTGACAGTCTGCTACCATGAAGATTTACAACTTGGAAATACTATGGGACAGTTCTACTCTGTCCTGTAGGGTTGCTATGAGTCACAGTTGACTAAATTCCAGTGGGTTTGATTTTGGTTTGGGAAACAGGTAGTTATTGTAGTATTAAAACTACTTGAAATTTATCCAAGTACCGCTGTGCCTTTGTTTTTCCTATTTAAATTGTCCAGAGCCAAAAAACAAAGCTGTTTTGCCATGGAAAGAGGGATGAAATAATTTACCATGTGCAGCTGTGAGTTTAAATAATAATGTACATTCACAAATAAAATGATCAGCTTCTTCTGCTCCCTGTAAAAATAATTAATTCCAGTCTATGAAAAATGCAATTCAAAGAAGATTTTATTTTCAAAAGACATGAATGGATATTTTACAATGGCAATAAAACAGTTTTTGATGGCTTGCATTTGCTTTTATTGTGCCATGCTGCTTCCACTGATATCCTTTTCACTCTCAGATTAATATACTGAAAATTCCATTAAATATATCTTAGTAGCTTTTTTTTTTTTTTCATTGAGCTCCCTTTTTTCTTTCTATTTCAGACACTGCGATAAGTACTCCAAATGCTTGCTCACGGTCAAAAAACTATTAAGTGATGGAACTGAGGTGTTTGCACTTACACTTAAATTATAAACCCATGCTTATTATTATTATTATTATTATTATTATTTAAACACATTGTGGTGGTTAAGGTTGTGTGACAACTTGGCTGGGCTATGGTTTTGAGTGGCTTGTGAGGTGAATGTAATTATTCCCCATGATGACATTAGATGTGATGCAATCAACTCCATGGTGGAATCTGTTGTGAGATATGATCAATGGAAGGGGAATTGCCTTCAGGATGTGACCTGCTTCCAGTATATATCGAGAAGCTTTGGGGAATGTATCTAGCTCTTTGGCATATTTTGGATTCTGCATTTGGCTGAGTCTTCATCTCTAGCTCCTCCACTTTTCTGTCATATTGCCTGCTAATTATGGAATTGTGACATTTTATTTGCTGATCTTGGGTTTGTCAGCCTCAGCAGTCAGTAGTTGCAGGAGTCAGAAGTAGCCTCCAGCCCCAGTAGGCCTGGAATAAGAGACAGAGCTGAAGCCCAAGGTTGAGGGGCCTTCTCCCAGTCCCTAGAGCCAGCACCCTGAATTTGGACTTCTAGACTCCTGAAGTGTAAGAGAATGAATTTCTGTTTGTTGAAGCCATCCACTTGTGGTATTTCTATTATAGCAACACTAAATAATTAAGACAGAATTTGGTACTAAGAGAGTAGGGTGCTGCTCTAACAGATATATAAAATGTGGACATAGGAGTGGAGTTTGTCCTTTGATCTGAGATCCTTGTACTGAGACCATAGCAGAGACACAAGCAGAAAGAATGGTAGAGAGATGGGGTTGCAGAGCTGAGAGGTCAGCATGAGATAGGGCAACAGGCTTGCAAGCCCACAGAGCAAGGAAACTGGATGACTTTGGGCAGGAGGCTTCCTGGTAGAATGGATTAGTTTTGGGCACTAATAGGTAGCACTGAAGAGCTTTGTAATATTTGCAGAACAGGGCAGAGGCCAGGCTGTCTTCTTTGAGAGAAGAAGGAACCTGGAAGCAGAGCTTCCTCAGTCTCCGAGTTCAGAACTGTGGCCTCTGGGGCCTGAATCCTTGCACTGGGACCAACAGAGAGATGGTGGCAGCAGAGCCAAGAGACTGGCAGAAGACAGAGTGATGGGCTTGCTTGCCCATGGAACAATAAAGCTGAATGCCTTCAAGCAGGAGGCTTCCTGGCAGAGTGAATTGGGCAATCTACTTCCATACTGATACTGCCTCAGCAACCAACGGAGGGGTCGCTATGAGTCGGGTCCAACTCGATGGGACATAACAACAACAACGAAGAGACCAAGGAAACAGGAAGAAGAGCTGCCTCAGGCTCAATGGGTAGGACCATGGCCCTTGGGGTTTCAAAGGGTGGATCCACCAAAACGTCCTAGGTTTCAGAGTAAGATTTTCACCAACTTGTTTCTGTAGTGTGGAGCTGCTTTACATGAGTCCCTGTGGGATGGGGCCATATCCACCACCCAAAAATGAGGCAGAGGGCTTGCAATGCCCAAGGGCTAGAAGAAAATGGCCTGCCAGGCCAAGGGGGTGAGGTCATCACTCAGATGGATTAGGAGACTGAGTCACCCAATAAAGGAGATCTGTACAGGTGCCAAGTTAACAAGGGGTGGAATGTGGTAGTTAAGGTTCTGTGTCAACTTGGCTAGGCCATGGTTTTGAATGCTTGGCAGCTGGAAGTATTAGGTCCCGTGATGAGACTGTAATTACCTCAATGTTGGAATTTGCTGTGAGCAGCAAAGCAGTTTCCTTTGGGGTGTGACCTTCTTGCAATGTATATCAAGAAACTTTGAGGAAGATCTCTATCCCTTTGGCACATTTTAGATCCTGCATATGTCTGAGTCTTCATTTCTATTTCCGGGACATGAACACCAGTGTTCCTGCTGTGTTACCTGCCATTTTGAGGATTGTTCTTGGATTTGAACCAGTAGCCTGCCATTTTTCTTGCTGATTATGGGATTATGACATTTTACCTGCTAATTTGGGTTTGTAAGCCTCAGCAGCCAGTAGCTGCATGAGTCAGAAGAAGACTCCAGTTCCACTGGGCCTGAAACAGATCTGAAGACAGATCTGAAGCCCAAGGCTGATGGTCCTTCACCCATCACTTAGAGTCGGCCCTCTAAATTCAGACTTCTAGCCTCCTGAAGTATAAGGGAATAAATTTCTGTATGTTAAATCTGTCTACTTGTGGTATTTTTGTTATAGCAGGACTAGAGAAACAAGACATACATACATTTAAAGAGTTCAATATTCTATAAGATCCATACTAAAGTTTTTCAGAAATGTAATTTGTAAACTTTCATATTC
>NW_006921866.1:1827458-1829939 GCF_000298275.1 Orycteropus afer afer | reverse complement strand
ACTCATAGCGACCCCTCCTTGGGTTTCTGAGGCAGTATCACTACGGAAGTAGGATTGCCCAACCTTCCTTCTGAGGAGTGGCTGGTGGGTTTGAACAGCCAGCCGTCTGGTTAGCAGGTAAGTGTCTTAGCCACTATGCTACCAGAGCTCCCAATATACTGCTGCAACCATTTAAAAATTATCTCACTATATAACCTTTGATAAATTATTCATAAATAGTTTCTACTTTTAATATAAAAGATTTATTCTCTTTTTTCCTTTCAAACTTTCTATTGTGTTTAAGTCTTCTAAAGACTTAGAATTCATATCTGTGCATGTCTCTGTGTGTGTGTGTGTGTGCATGTGTGTATAGACAGAGAGAAAGAGAGAAATAAAATAAATGATGCTGTTTTAGGTCCTGTTGAGATGATTTTGACTAATAGTGACTCTATTTCTTTCTTTTTTTTTTTTTTTATTTTTGCAGTGTTCCCTCCCCTTCCTACCTACCCTTGGTAATCAACAAAGAAAATTTCCTTCCATATATAAACCTTTCCTTGACATTTTACAATAATGAACTAATATAACATTTTTCCTTCTAAGATTGACTTAGTTCACTCAGCATAATGTCCGCCAAGTTCATTTATGGTATGCAGTGTTTTGCAGATTCTACATGATTCTTTAGTGTTGCATAGTATTCCATTGTGTGTATGTACCACAGTTTGGTTATCCATTCTTCTGTTGATGGGCATCTAGGTTGTTTCCATCTTTTGGCTATTGTAAATAGTGCTGTGATGAATATGGTATATCTGTTCTTGTCCTAGCTCTCACTTCTTTAAAATATATACCTAGTAATGGAATTGCTGGATCAAATGGTGTCTCTAATTCCACTTTTTTAAGGAATCACCATACTGCTTTCCATAGTGGTTGTATCATTTTACAGTTCCACCAGTACTGTATGAGAGTTCCAATCTCTCCACATCCTCACCAGCATTTGTTATTTTCTGTCTTGTTGAATTTTGCTATTAGTGCTGGGATGAGATGGTATCTCATTGTTTTGATTTGCATCTATGATAGCAGTGAGGTGTTTTTTTTTTTTTTAATGTTAATGATTATTAACATTTCTTCATGAGTTTGTTGGCTGCCTGAATATTCTCTTTGGTGAAGTGTTTATTCATGTCTTCTGCCCATTTTTAAAATTTGATTGTTTGTGTTTTTTTTGTGAGATAATTCTCTTGTCAGATATGTTGTTGCTGAATATTTTTCTCAATCTGTAGTTTCTCTTTTTACTCTTTTGGAGAAGTCTTTTGAAACACATAAAAATTTAATTTTTAGAAGGTCCCATTCCTCCAATTTATCTTTTGCTGTCTGCACTTTGAGTTATGCTTGATAGTCTATTTATGCCATAAATTGTTGTTGTTGTTATGTGCCCCCTAAATTTGACCCTATTTTTTCCTTTAGGAACTTTGTAACTTAAGGTTTTATGTTTAAGTCTTTGATAGATCTGGAGTTAGCTTTTGTGCATGGTATGGGGTATAGATCTTGCTTAATTTCTTCTGCAAATGGATATCCAATTTTGCCAGCACTATTTGTTAAAGAGACAATCTCTTCCCCATTTAATGGATTTCAGCCCTTCATCAAAAATCAGCTGACCATAGATGGATGGATCTATTTCCAGGTTCTCAATTCTGTTCCACTGGTCTATGTGTCTGTTGTACCAATAACAAACTGTTTGACTACTGTGGTTTTGAGATCTGGGAGTGTGAGGCTTCCTACTTTGTTCTTCTTCTTCAATAATGCTTTGCTTATCTGAGGTCTCTTTCCATAAAATTAGTGATTGTTTTTTACATATCCTTAAAGAATACTGATGGGATCTAGATTGGGATTGCATTGAGTATAGATTGCTTTGGGTAGCATTGACCTTTTCACAATGTTCAATCTTCCTATCCATGAGCATGGTATGTTCTTCCATTTATGCCCATCTCTTATGGTTTCTTTGGGGCTCTTTTATTGGGTCCATAGATATTTATTATGCTTATATCTTCATGTTCAATTTATGCTTTAATCATTATATAATGTCCTTCCTTGTCTAGTATTATGGATTTTGTCTTAAAGTCAATTTGATCGGAAATTAATATTGGCACCCCTGCTCTCTTACTGTTGCCATTTGCTTGATATATCTTTTTCCAACCTTTGATTTTTAGTCTATTTTTGTCTTTATCTCTAAGATATGTCTATTGTAGGCAGCATATTGATGGGTTTTGTTTTCTTATCCAATCTGCAACTCTCCGTCTCTTGAATGGTACATTTAATCTATTAGCATTCAGTGTAGTTATTGATAAGTATGAATTTGTTGCTATCATTTTGTTATGTGTTTTTTCATGGAGTCCCTGGTTTCTTTGTTCCATATTATGTTCTGGGCTGAGCTCATTATGTTTATGAATCATGTTATCTTTTCCTTTGTCGCTGTTGTTTTAGTACATGTTAAATATTTGGGCTTGTTCT
>NW_006921866.1:1798804-1824604 GCF_000298275.1 Orycteropus afer afer | reverse complement strand
GGCAAATAACAACAACAACAACAACACCACCACTTGGCACTCTCCAAGCTGTCTGTGCCATCAGGATCGCTGCCAGATCGCAGCTCCGTATGTCTCCATTTTTGGTATTTTCGTGCAAATTCTTCTGCTAGTTGGGGTTTAGTCCACTTCTATATCCTTCCCTTTAAGGCTCCAGGGTCCAGGATTATCTTCTGTGTCTATGTTAATTGGTTTCCCTTTTCTTTGTTGAAGAGGGTCTGTGCGGTCTTTCTGCCTAGTCCACCATCTTACCCTGGGCCAAAAGGCTTATGGTTTCTTGAAATAGTGTTTTGTAGTTTTATATGTACAGGTCTTTTGTATCTGTAGTGAGATTTATTCCTAAGTATTTTATTTATTTATTTGGTAACTATTGTGAATGGTAAGAGCTCTGGTGGTATAGTACCTAAGGCATTTGACTGCTAACCAGAAAGTTGACAGGTCAAATGCTCCAACCACTCCATGGAAAGAAGACCAATCTACTACTACCTCAGAAACTAAAAGAAGTTCGCTATGAGTTGGAATCTATTCAATGGCCATGAGTTTCTTTTGGTTTTATTGTAAATGGTACTGATTTCCTTATTTCTTTTTCAACAATCTCTTTGCTGATGTAGAGGAATCCAACTGATTTTTATATGTTGATCTCACCACAGTTCTAAATCTGTCAATTAGTTCCAGTGGTTTTTTGCTGAGTCTCTTGGGTTTTCTAGGTATAGGATCATATCCTCAGCAAATAAGGATAGTTTGATTTCTTCCTTACCAATTTGGATGCCTTTAATTTCTGTTTCTTGCCTTATTGCCCTGGCTAGGACTTCTAAGTCTTTTTGTTGAGTAGAAGTGGAAATAGAGCCCATGCTTGTCTGGTTTGAATTCATAAGGGAAATGGTTTCAATCTCTCTCCATTGAGATTAATGTTGCTTGTTGATTTTGCATAGATCTTTATTAGTTGAGGAATTTCCCTTCTATTTCTATTTTGCTTATAGTTTTGATCAGGAATGGGTGTTGGATTTTATCAAATGCCTTTTTCTGCATTGATTGATATGATCATGTGGTTCTTTTCCTTTGTTTTATTTATGTGATAGATGACATTGATTGTTATTCTAATGTTGAACCACCATTGCATACCTGGTATTAACTTGGTAATAATGCATAATTTTATTTGATATGCTGTTGGAGTCAATTGCCTAGTATTTTGTTGAAGATTTATGCATCTGTATTCATGAGGGATATTACTCTGTAGTTTTCCTTTAGAGTGATGTTTTTGCCTGGTTTTGGTATCAAGGATATGCTTGTTTCATAAAATTTGGGAGTATTCCATCCTTTTTTGTGTTCTGGAATACTTTGAGTAGGATTGGTGTAAATTCTGCTCTGAATATTCGGTAGAATTCTCTAGTGAAACCATCTGGGCCAGGATTTTTTTTGTTTTTATTTTTTTTAAAGACCTGTTCAATTTCTTCTTTTGTTATGGCTCTCTTGAACATTTCCACCTCAGTCTGTGTTAGTTTATGTAAGTGGTATATTTCTAGAAATCTGTCCATTTCTTCTAGATTTTCAATCTGGTTGGAATATATTAATAGTATCCTGATATTATCCTTTATATTTCAGTTGGTTCTGTTGTGATGTCACCCATTTCGTTTCTTATTTGTGTTATTTGTACTCTAGCCCTCTTTTCCTTTCTTAAATTTACCAGTGGTTTGTCAATATTATTAATCTTTAAAAAGAAAATACAACTTCTAGTCTTGATTTTCTATTGTATTTCTATTTTCTGTTTCATTGATTTCTGCTCCAATCTTTATTATTTCTTTTTCTTTTCTTCTGGTGACCATAAACTTTTTTTTTTTTTTTTTAACTGCTCTTTTTCTAATTGTTGGAGATATGGGGTTAAGGTGTTTATTTTGGGTTTTTGTGTCCACCCCCCCCCCCAGTGACTGTTTCACAGAGTAGTTTTCTTGGCTGTAATCTTAACAGGAGCATATCAACAGGTCTTTCTCTTCTGAAGCCACTGGGTGGATTTGAACAATCAATCTTTTGCTCATGACCTGAGGATTAACCATTATGCCACCAGGGCTCCAAAATAATTTTCTTAGCTTTACTTATTTTTCAATGCTTTAGAAAACATAAGGAGCTCTGGTGGTGTAATGGTTAAAGCATTTGACTGCTAACCAAAATGTCAGTTGGTGGTTAGAACTCATCAGCCACTCCATGGAAGGAAGTTAAGACAGTCTGCTTCTGTAAACATTTATAGCTTTGGAACCCCAATGGTTCTCTATGAGTTAGAATTGACTCAATGGCAAGGTGTTTGTGTTTCTTTGTAATAAAAACATATAATAACATATGATCACTTGAAACATTTGTGAACATACTAAAACTATATAAAGTAAAAAAGTATCTTCCCATCCAGAAATTACCTTTACAAGAATTAGACAGAAAATTGTTCTACTTATTTTTCCTTGTGTGCATACAGGTAGGCAAGATAGAAAGAAGGAGAAAAGGGAGGGGGTGGAGGAAGAAAATTATGAAGAAGAGAAAATTTTTTTTTTACATGGAATTCTGTTACATGATCCTTTTTCTTAAAAAAATTAATATTTACTTTTAGCTTAATTTTTAAGAAAAATATGAAGAAAGATTGAAGGATTTGTTGAATATTTCTTTATTAATAATAAGAATTAATGTCAAAAAGATTACCCTACAGTTGAGAAGAAAAATATTTACAAAGTTTAAATTGGAATTCTTACATATTTGTACCACATATTTTTAGTTAGGATGTTGTTTTTAATCTCTGTTATAAACAATAGAGTTCTTGGCATTGGTGGTTCAGGGGTTAAATTCCTTCCTTCCATGCTGGATACTTGGTTTAATTTCCAACAATGGACCTCATGCCCATTACCACTCATCTGTCAATGGAGGCTTGTATGTTGTTATGCAGGTTTCAGTAGAGTTCCAGACTATGACAAAGAAGAAATGCTTGGTGACCTATTTTTGAAAGTTATCCAGTGAAATCCCTATGTATCACAGTGATCAGATTTGCAACTCATAATGGGTTGCATCATGGGGATGGTGCAGGACCAGGCAGTGTTTTGTTCCGTTATGCATGCGTTGCTATGAATCCACTTTACTTTGTCTTTGAGTCTCGTCATGGAGTAGCCTGAGTCAAATAATTTTTATGAACATTGCTCGGTTTTCCTGCCTAGATGTATAGTAGATTTACTCATTATTTTTTTAAGTCAGTAATTATATTTTAATATATCAGTACAATGCTACATCAACATACAATATATTCTTTTAATCTAAATCTTAAATTTTTTCTTTATCTCAAAAAGTACTTTATCATGAATATTTCTTTTGTTTCTGCTTTATGTCCACTGCTTCAGATATGTTTTCATGTCCTCCATATTTTTCCTTTTCTCTATGCAATATTATGCATACTTTTTGTAGTAGTCTCTTCCTGATTACTATTTAATCTTTAACAAGGCTGGTTACTTGCTGAGGAATAAAGTGAAAATTGCAAGGCAAAAGTGGAAGAGTACATGGCTCTGACATGAGTCACTTACCTATTATAGACCTATTATTGAGTCTCACTGTATTTCTTATTACATTTTCCCTAATATATCTCCTTTGAAAGATCCCCAGATTACTTATATTGTGTTCTAAGGAAATACTTTTTATTTGTCCTTGACTCCCACTGTATTTTTTCTAGGAGTCTTGGCTATAGAGTAGTGTTTTGTAAAATTGGTTTTCCTTTATCTACCATTGGGATTTTTTGTCATATTAATTTGTTTTCTGTGTGAGAATTTATTTAACATTTTTCTTTTGATCAATTCACTTCCATTAATTTATCTAAACAGGAAACTTGCAATATCATGGGGCTTTAAATACCAGGATCACTTGTCCTAAGTAAACCCATTGTTGTTCAGTTGATTCTGAATCATGGTGATCTCATGTCTAATGTCAGTAAAACAAATACAGTGAAAATATTCATTGCCTCTAGAGGCTTACTCACCTTCTGTGAAAGGAAGAGATTGGCCCATTTTCAACGGATGGAAAAAATATATAGTATAATCAAACAAAGACCATCTTGGAAACAATTTAGAAGGAATGAAAGGAATGGAGTGGAGAATAATTCTATGTGACTCAACTAGAGAAGCTGAAATTTTAAATTGTTTTATATATTTTATTTTCATGCAAGATTTGTTTGAAGAGAAGTTTCCACTACTAAAAAGATTTCATTTCACTGCCCTAGATTATATCTGTAACTCTGGAATATAGACAGGGAAATGAAGTGAAAAATATATGAAATGTATCAGTTGTCAAACGGGATAGTAATTAGATGCTGTCTTTTTCTTGACAATATCGTTTAAAGAAAAATAAGTAGAGACATATATTTTTAAGAGCATAAAGGTAACCAGAATAGAATGAAAAGCCTTATAAATAACTTTAGGAGGCAGGGAGTAGGGGAAGAGGGGCATATAAATGTAGTCCACTGTTCAATAACTGTGGAAATAAGAGAAACATCAAGGAAATTTAGAAATGAAAGTTTAAAACAAAAGGGGAGAAGAAGGACCAAAGATATTAAAGATTATAATATGTGGAAATAGAAATATTTGTTGTTGTTGTTGTTATTGTAATATGCCATCCAGTCGGACCCAACTCATCGCGACCCCTCCTTGGGTTTCCGAGGCAACATCACTACGAAAGTAGATTGCCCCATCTTCCTTCTGAGGAGTGGCTGGTGGGTTTGAACCACCAGCCTTCTGGTTAGCAGTCAAGTGCTTTAGGCACTATGCTACCAGAGCTCCCAGAAATATTTTAGTTCCTTATTAAAAGTCAAAGATTTTCAGACTGAGTTGTAAGAAAAACCATCTGCAAGGTATTTGTTATATATTGATAATTATAAGAGATATAACAAAAACAAATGTTAATAATAATATATCAATATGTTGTTGTTGTTATGTGCCATCGAGTCGGACCTGACTCATAGCCACCCCTCCTTGGGTTTCCGAGGCAGTATAACTATGGGATTAGATTGCCCCATCTTCCTTCTGAAGAGTGGCTGGTGGGTTTGATCTGCCAGACTTCTGGTTAGCAGTCAAGTGTCTTAGGCACTATGCTACCAGAGCTCCCATATGTTCATTAATTATGACAAGTATACCATAATGATAGTAAAAATAGGGGAAACTTCTGTTGTGTTAGATGTCTTGAGTCAACCCCTGACTCATGGCAATCCCAAGCACAACAGAATGATTGAAACACTGTCTGGCCATAGAGTTTCCCTTGGCTGATTTTAAGATCACTAGGTCTTTCTTCCTAGTTCAGCTTAATCTGGAAGCTCTACCAGATTTTGCCATATAGGTATATGGGAACTCTGTAACCTACTTGATTTTTTTTTTTTTTTTTTGGTAAAAGTGTTCTAAATTATAAAGTGTATTAAAATAAAAAAAAAGCAGAGGAAATTTATAGTATGTGGTCAGTATCAGTAGAAATAAGTTGTTTAAGAAGACAGAATGTATGTCATTTATCTATTGCTAGGTAATAGTGCCTAAGATACTAATAAGTGAGGGTATTTCACTCTTTTCATTAAGAAGCATTGACAACCTCATGTTTTTATTTGGGTTTTAGTTGTATGATTATTATTGATTAGCATGAAACACACATGCACACATACAAATGTGGATACAAAAAGTCCTGAACTTCTTTTTTTTTTTTTTTAAAGAAAAATGGATGTTTGAATATAGTTTGAGTTCCTAAACTTCTGCTCATTAAAAGAGAGAGAGTGTGTATTTTTGTCCAATATCATATTTGGCTCTATGGAGCCATGAGACTAGGAAATAAGCATGATTTCTATGGGTTCAGTCCAGCAATTAGAAGATGATTATGCAATGTAAAATTTGGGCAAGACTAGGTTTCCAAAATCCCAGGTGGCCAAAATAATTTGCCCTAGACTAATAACTTAAGTTTGTTGGTTGAAACTTATACAGTTGTACCACAGAAGAAAGGCTTGGCAATCTGATTCTGTAAAGTTTACAAGCCGAGAAAACCCTATGGAACAGTTATGGCAACAGATTCTTTTAGTTTTTCCTTGTTTGTGTTGTATTACATTGTACCATTTACATGGAAGTGGACAGTAAAAATAATTACAATTAATATGAAAATAAAAGTATTAAATTCCACCTTGAGAATAAAAGCTCAGGAGATCTTTCTTTGTTAAAAAGTAAAGTTTACAAGCTTTAAAGAGGTTTGAAATACATGCCAGTATCAAGTTGAAAATGTCTCCTAGGTTGTGGTTGTTGTTGTTAGGTGTCATCGAGTCATCTCTGACTCATAGCCACACTATGCACAGCAGAACAATACACTGCCTGGTTTTATGCCAGCCTCATGATCCTTGTTATTTTGAGCC
Organism: Orycteropus afer afer; assembly: GCF_000298275.1. Lineage (NCBI taxonomy): Eukaryota > Metazoa > Chordata > Mammalia > Tubulidentata > Orycteropodidae > Orycteropus > Orycteropus afer. Next base: position 1,818,195 of record NW_006921866.1, on the reverse strand, counting down.
CCTCGTTGCACCCACTGTGTCTATCCATCTGATTGAGAGCCTTCCCTGTTTTCTTTGCCCTCCACTTTTCCTAGCATGATATCTTTCTCAGGGAATGGTTCCTTCCGACAACATGACCAAAGTAGGTGAGACAAAGTCTGCCCATTTTCCAATGCTTCCATGGAACATTCTGGCTGCCCTTCTCCCAGGACAGATTTGTTATTCCTTTTAGAAGACCATGGTACTGTTAGCATTCTTCTCCAGTACCACAACTCAAAAGCATCAACTTTTCTTTGGTCACCCTTATTCATTGTCCAGCTTTCACATACATAAGAGGTGATTGAAAATACCATGGCTTGAGTTAGACGCACCTTATTCTTTAAGGAGACATCTTTGCTCTTCATCACTTGAACAGGGTTTTTTTGCAACAGATTTTCCCAATGCAAAACATCATCTGATGTCTTGATACTGCTTCCATTGGTGCTGATTATAGAACCAAGTAATGCAAAATCCTTGACAACTTCAATCTTTTTCCATCCACCATGAAGCTGTTTATTAGACCAATTGTGAGGATTTTTCTTTCTTTATATTGAGGTGTAATTCATACTGCAGACTGTAGTCTTTAATCTTCATCAATAAGTGCTTCATGTCATCCTCACTTTCAGCAAGCAAAGTTGTGTCATCTGTGTATCACAGTTTGTTAATGAGTCTTCCTTCAATCCTGATGCCATGTTCTTCTTCATATAATCCAACTTCTTGGATTATTTGCATACAAGTTGAATAAGTATGGTGAAAGGATATAACTTTGACACACTCCATTCTTGATTTTGAACCATGCAGTGTTCCCTTGTTCTGGTTGAATGACAGCCTTCTGCTCTATGTACAGGTTCCTTATGAGTACAGTCAAGTGTTCTGGAATTCCCATTCTTCTCAATGTTATCCATAATTTGTTATGATTCACATAATTAAATGCTTTTGCATAGTCAATAAAACAAAAGTAAACATCTTTCAGGTATTCTTTACTTTCAGTTAAGATCCATCTGACATCAGCAATGACATCCCCCATTTCACGTCCTCTTCTGAATCCAGCTTGCATTTCTGGAAGCTCTCTGTCAATATACTGCTGCAGCCATTTTTGAGTTATCATTGGTAAGATTTTACTTTCATGTGATATTAATGATATTGTTCAATAATTTCCACATTCTTTGGGATAACCTTTCTTTGGAATGGTTACAGATATGGATCTCTTCCAGTCAGTTGGCCAAGTAACTGTCTTCCAAATCTCTTGTCTCCTAGATTAGTGAGAAAAAAAAAAATGTAAGGGAAACAAAAAAAGAACACAATTCTCACATTTGGTTTTTGATGGTCATGTTATCAGAAGGGACCATTCCCTGGAGAAGGATATCATGCTTGGTAAAGTGGAAGGTCAGTCAAAAAGGGGAGACCTTTAACAAGGTGGATTGACAGAGTGGGTGCAATGAGGGGCACAAATATAGACAGGACTGTGACTGGGCAGTGTTTCATTCTGTTGTACATAGGGTCACTCTGAGTTGGAGCTGACTTGATGGCACCTAACTGCAACATCTTTGTACACCTTATAAATATTTTAAAAAGTGTAACACATTTTTAAAATAAATCCTTAAAGTTCCATAATAATATTTGATTTGTACTTTAACCTGTTCTTAGGCCTCTGTTTTTTGGCTTGTATCTTAGTTCTTTGCTTTTAAATATAGACCTTTGCTATTGACATGATTATTTTTCTATAATATCATTATTACTCTTGTCCTCCCAGTCTTGTCTTATTTTTTTCTTTTCCTTTAAATTTTTCCCTTGCCCTTTCTCCCCACATTCTCTTTTCTACCTGTCTTCTCTTTCTTTTGACCACTCTTTAATTCATTCCAGAAGTTACATATCAACCAAAACCAATAGGCAGAGTATGACATCTAGGCTGTCTGAGACTGTTGGTATACAGTGAGTGGCTTACAAGTGTGCTACAATGAATTATTGGGCTGGTAAATGGGGGAGAGTCTTGGGTACTTGAAACCACTCTTGGTCCTTTGTCCAATAGCACTGCAAAAAGTAATCATTTTCTAAGTATGTCATCAAGTTTCAGAGTCTCTTCTGACAGTTACTCTTGAATGGAGGGTAACTAAAGTGAATGGAAGAAATGATGAAGTAAAAGAGCTGGAAAGATTTCAAAGGGCAACTCAAGAAGACAAAGTAAAATATTATAATGAAATGTGCAAAAACCTGGAGTTAGAAAATCAAAAGGGAAGGAACATGCTCAGTATTTCTCAAGTTTAAAGAATTGCAGCAAAATTGAAGGACTCTCTGGGAAAAATATTGAACAATGCAGGAGACATCAAAAGAAGATGGAAGGGATAAACAGAATCACTGTACCAAAAATATTTTTTCAGCATTCAAACACTTCATGAGGTAGCAAATGATCAAGAACTGATGGAATAAAAGGAAAAAGTTCAATCTGCACTGAAAGAATTGGAGAAAGTGAAGGTCCAGGTATTGAAAGAATATTTCTTGAGATATTTCAACAGATGAAGCACTGGTGTTGCTCACTTGTTTATGCCAAAAAATTTGGAGGACAGCTACCTGGTCTACTGACTAGAAGAGATCCATATTTGCGCCTATTCCAAAGAAACGTCATACAACAGAATGTGGAAATTATTGAACAATATCTTTAATATCACCTGCAAGGAAAATTTTAGTGAAGATAACTTAAAAATAAAAGTTGGAGCACTATGTTGATTGAAAACTTCCTGAAATTTAAGCCAGATTTAGAGTAGGACATGAAACAAAGGATATTGTTGCTGATGTCAGGTGGATCTTGGCTGAAAGTAAACAATACAAGAAAGGCATTTGCCTGTGTTTTATTGACTATCCAAAGGCATTCAACTGTGCAAATCACAACAAATTATGGATAACATTATGAAAAACAGGAATTCCAGAACTGTTCATTGTGCTCATGAAGAACCTGTTCATAGACAAAGAGGCAGTAGTTCAAACAGGAAAACAGTGTATTGCATAGTTCAAAATCAGTAAAAGTATGTGTCTGTGTTGTATCCTTTCATCATACTTGCTCAATCTGTATGCTAATCAAATAATCTGAGAAGCTGGACTATATGAATAACAACATGGCATTAAGATTGGAGGAAGCCTCTTTAACAGCTTGAGATATGCAGATGACACAACCTTGCTTGCTGAAAGTGAAGAAGACTTGGAGCACTTACTGATGAAGATCACAGATTACAGCCGTTGGTATGAATTACACTTCAACATAAAGAAAACAAAAATCCTCACAAATAGACCAATATGCAACAACATGTAAATGCAGGAAAGATTGAAGTTGTTGAGGATTTCATTTTACTTGGATCTATAATCAATGCCCATGGAAGCTGTAGTTAAGAAATCAAATGACATATTGAATTGGGCAAATCTACTGCAAAAGACATCTTTAAAAGTGTTAAAGAGCCAAGAAGCCACTTTGATGACTAATCCATGGTATTTTTCAAAAGTCTCATATACATGTGAGAGTTGGACAATAAATAAGGAAGGAGAATTAATATATGTAAATTGTGGTGTTGATGAAGACTATTGAATGTACCATGGACTGTTAGAAGAATGAACATATCTGTGTTGGTGAAAATATACCCAGAATGATCTTTAGAAGTAAGAGTGGCCAGACTTTGTCTCTCTTGTTTTGGCCCTATTGTCAGAAGGGACCAGTCCCTGGAAGATGACATTGTGCTTGATAAAATAGAGGGTCATCAAAAAAAGGGAATACCCTTAATGCAATGAATTGACACAGTGGCTGTAATGACGGGCTCAAGCATGGCAAAATTTATGAGGATGGAGCAAGATTGGCAGTGTTTTGTTCTGTTGGAGATAGGGTTGCTATGAGTCTGAGCCAACTCAACAGCACCTAACAATGGCTACAAGTATGTCTCAGTATGATATGTTTGAGACATGTTGCCTAGGAGTAGTTGTTATTGTTATGTGCCCTTCAGTCGGACCCGACTGATAGCGACCCCTCCTTGGGTTTCCGAGGCAGTATCACTATGGAAGTAGATTGCCCCATCTTCCTTCTGAAGAGTGGCTGGTGGGTTTGAACTGCCAGTCTTCTGGTTAGTAGTCAAGTGCCTTAGGTACTATGCTACCAGAGCTCCCAGGAGTAGTTTAGTTATTTGAAATTGTGTCAAAAATCCAGAGTAAATCAGACTTAATTTTAGTGATGAATTTATGCTCATTACTTTGTTAGTAAAAAAGACGCAAAAGACAAATGTTAACCCTATTGTTGTTATGTGATGTCAAGTTGGCCCCGACTCATTGCGACCCCTCCTTGGGTTTCCAAGGCAGTATCTTTACTTCTGTAGAGATTGTCAAACCTTCCTTCCAAGGAGTGGCTGGTGGATTTGAACTGCCAGCCTTCTGGTTAGCAGTCAAGTGCCTTAGGCACTGTGTTACCAGGACAAATGCAGAAACAGAGGTAATTCTTCATTTCCAAGTTCTGGAGACTAACCTCTATAACTTAACAACTTTGATAATTTCCTGAATCTTTTGAGGTTGACAATTCACCTTTGAGAGTCTCCTGGAGGTAGAATGGCAGTCACATTCTACTGAAATAGCCAAAGTGCAACTGAAAAAGGAAATGTAATTAACACCACTACCCACGTGTTAGTGATGTCAGTGGGACATGGAAGCCTACCATGTGGGAAGTGTCATCACACAGGAATAATTATCAGCAGTTTGTATTTCTACATAGAGAGTGAGGCCAAATAGTAGGAAGTGATTTGATTCTGTTTTTTCAACTTAAGCTCTTAGAAAATGTCAGTTTTTCTTTTACTACTAGCTCAGCTAACATTAAATCAGTATTTTGGCCCTTTATTGGCAATGTTAAACCTTCCTGGACTTAGTACCATTTTAAATTTATGTCATGTATTTACAAGGTTTTTAACAACCCTAGTGTATACTAAGCAAAAATTTTCCGCTCTCTGGAGTGTTACAGTCATATAGAATTAATCATATACCAATAGAAAAAGACACAGAAATTGAACTTATACAAATAAAGACAATAGTGCTTTAAACATATGATTATTTAAAAAAGCAATTCTCAAGTGTTATTTAATGGCTTTTTTTGAAGAACAAATTATCATCTGGACAATAAGTCAACTTCCTACATCTACTAATCTGAATACAAGTAGCACTCTCTTAAATCTCTGAATTTCACAAAACAGATACTGAAATTGGCACTCATTTTGGTAATGTGTCAGTGAAAGGCTGACTGCTGTTTCATAATTATTGAAAGTAAATTATTCAGGTCAAAATACAAAGTGTAGATGTCATTATCCAGAGATACAGATTATACAGAGAATCTTCATGGATCATCAGCCATACAAAAGGACATTTCAACAGTAGATTTACTTTTGTCTTGTTTGAGTTTTCAGACTAACACTTAACTGGTCTGGGACACAAAGAGCTGGTCTAGACTTGAAGACTGGTAAAGATGCTGACTCTGACTAACAACAAGCTGACTTTCATTTCATCTGCCTTCCAACTGGCAAGCAAGCATGGGCATAAATATGCAATAAGCAAGGATATAAGGGAACGTTTCAACTAGCCAACAATCCCTAATTCCTTGGAGAGGTAAGTATAATGTTCAAGGGCCAGCAGCCCACGTTGAGGGAACTCTCTAGGTCAGAGGAGTGCTGAGTCACCAGCCCACTGTAGAGTAACACAACAGCACTCAAACGACCACTGATTATTGTAGAAAAATGCTAAAGCTGTGGTTCTCAAACTTTAGAATTACTTGGACAGTTATTTAAAGCAAAAATATCTGGGCCCAGCCCCAGAGCTTCTGACTCAGTAAGTCTGAGAAAGGGTCCATGAATAACGTATCTACTAAGTTTCCAGTTGGTGTTGATTTTGCTCATCCATGTACTACATGTTGAAAACTATTGTGTGAGAGTTACATACTTCCATGTTTTCTTTCTTGCTTGGTCATGATGTCCACAATCTGGATATGGCTGGTAGAAATTATCCGGCTGTTATTGTGTGCCATTGAGTGAATTGACTCAAAGTAATCATGTAAAACAGAACAAAACTACACCATAGGGTTTCCTAGGCTGTAATAATTATGAGTGCAGATCATCAGGTCTTTTTTTCCCTCAGACCAGGCAGCAGAGAGTGCCCATCTCTCAGTTTATTCTAGTGTGGTGGTTTGTGTGTTACTTTGATGGTGGAAGTTATGTTGCCAGTTTTTCAAATATCAGCCTGGTCACCCACGGTGAACTGGTTTCAGTGGGACATCCAGACTAAGACACATGAGAAAGACCTGTGGTCTACTTTTGAAAATTAGTTAATACAAACGTAGTGGGTCACACAGAATATTATCCGATATAGTGATAGAAGATGAGTCCTCTATGTTAGAAGGTACTCAAAAGACATAATGGCTAAAACAATGAGCACAAGCACACCAGCGATTGAGAGGACAGAACATGCCAGACAGCATTTCCTTCTGTTGTACATGGAGTCACCATGAGTCAGAGCTGACTTAATAGCAAGTAACAACAACACAGTTATGTGAAAATATATCATCTTGAAATTGATGCAACCAGAATTAAGAATTTATCCATATACTTCAGACCCAAGCTCAGCGCTTTCTCAAGGATATAGGCAGAGCCAACAGCTTGATAAGCAGGGTTTGGAAATGCTATTGGTCATGACAGGTTTTCAGAATATAAATAGAAGATTCTTGCACTCTTCCCTCATGAATATTGATTTGCATCAGAAACTTTAGAAGGTCAACCAGCTTGTCATTGAGTCCATTATTACAGTGAATACAAATGGATGCACTTAGAGAGAGGCAGCAGTAATTGTAGCATCAAAGATTGTCCAGTTTAATATTCTTTTAACTAATGAAACAGGGCCTGGTCTCCTGATCCACATTTAATATAGTGGTGATGAAGCGCTAATCTAATAAGAGAACTGAGTTAAGTCTGTTTATCCCTAATTTAAAAATAATTAACAAATAGGTACTTGTGAAAGCTGTACTGACCATCAGAGATCGCCACAGGAGGCAATTTGGCAATGGGAAAGCTTTAATTAAAGCTGGCCATTTTCAGAAGAGGCTTGATTTCTGGCTTAAAGCATAAACTGAACTTAAACATTTTTATAAAAATATGGAAAATGTTCTGTCAGTATATTTCATTGAGTGAGGACAAAATAGTGCCTAATAATTTACAGCAAGATCTAAACTACATAAATTGTGGTATCTCTTTCAAGACTTCTCTGTGGTGGTTTCTTGTTTGAATAGTTATTTTAAATAATCTAGGCATAAAATGCTTCTTCTTTGTGTCTGTTTTTGCAGTGTCAAATTAGAAATGGCAGCAATTCTTTGAGATTTCCAGTGAAAGTTTCAAATAAGAACAGTATAGTTTGTAGAGATTTTCAAAACAACTCATTAAGAAACAGGCCAACTCTTAGCTATGTACATTAATTCTTTTGGAAGAAATGTCTTTAAAGAAGCACTTGGGAAATTGATGATTTAACCGGCTTTTTAAAATTTGATTTGTTTAGTAAAATTTCAAAATGTTTTGATAATTTTAAACTTTTGTGTACATTTCAGGATATTTCTGGGAATTGATTTTTATTTCTAGAACTCAATAGGATTCCACAGAATGAATACATGTGTTTCCATAATATCTAATAGAAAAAAAGACAGAGACCCAAATCTTCTTATATTCCATGTGTGAATCAGATAAAACTATTGGTTTCTATTTGTCTGGTGCAAAAGAGAATGAAGAAATTCCAAGAATCAGGGAAGGAACCAGAATTCAGAATTAATTGTTTCTGTGATTGCAGGAATCATCTACTCTGAGATCAGAAAAATGAGAAGGTGCCTTGCTACCACTACTGAACATTCTGATTAGGGTCACAATAGACAGATCCTGACAGAAAGTGAGGGAAAAAAAATGTGAAACTGAATCTCAGATTCTCAAAGAATCGGACTTACTTCCTCTCCAGAGGAATCTCTGAGATTATTGCCCTGATACACTCGTTAAACTTTGCAATTGAAATCACCTTTTAACTAAGTAGCTGATTAGTTCAAAAAGTAAAGAATTTCACCCTTGAGAGAACTGTACTCTTTTTTAAATTATCTACAGACACCAACTGGACAACACTACTCCAAAGCATTAATGAGAAGGTTAGGGAGCAGTTGGTTAAATTAATGGGAGTGGAACAACTGGAACAGAAGTAATGTGAATGCTGATAAAATATAAAGAGTGTAACCAATGTCACTAAACATTGAACTATATATTACATTATATATAATATATATTCACTGAACTACATATTGTATTCAACACTATGTGTAGAAGCATTATGTGTAGAAATTGTTGAATGGGAACCTGTTTCACTGTGTATACTTTCACCAAAAAGACAATAAAATACTTTAAAAAATGAATAGGGTTTTCTCTTTGACAATTTATGCAACAAGTATAACTAAAATTATCCATAATTTTATATTTGTGTCTTAGTTTGTGAAAGTACGAGCTGGTCTATGTATTTGAAAAAGAATCATGTATTTATTTATTTAACAAATATTTATTGAGAGCACACTAAGTGTCTGGTAATAAGAGAATGCTGGGAACAAGTGTTAAAAAAGATACACTTGGTCCCTGCCCTCATGGAACACATATCATAGGGAGAAATACAGACAAAAAACAAATTAAAAAAAAAATGATAACTGACAATTGTGATAAGTGCTATGATGGAAACATTTCAGTGGATTAAGATAGAGAAAAATGGTTAGTGGTAATAATTTAGAAAAATAGTTGTAGAAGGTCACCTTAGAACAGTCACATTTAGTGTAAACCAAAAGGGAGGAGTGTGACTAGGACAAAAAAAGAAGAGCCTTCTAGGATTTGCTGAATCTGGTTAATCTGGAGTTGTTAATGTCAACTTTATTTCTGAAGCTCTGAACTAAGATTTAACCACTGGGCTACTTTACTGTACTCACTTTTGATATAAAGTTAGCAGAATTAGAAACCCAGGTCTTCTACTAATGCAAATGCTTTCCAACTAAAACAAACTAGATTTGAACAGTTTATATGAAACAGATGCTGGTGGTACAGAAGTCTTATTGACTGCTTACCTTACCAGAGCCACACAGACATGAAATAAGTAAGAAGCTGATATTTGATCTAAGATTCATCTGGATTCTTTTTTTCCAAGCATAGATTAGCTCAAATTCCCTCCCTTTTTCTATTAACATGCATTCTTTTTTGAGAAGTATAGGCATTCTATTAATTTTTTAAAATTATAAAATTACTATATGCACATTGAGAATAAAATAATCCATAAAGAAGTATATAACATTGAGTATCCCTCTTCCCCACACATTGTACATAATTATGGTTAACAATTTTGTATTACTCTTCCAGATCTATTATTTTCACTGTGCACAATCACACTGAAGAATACTTAACCCCACGTGTGTAACATATTCTATATATTTTGTTCAATTAGATTATCATCATGTTAAGCCACACCAGAAATATCTATGACTTCAAACAATAATTTGGTTTTCTTATTCATACTACAAGGAGCTTTGGTAGCATAGTGTGTAAGGCATTTGGATGCTAACCAGAAGGTTGGTGCTTCAAACTCACCAGCTGCTCCACAGGTGGATGACAATGCAATCTACTTCCATAAAGATTTACAGCCTTCAGAACCCAATGAGGGTCACTCTGAGTTAGAATCAACTCTATGGCTGTGGTTCTCTCTCTTTTTTTTTTTTTTTGGAATTCATACTACATGTCCAAGATGCTTTGGCAGATGGAATCTACTATGTAGTCACTCAGAGACTCAAGCTAAGGTAGCAATTGCCATCTGGAACTTTGCCAGTCACATTGCCATTAGAAAGACAGAGTTTTTGGTGTCTTGCACTAGCAAATAAATGCTTTGACTCAGAAATGATCAATTTCCACTAAAAACTCATTATCCAGAACTAGTTGCTAGTTTCCACTCAACCACAGGGGTCAGGATGTACAACACTACTACTATATGTCCAGAAGATATATTTTGGGGAAATTGTGCTAGTGATGACCTCATCGTTTCTTCAATTTAGTTTCATTCCAGAATATGCCAGGAACACATACATATCATTTTATTTCATTTTTTAATTATTTCAATGTTTTTAAACCTAATAAATCACTTGTACTATTCCTGTTGCATTTATCAAAGAAGGCATATCTGATAGAATTTGTGTAATTCCGAAAGTGAATAGACTACTCAAGCTAAGCAAAGTTTCATTTAACTGTTATGCAGAAAGGAGCCACACTGAAATCAAGGAAAAAGAGTATTCAAATTAAAATTGATACTGAATACCAATTTAGGAATATATTGATACTAACACACTCTATGTACTCGTGCAGATGCATATTCAGCTGTTAGCTCATTCAGGTGTTATCATTTATATATGGGTGGCCAAATTAAAGTATGAGGTCATGACAGGAAAGTCACCTTGCTTGTTAGAAAGCACTTATTACACATACTAAAAGAAATACATCAGGGAGTGATCTCACAATAATGTAAAATGACCATCAAATTATACAGTAGATATGTAAGCTCCTCTTGCTCCTATATAGTTGTTTTTAAAATTGTATTGATATCAAGTGTTTCCTTTAGTTTGACATATATTCAATGAGCAATTACTATGTGTCAGGCATTGTTTAGCCAGTGGGGATACAGCTGTGAATAAATAAGACACAAGACTATCTCTTCCAGTTTTTAGTAAAGAAGATATTCAAACTCTTAAATACTTAGTTGCATTAATCAACTTTACTGCTGCAACAAACAACCACAATATCTTAGTGGGCATATTAAAAATAAGTATTTACTTCTTTTTCCTCTTCCTCTTCTCCTTCTCCTTCTTCTTGTTTTTCTCCTCCTCCTCCTCCTGCTCTTCCTCCTCCTCTTCCTCCTCCTCCTGCTTCCTGAAAGTGAAGGTGACTTGATGCACTTATTGGTGAAGATCAAAGATCATAGTCTTCAGTATGGATTGCACCTCAACATAAAGACAACAAAAATCCTCACAACTGGACAAATAACAACATCACGATAAATTGAGAAAAGATTGAGGTTCTCAAATATTTCATTTTACTTGGATCCATAGTCAACACACACAGATATTGCAGTCAAGAAATCAGACATCATATTGCACTGGAGAAATCTGCTGCAAAAAACTTCTTTAAAGTGTTGAAGTGTAAAAATGTCATTTTGAAGACTAAGGTCCAACTAACCCAAACCATGTTATTTTCAGTCATCTCATACTCATGTGAAAGCTGGACAATGAATAAGGAAGACCAAAGAATTGATGTCTTTAGATGGTGGTGTTGAAGAAGAATACTGAAAATACCATGGACTGCCTAAGAAGGAAGATTGGGCAATCTACTTCTGTAGTGATACCACTTTGGAAACCCAAGGAGGGGTAGCTATGAGTCAAATTGACTCAAAGGCAGTGAGTTTGGTTTGGTTTGGCCAGAAGAATGAATAAATCTGTTCTGGACCAAGTGCAGTTAGAAGCGAGAATGGCCAGACTTCATCTCATGTACTTTGGTCATATTGTCAAAATGCACTGGTCTCTGGAGAAAGATAATATTTTTGTTAAAGGAGAGGGTCAACAAAAAAAGGAGAAGATCTTCAATGAGATGAACTGACACAATGACTGCAATGATGAACTCAAAGATCGTGTGGCTGAGGTAAGATTTGGCAGTGTTTAGCTCTGCATTGGGTTGCTATGAGGTGGAGCTGACCAGATGGCACCTAACACTGACAAAAATATTAATTTCTTCTTTATGTTATGTAACTGCAAGAAGGCTTCCATTTAGCTGGGATTATTTGATCTTCCTATGTCTTCTTATTCCAGAACACAAGTGGAAGAAATAGCCAGTGACTATCCAGTACATGAAGTTCTAATAATGAAAGCCTAGAGCAAGAATAGATCCACATCACACAAATACCCTTCAAACTTTTGCCTAGATGTGGTAAAAATCACATTCATTTACATTCGTTTGGCCAAAGCAAATTATATTATGAACCTAAATCAACGGGTCAAGGAATTACACTCTGCCTATGAGGAAGCATGGAAAGGGTACAGAGAAAGGAAAAAATGTGAACAAATAATACAATCTACCACACTGGTAATTATTTTCTCAATAGCCACTGCTGTTTATTATATTTAACACTACTACTCCAGCACTCTCATAAGAGACTCATTACCTGGTTGCTTTGTAACAGAGATTATTACTATATCAAAAATGAAGGACATTAAGGGACCAATTTTAATTGAAACTTGCATACCATTCATTCATTTATTCCTTCAATCACTTGTGAATTCACAAATTCAGTAAATTTGTTGAGGGTCTATTAAATAACAGACATTGCTCTAGGCTTTAAAGATTCAGAAGTGAATAAAACAGACATGCCAATGAGGGATATAAAAATTTTGAAATAAAATTTTGAAAATGAACTATTAAATATTTATCAAAGGATGATACATACTATAAAAAATAAATATGAATAAGGTTTTTGAGATAATACAGTTGTGGCAGTTTAGAAAAGAAGACGAAGGACATTTGAATGAGATCTTCAAACAGAGACCTGAATGAAAAGAGTAACACATGTGGCTACCTGAGAGAAGACTGTGCTAAGTAGTAGCAAGTGCAAAAGTATGAGGTATGATCATGCTAAAGGAGCTCTGGTGGCATAGTGTCCAAGGCATTTGACTGCTAACCAGAAGACTGGTGGTTCAAACCCATCAGCCATTCCTCAGAAGGAAAACTGGGCAATCTACTTCTATAGTGATACAGCATTGGAAACCCAAGAAGGTGTCACTATGAGTTGGATCTGACTCGACGGCAGCGAGTTGAGTTATAGTGCTTAAGGATGACTAACAAATGTATATGGAATAGAGCAAGGAGAGAGAAATTAAAATCTACGTCAGGGTATAGGGGAATACAAGATCATGGTAATCCTTTCAAGTTATGGTAAAGGGTCGGGATTTTATTTTGTAAAAAGGGAAGCCACTGGAAGGTGTGCCCAGATTGTTTTACTGTACTGATTCAGAGGTCATCAGTAACTTTTCTATCACTTCCAATCATTATTTTTAGCTTTAAAACGATATATTCTTTTCCCAGAAACTGGTTTTGTTCTTTTCTTAAATGTATTGATGTGCTCTTGTGCTCTTATTTTCATTTTGGTCAACTTGTTACCCCTCTCCTCCAGTAGGTCTAATATCCTTAGGGGTTTATCAAGAGTGTTTTCTTGCTCATTTCCTCCTTCTGGTTGATGGGGTCTCATTGGGAAATTGTGATAATTTTCCTTTGTTTGTCAGTTATTAAGGAACTTTAAGTGGTGACGGCCCATCTAAGCTGCAATATTATATATACATGAAGCTTATGTTATAACATCTGGCAAGTTATTAGTCACTTCTGGATGCACAGGAAGAGGGCATTATTCTCAGTCTAGGTCTCATGGTCTCAATCTATCTCTTCAACAATTATGAGTCATTGGGCTTCATGGAGAGTAGAACTGGTCTAGCAATCTTTCCTGCCTCAGGTCTCTCTGATGCTGTTCTCCAGACTTGCCTGTAATCCTGAGGAGCTTTCTGTGTACATTAGGAGAAAGACAGAGTCAGGGCCTCAGTCACACCCTGTTATGCTTACTCTTCCCATTGGCAGCTTACTAAACCCAAGGAGGGGTCACTATGAGTTGGGGCCGACTCGACGGCACATAACAACAGCAACAACAAACAAAAGTGGACAGATAAGAATTGAGAGGCGAACCAGATGAGATTTATACAAGACTCCATCTTTCAAGAATCCCCTGGCTGCAGAAATGATACTTTATTTCCATGTCACTTCCCAGCTGCTAGACAAGACTAATACTCCTTAATCATCTGAATGCACTAGAAATGCCTTTAAAATATTATTTTTGTTTTACATATTCATTTTGTAACCACATAGAACTCAAGGTAAGCAGTAAACAAAATGTCTGTAAGGAAAAGGCCATTTGCTTCCACTTTAATTACTACCAAAATATGCTGGTTAATTTCTTGAAGATAATCAGTTCCACGTTGACTCCACATTGCCCAGGCAATGTGTTCTAGTTAGTCATGGGTATGCTTTCATAGTGGATTCCTTCTTATAATAATAGAGAATTATGCCATATGACTTACTCAAAGCAGGCATAATAAAAGGATGTGAAGCATTTATAATACATCAAGGGCAAGGTGTTAACAAGTAAACTTGCATTAGCTGGAAGCTTAAGAGCTATATTCAGTGAACTCAATTCAATTACAAAAGCAGAAACAATTGTGGGAACAGTGGGGAGCATGAGTCTTCTTGAGTTTTTTGAAAACCTAAGTGAAGAAATGTCAGGCAAAAAATCTGCAGACAAAAAGAATATGTAGCACTATTTCTAATAGTTGGAAAAGCATGTTTTTTTTTAATGGCTTCCATTTCATGGTAAAAAAAAATTGAAAAGAAAATAATCAGACATAATAAAGGGGTGATAAAACATACCAGCTGTACCAGGTTCAGGAAATATTGCTGTTAACAGTTCAGAAGGACTCCTTTAGTCTTTTCTTACATTTGTATGTATCTATATATACATGTATATATGTGTGTGTGTGTGTGTGTGTATATACCTACCTTTCTGTGTGTATTTTTATGTACTATTTTGCATAATTATTTTCCAACCTCAAATTATAGCATAACTTCTTTTTCATAAATGCAAATGATCTATAATGAAATATTAAAGCATGGATAGAGGAAAAAATTCTTATTAAACAAGAATGTGTAGTATACTGGCCTCATATTCTGAACTGTCTCTTTCCATATTTATCTGGGAAACCTCATCTACTTAGTTCTGTGTTTAGAATCAAATAACAGTGTGGCTTGGTCTGTTTGTTTCTTGTTGGCATGCTCACTATACAAATGGCTTTTTCTGTGTGTCTAGATGGTGAGTCTGTGCATATGAATCTCTAAATTAGGGGAACATTTCTGGGTAATCGGAACAATGCATTCCCTGAATCGTGATAATGTTTATTTTTGAGGTAAAATGGACTTCATAAAATAAATAATTTTCTATAGTGCTGGCTAATTTATGATAAGCAAATCCATATTTGTTCTTTCAGAAGCTGTTTTAAATAGTAAATTTTTTGGTCCCTCCTTTCTATGCATTCCTTCCCTCTGAGCTACCTCCCTGTACAACCTGTACAAATACAACCTTTCTGATATCCCATGATTGATTGTTTTAAGGAGTGTACCTACCTGGTACAAATTTTCATGATATATACCTGTCAATTGTTTGTCTGAAAGCCATGGAAGGGAGTTCAGTTCCAGGCCTGAAGGGTGACTAGGATCATGGTCTTGGGAGTTTCACCAGTCTCTATCATACCAGTAAGCCTGGTCTTTTTTTTATGAGTTTGAGTTTTGTTCCACCTTTCTCTCTCACCCTATCCAGGATCTCCTGTGTGAATCACTTTCTGAGTGGTTGATTGTGATAACCAGGCACCATCTAGTTCTGCCTTCATGATCTTATAGGGTGAGGTTTGCATGGTCCACTAGCCAAGCCATAGCATTTTAATTGCCTCATATGCATGTGGGTGCTTGACAATGAATAAGAATGACCAAGAAAGAATTATGCATTTGAATTATACTGTTGGCAAAGAATATCCACTATACCAAGGACTATATCAGAAGAACAGAAGGAGCTCTAGTGGTGTAGAGGTTAAGACATTTGGCTGCTAACCAAAAGTTTGGTGGTTCTAACCCACCAGCTGCTCCATGGAAGAAAGATGAGGCAGTCTGCTTCTATAAAGATTTACAGCCTTGGAAACACAATGGGAGTAGCTCTGAGTTAGAATTGAATCAATGGCAGTGATTTTTTTTTTTCCCCCAACCAGAATAATGAAAAAAATCTGCCTTTGAAGAACTTCAAAGATGGTGAGACTTTGCTTTTTGTACTTTGGTCATGCTATGAGCAGAGATTTGTCCCTGGAGAAGGATATCATGCTTGGTAAAGTAGAGGGTCATTAAAAAAAAAAAAGACAGTCAACAAGAAGAACTGACACAGTGGCTGCAACAATAGGTTCAAGCACAGCAATGATTGTGAGGATTGTGTGAGACCGGGCTGTGTTTCATTTTGTTGTACACAGGGTTGGTATGAATTGGAACCAACTTGATGGCACCTAACAGCAGGTTGCAGAAAGGTTCCTCCTTCCCATTTCTAAATATAACTAAACTTCTAGTCATTGCACCTTTCTACCTTATCTGAGAGTAAGCATTTTATCTTATCTTTTCTAAAATTAAGCCTATCATCTATTCCAAATATGTTAGGGCTTTGTGCATTCGTTTTCAACTTTCTCTGCAGTACTCTTATTTCCCTTTGTTTAAAAGCAAACAAAAGCATTCTCATTTCCCCCTCCTCCAATAATGCCAACATTCGCATTGATCATCTCCTTTAGCTAACCTCTATTTAGTCGCCTCTTCCATCCTTCTGTAACTTCTAGATCCAAACTCCACCAGTGCTCCTATTTCCTTCTAGACCATGTAGTACAATTTTATTATTCTCACATCATAATTTCATTCCCACTCTCTGAGTTAGCTTCTATTTCTACTACAGATTTTTGCAAAACCTAGTAGCTTATTTCAGTTGCATATTGAGTTTTCCTCAGTTTTAGACAGGCTTTCTCTCTTTCTTCCTTGAGTCAATATTTGCTTGGCTTCCAGAAAATCATTCCCTTTTATTCTCTGCCCCCTGTCAACCTTCATGCCCCTAGTTTTCCTTCAAACTTTTTGACATCTTCTTACTTTTCTTGCTTGCTTAAAATTCAGAATTCCTTGAATTTTCCCCTTCTTTCCTTTTTTTCCTTGATCTCCCAGAGTTATAATATTACCTCAAAAGTTTTCAAGTATCTAGGGCTATTTAGGGAGCTCTGGTAGCATAGTGCCAAAGGCAATTGACTGCTAACCAGAAGGCTGATGGTTCAAACTCACCAGCCACTCCTCGGAATGAAGATGGGGCAATCTACTTCCGTACAGTACTGCCTTGGAAACCCAAGGAGGGGTCGCTATGAGTCAGGTCTGACTCAATGGCACATAACAACAACAACAGGGCTATTTATTCCCAATTATATATTTCCTGTATTTGCATTTTCCCTGAGATCCACTTCTGTATTGCCAATGAGTTTTTGTGTTTCTACTGAATGTTCCTCAACTGATTTAATATTTAAATATTCAAAATAGAATTTACTGTCCTCTTGCATGTTTCTTGGTTGTCAGCATTACTATTGGCTTTAAATATATGCAACAGATTTCAATAATGATTAGTGTCATTCTTAATTTTTGCTCTTCCATTTATTTCCTAGTGTAATCAATTATAAAGTATGGATTAGGCCCCCCACTGTTATCCCTAGGGGAACTATTCTCTAGTCTAACTGTAATGTCTTGTTTCAACTACTGAATTTTTTTTTATTATTATCTCCTTGACACAGAGAATCTGTACTTCATACTTATAACAGAAGTTGGTTTCTCAAAATAGTTCTTAGTTTTCAAATACATAAAGTCTAAATTCCTTGTCCTGAACTGCAAATCAGTTAAAAATATAGCTAAAGAATCTTTTTTCAGCTATATTAGCCACATTACTTGCATTCTACGCTCTGTACCTCTGAATGTGTATGATTGTTAGATCATTCTTGAGTTCCAAATTCTACTCCTTTTTCCCAACCCTCTACTTGTATTGTCTTCTAACATGTATTGTGATAAAAACTCGTACTTACTGTGATATTTTGAGCTGTGTGTCAACTTGGCTGGACCCCAGTTCTGTGTGGTTGTTCCCATGATGGGATCGGATGATTGTGTTCTGAGTGGCCAATCTGCCCAAGGGGAGTTTCCCTAGGGGTGTGGCCTGCTTCCAGGATATCCAGGGACATCCTGGGAAGAGAGACATTTCTTTTGTTGATCAGGACTCTGGTGTGCTGACTACAACCTTCTGTGAGTGAGCAGCCCACCGCTTGGCCTGGAGATCTTGGATTCATCTTTCATTGGAGTTAACAACCAGTGTACTACCTGTCAGCCTTGAATTTCTCGGCCCCCTGAGGTTGCGGAAGCTAAGGCTGCCTCCAGCCCCATGTTTCCTCCAGGGACTTTGGACTTGCCGGCTTCTATATGTTTGTGAGCCATTTTCCTAAGATAAATTTCTCTCTCTCTCTCTATATATATATATATATATATATATATATATATATATATATATATATATATATATACGTATATATATATAAGCTTTGCTGGTTTTTGTTTCTCTAAAGAACCCAGTCTAACACATTTGGTACTGGGAGTGGTTCTAGAGAGACAAAATCTTAAGGATGGGCTTTCTAGATTGCTTCTCCAGTTGGATTAATTTTGATGACATTAGTGACTCTGCATCTGCTAGTAAAGAGAGCCCTACTAATCCATGGTGTGAGGTGGCAAAATTAATACACGAAATAGCACAACCAATAGATCAAGAACTTGTGAGAAGTGATGCTCTGGGTGATCAGATATTTGATACTTTTCTGCAATTTTGTCAGAATGAAGCTGGTTGGTTGGTCCTACTTACACTGGATAAATTGGTGAAAGAATGAGATGGGCTCAAAGGTGCTGAGTCTCGGCTTAAGCGCCGCATAACCGACCTCAGTGCTTCCAGCTGTGCTCAGAAAGAAAGCCTTACTACCAGGGCTGACATAGCTGAAACCCAAATCCAGAGTCTTATTGTAAGAGTGGTACAATGCCAGCTCAATTGCCAACACAGAACAGTGTCTGCTGTTAAAGTGAGGGCATTGATTGGAAAAAAATGGGATCCTATAACCTGGAATGGGGACATATGGACAGCTGATCAGGAAGATCAGGATATGGAGCTTGAAATTCTGTTGAATCCCTCCCATCTGAATGGATTACTGTAAAACCATTATCCCCTCCCCCTCAGCTTGAGGGACTAGCCAAACCGGTCCTGCAAGGTTATTGTGTGAGGCAGAGGCCATGGAAGACGTTCCTGAGTGCTCTCAGGAACTGCCTCAATCACCTATTCTATTGGCTAGGCCCATAACAAAGGTCAAGTCTAAGCAAGCCTCAAGAGGTGAAATAGAAAGTATGACTGAGGAGGTGATATGCTACACTCGAAAAGACCTACTTGACTTTGCTAACATGTACAGACAGAAACCTGGAGAATATGTATGGGAATGGCTACTGAGGGTGGGGGATAATGGTGCAAGGAATGTAAGATTGGATCAGTCTGAGTTTATTGATTTAAGTCCACTAAGTATGGATTCTTCATTCAATGTCTCAGCTAGA
>NW_006921866.1:1795792-1796416 GCF_000298275.1 Orycteropus afer afer | reverse complement strand
TACATCTCCTGGTACTTGGTATGCAGCTATTGATCTGGCCAATGCTTTTTTCCTCAATACCAATTTCAAAAGACCATCAGAAGCAGTTTGCCTTCAGCTGGCAAGGCCAACAGTATATTTTCTCAGTCCTTCCTCAGGGGTATATCAACTCCCTGGTACTATGTCATTATTTAGTAATAGGGATCTTGATCACCTTTCCCTTCCACAAGACATCACACTGGTCCTTTATATTGATGACGTTAGGCTCATTGGACCTAGTAAAGAAGAAGTATCGGTGACTCTAGACTTATTGATGAGACATATGCATGCTAGAGGTTGGGAAATTAACCCAACAAAAATTCAAGAACCTTCCATCTCAGTGAAATTTCTAGGGGTCCAATGGTGTGGGGCATGTCGAGATATTTCTACTAAAGTGAAGGATAAGTTATTGTATCTGGCTTCCCCTGCAACTAAAAAGGAGGAGCAACATCTGGTGGGTCTCTTTGGATTTTGGAGGCAACATATTCCTCATTTGGGTGTGTTGCTGCTGCTATTTATCAAGTGACTTGCAAAGCTGCTAGTTTTGAGTGGGGTCCAGAGCAACAGAAGGCCCTGCAACAGGTTCAGGCTGCCATGCAGGCTGCT
>NW_006921866.1:1794189-1795382 GCF_000298275.1 Orycteropus afer afer | reverse complement strand
GTGCACAGCAGCACTCCATCATTAAATAGAAGTAGGATATCAGAGATTGGGCTCAAGCAGGACCTGAAGACACAAGTAAGTTGCACGAGGAAGTAGCCAAAATGCCTATGGTCTCCACTCCAGTCACATTACCTTCCCTTCCCACTCTGCACCTATGGCCTCATGGGGAGTTCCTTATGATCAGTTGACTGAGGAAGAGAAAACTCGTGCCTGTTTTACAGAAGGTTCTGTGCGATATGCAGGTAGCACTCAAAAGTGGACAGCAGCAGTACTGCAGCCCCTTTCTGGGACTTCCTTAAAGGACAGTGGTGAAGGGAAATCCTCCCAATGGACAGAACTTTGAGTTGTGCATATGGCTGTTCACTTTGCATGGAACAAGAAATGGCCAGATGTGTGATTATATACGGATTCATGGGCTGTGGCTAATGGCTTAGCTGGATAGTCTGGGACTTGGAAGGAGCATGATTGGAAGATTGGTGATAAGGATATACGGGGAAGAGGCATGTGAATAGATCTTTCTGAATGGGCCAAAAGAGTAAAGGTATTTGTGTCTCATGTGAATGCCCTCCAAAGGGTGACCTTGGCAGAGGAGGACTTTAACAATCAGCTGGATAGGATGACACATTCAGTGGAAACCAGCCTAGCCTTCCCTTTTCAGCAGATACTCCTGTCATTGCTCAATGGGCTCACAAACAAAGTGGCCATGGTGGCAGGGATGGATGTTATGCATGGGCTCAGCAACATAGACTCCCGCTTACCAAGGCTGATTTGGCTACCGCCACTGCTGAGTGCTCAATCTGCCAATAGCAGAGACCAACCCTGAGTCCGCGATATGGAACCATTCCTCAAGGTGATCAGCCAGCAACATGGTGGCAGGTTGATTACATTGGACCACTTCCATCATGGAAAGGACAGCATTTTTTTCTTACTGGAACAGATACTTATTCTGGATATGGATTCGCCTTCCCTGCATGCAATGTTTCTGCTAAAACTACCATCCATGGACTTACAGAATGCCTTTTCCACCATCATGGCATCTCACACAGCATTGCTTTAGATCAAGGGACTCATTTCACAGCACATAAAGTGCAGCAGTGGGCTTATGCTCATGGAATTCACTGGTCTTACCATGTTCCCCACCATCCTGAAGCAGCTGGTTTGATAGAATGATGGAATGGCCTCTTAAAAACACA
>NW_006921866.1:1787544-1790759 GCF_000298275.1 Orycteropus afer afer | reverse complement strand
GTTTCGTTCTGCTGTGCATGGGGTCGCTATGAGTTGGAAACGACTCGACGGCACTTAACAACAACAACAACAACAGAGAACCCAGTCTAACACACTTATCTACCAAAGCTTATTTTGAATATCACTTTTTCTATGGACTGTCTCTTTACTCCCTCAGGTACTGTTTCCTATAGACATGATTCTCTTGCATGATAGTACAATTTATTTATGTGCCTGCCTTTCCCAGTCTTTGTGGATGAGATATCTGGTTTATTTATTCTTGCATTCTCAGCCCTAATTGCAGGAATTAGCTATAATAAATTGTAATAAATATTGTTTGACTGGATAAGGAAATTTGTTTTACAAACAAAAATTGAGGAAAATTATTTTAGCATAAAAGATTTGTCCTTCTTTAGGAAAGATTTTTGAGATCCTTTCAAATAAATGTATGAGTGTGTATGTGTGTGTTATGTATGGGGACTTAAAATTAGACAGAATTAACTCATGTCTAAGAAAGTTTAATACTGTTTCAGAAATCTTCTTCAGAAATTTTACTCACTCGTTCTTGAGGTCTTGAGTCAAATTCCTCTTTGTGACTTGACTCCTGCTCCCCTTCATGTTTGCCACAGATTTACCATTTTGAAGAACAGCAGTAGTCCTGGTCCACTGGCTTTAGATTTATATTTTACCTTAGTGAATACTTGCATTGCTAATTTTTCTGGAAAATATGATCCACCTGTAGAAAATGAGCTTAATTTAGAGTAATTTTTGAAAAAGAACAGTTGAATGAGATAGATGACTTGCTTCTTCATGAAAATTCCACATATACTTTAACAGGAATAATGTAAATGCTATTCCTATGCCCAATTTGACCACATGATCTATAAGATATGGTAGGTCATTCAGGAAAAACTACAGCTCACGGGAGAATAGAATAAAAATAATTTTCTAACTAAAGATCAGTGTGAAAGTTTATATCTTTTTTTTTTTTAATCTCGCAGATACACATCAGCATGATATTTTTAGAGATTATATATGGTTAACTCATATTTTTTTGTGAATTATAACTCATATTTTTTGTGAGTTATAATTCTTGCAGGAAAATATTCCATGTAGCAACTTCAAAGACAACCTACTGAAAAACCAAGAGAATATTTAATAATGCTCATGAGTAATGAGGTGTGAATGATCAAATGAAGGTCTTTTCAGTTAGCTATTGATTATTCTATCATGGCAGGTAACTTCAAGTAGCACACAGTTTTTTGAACATTACCTTCATCTCCTAAAATTACTCTCTATCACTAGAAGAAAATTAGTTTTCTTGACCACATCAGTCAAATATGTTTTGTATTATTTACTGATCTCATAATATAATGTTTGGTGGTAAATGAGACTTACCAGATTTAAATGAGTTATAATTATAAGAGCCTTAGAAACCTCATGAAGAATAACATTTCCAGTAACTCATAGAAAGAACTTTCAGAACACTATCAGGACTTAAAAGTTTAAATGTAAAATGTTGTATTTTCAACTCTATCACATAATATGAGGAAGCATCATTTAGCAAATATCCCTTAACATCCAGAAAACATAGCCACTTATAGCTAGGTTGCATCTTGGGATAATACTCCTTATGACTATGTCTCCTTTCTAAGTGAAAGAAACAAAAGCAAAGTAAACTAACAAAAGAACAAATTTCTAAAATTTACCATAAGGAACAAGAGGAAAAATGCATGATGCTCCATAAACATTCAGATATGGTGGTAGCCTTCAATGATGGCAGAAGCCTGAGAAGCTATAAACAAACTCTTTAGTTTAAAATCAGGAAGCCAGCATAAGACACATCGACTACCATCCTAATCATGTTTGGAAATTGCTCTGCTGAGTGACTATAGCTGTTACATATATTCTGGATAGGGTCAATTTAAAATTACTTAATTTGAAGTTAAAAAATTCTATATTATTCAAAAATAATTAAAATGTAACTAAAAATATATTACAGGAAGTTGAGAGTATTTTTCATTGTTGTTCATTTTCCACCTAAGACATTTAATTTATTCTGTGATTTTTCATTGTCTCAAATGCTGGTCCATAAACTTTTTAAACAATACTTTTTTAAAGTATGTTTAACATCTACAGTTGTTTTATTGGGCTCATTTGTTTCTGCACTTATTTCTTCCAACATCAGAAGCTAGTAGAAACAAAAATTGCTGCTAACTTGAATGAATCTAAAGTTTGTTCCTTTGTTCTCATATGCTCAAACATTAAAAAAAAATGCAAAGAATATTAAAATGACTATTATGTGACAGCACTCTAAAACTGAGGTTCCTGGTATGTTTGAAAATGACTGACGTAGGTCTGAATCAATGTTTCATCTTTTTTTTAAACAAACTTTGTTGTGGTTGTTATGTGCTGTCAAATTGGACCTTCCTCACAGCGACCCCTCCTTGGGTTTTCAAGGCAGTATCACTACAGAAGTAGATTACTCAACCTTCCTTCAGAGTAGTGGCTGATGGGTTTGAACTGCCAGCCTTCTTGTTAGCAGTCAAGTGTGTGAGGCATTATGCCACCAGAGCTCCTCAACCTTCTTTAGCTTGTCCTAAATCTTCTTTTCTGCCTTTTAAAAACAAAGCCTATGATTTAAAGTCTTATGAACTTCTTCAAAAAATTTAACAACTATCAGCAAACAATCGAAGTAGCAAAGATATAGTTTATAAGAAATGTTTTTCAGGAAATGCTTACCAAGACATCTTAGCAGAATGCTTGTGCAATATGAGCCCAGACTTGCTCCAGGAAGCTTGTAACCAAGATATAAGAAAGATGCATCTGCCCAAACTACCTTGTTCTGAGATAAGTAGAGTATTTTCACAGTGTTTGTGCAGGCAAGCTATGAGATCTGTAAGTAAACTGATGTAGGAGAACTATATAAAACAAACAAACAAACAAAACAAGCTATTTTTGTAGAATTTGTACTCATACTGACCATGCTGTACCCTTACTTATGCAACACCAGGCATGGAGACCCAGTGGATTTTCATGGATAAAAGTCTCCCACTTGCTCCAGCATATCAGAGCACTTAGTTTCACTTTGTGTCTTTACAGTTCACACTGTATCTACTCTTGAATAAACTTCTTTACTTTAATGTTGTTGTTATGTGCCATCGAGTCGGCCCCGACTCATAGCGACCCCTCCTTGGGTTTCCGAGGCAGTATCACTATGGAAGTAGGATTGCCCA
>NW_006921866.1:1785831-1787329 GCF_000298275.1 Orycteropus afer afer | reverse complement strand
ATCTATTTATCTTTCTTGCTGAACCTCTTGAAAGAAGTTATATGTCTTATAATTTTTAATTCTTAAATTATTTATTATACCAGGTCTCAATAACTTGAGTTGTTACCTTAAGTATTTCTATCAAAAGGAAACCTTCCATGACTATATGATTTGCATTTTCTGGAAAAAAAAAAAACTTTCATAGGAAATATGGTATATGACACCTCAGAAATAACTTGAGGACTCTAATTGCACTTATATACAAAATTCATTCATATTTTGAAAAGTTGCTGTAATAATTAACTATAATTAATAAATTATATTGGCTAGAATAAGGCCATTTTTGAAGAAAATAGCACATTAACAAATGACAGATATGTATGGTTTAAATTTGATTAATGGTTTATTAAAATAATGAAATAAACTATTGCATTTTTTAAAAGCAAGTACATTTTCACTGTTAAGTCATCATTAATTTAAATAATGAAATTAATAAAGAGAATTTGGTTCAAGAAACAGACTTTTATTACTTTAGTTTGAAAATCACATTTTCCCTCATGAGTGAATTTAAATGAGCTTCATTGGCTGTTAAGCCATAAATCTAACAAGATTTTATTGGCATTTGGCATCATTTAGTTAACCTTTCTATAAACTATGTGGTTTAAGCAACTATGTTCCTTCTGTTTTAGCAATGAAATCCAACATTTGTGAAGAGTAAATTTCAGGTATGTCCTCTAATGAATTGATATTTGTGTTCTCAGAATTAACTTTTCTTTAAACCTGGAGTAACCATGGGTAATGGACATTTTTTCTACTATGGCCCATGAAAACAACCCTTGTTGCTCTCACTGATATGCCTGTTGTTTGGTTTCTCTTATTTGAATTTTGAAGTCTCTTCACTTTTGTCTAGAGTGAGATTTGTGAAGTTGTAGATAAGAACAGGTAGCAATGACACTGAATGAAGATACAAAACACAGAAAGGAATTAGAAATTTATGATTTCTCCCCCTTTGATTTGATTGTTGCTGCTGTTATGTGCTGTTGAGTTGGACCCGACTCATAGCGACCCCTCCTTGGATTTCCGAGGCAGTATCACTACAGAAGTAGATTGCCTCATGTTCCTTCCAAGGAGTGTCTGGTGAGTTTGAACCACCAGCCTTCTGGTTATTTTCTGTCTTATTGAAATTTGCTATCAATACTGGGGTGAGATAGTATCTTGTTGTTTTGATTTGCATCTCTCTAATGGCTAATGTTGGAAGAAAGGTTGGGCAATCCTACTTCCGTAGTGATACTGCCTCGGAAACCCAAAGAGGGGTCACTATGAGTTGGGGCTGACTCGACGGCAAACAACAACAACAACAACAATGGCTAATGATCAGGAGGATTTTTTTTATGTTTGTTGGCTGCCTGAATATCTTTTTTGGTGATGTCTTTGTTCATATCTTCTGCACATTTTAAAATTTGATTCCTTGTTTTTTTGACGTTGAGGTCCTGGAGTTTTCTATAAATTCTAGAGAGAA
>NW_006921866.1:1769634-1783261 GCF_000298275.1 Orycteropus afer afer | reverse complement strand
TCCTTGGAAGCAAGAATGGCCAGACTTCATCTCACCTATTTTGGTCATGTTGTAGGAAGGGACCATTCCCTGGAGAAGGATGTTATGCTTGGCAGGGTGGCAGGTCATTGAAAGAGGGGGAGGCCTTCAACGAGATGGATTGACACGGTGGCTGCGATGATGGGCCCAAGTATAGCAGGGATTGTGGGGCTGGCGCGGGATTGGGCAGTGTTTCATTCTGTTGTGCATGGGGTGGCTATGAGTCAGAAATGATTCGACAGCTCTTAACAACAACAACAAACCAGGGCACAGTAGTTGCTCAATAATATCTGTTGAACCAATGTGACTTTATATGTAATTGTATTTGTAGAATTTATTTGTTTGGTTCAATGCATGCACTTGAGAAAAGAGAAAATCCTTAAGATATTTTAACCTTAAATATCTACTTATTTAAAAATTAGTGGCTCTTGTGAAGTAGCAGAAAAAGAATGAGATTCCTAGAGATAAGACTTATATTGTGTATGCAATTATTAATATGACATACTCAATTTCTGTTCTACTTAGCTGCTGATATATATAGATAAGAAACATAATACCCTGAATGATTTCAACAAGCAATTTAGTGGAAAAGTTACCTTTTCATCCTTAATAATCTCAATTTATTAAATGTAATTAAAATTTATTATTTATTAAATTTTTAGTTAACACATACTTATTTAATGTGACTTTGAAGTCAAATATTCAACTTTTAAACACTGCCATTTACAGAGTTTTACATTTTGCATGGCTTTGAGCAAATGTATTAATTTCTGTATACTAATTTCCTTATTTGGAAAACAGATGTATTAATTCTAGTCTTATATATTTTTCATGTGAATTAAAGGAGTTAATGAATATCAAGTGTTGAGAAGAGGATCTATCTATCTATAAAATATATTTTGCTTACATTATTCCCCACTTCATCAAATATTTTAATATGTATCCTGTATTTTGTATTCAATGCATTGCTTCCAAAATTTTCTTAAAATATTTTTGGTTTTGAAATGTATTTGTACCTCTTTAAAAGAACAGACTATACAGAGGGCTACACTCAGTGTATTCATTATTTTCTAATCTCATGAGAAAAAATTATCAAAATAAGGAAATTAACACTAACATATCATTGTTAGGTGCTGTTGAGTCAATTCTAAGTCATAGTGACTCTATGTACAACAGAATGACACCCTGCCAGTTCTGCACCATTTTCACAATCATTACTATGTTCAAGCCCATTGTTACAGCTATTGTGTGAATCCAACTCATTGAGGCAGTTAAAGTTTTGTGTCAACTTGCCTGGGCCAGGGAGCTCTGGTGGCATAGTGCCTAAGGCATTTGACTGCTAACCAGAAGGCCGGCAGTTCAAACTCACCAGCCATTCCTCGGAAGGAAGGTTGGGCAATCTACTTCCATAGTGATACTGCCTCGGAAACCCAAGGAGGGGTTGCTATGAGTTGGATCCAACTCAATGGCAGTGCGTTTGGTTTTTTGGTTTTCTTGGGCCATGGTTCTGAGTGGATTTGCAGCTGGCGGTAGTTGTTCCTCGTGATGAGATTGCAATTACTTCCTTGGTGGAATCTGCTGTGATCAGCTAAGTAGTTACCTGTCAAGTGTGGCCTGCTTCCAGGCCATATATAAGGAAATGTTCTGGGAAAAGTTTCAAGCTATTTGGCATATTTTGGATCCTGGGTTTGGCTGAGTCTTCATCTCTAGTTCCTGGACTTGAACTAACAGCTTGCTGAACTTGGGATCTTGGGATTGTGCATTTGACCTGCTGGCCTTGGGTTTGTCAGCCTCAGAAGCCAGTAGCTGCATGAGTTAAGAGATGCCTCCAGTTCCAGTGGGCCTGGAACAAAAGGCAGAGCTGAAGCTCAAGGTTGAGGGACCTTCACCCAGGCCCTAGGGCCAGCACTCTGAATTCAGATTTCTAGCCTCCTGAACTATAAGAGAATAAATTCCTATTTGTTAAAGCCATTCATTTGTGGCAAGCCATCCTTTTCTGCTATAGCAACACTAGAAGACCAAGACATATTTTGGTACCAAGAGAGTGGGGTAGTGCTGTAACAGATATCTAAGATGTGGAAAAAAGAGTGGAACACACCCTTGGATCTGAGATCCTTATGCTGATACCGCAGTAGAGGAATGGTGGTGGCAGAGCTGAGAGACCAGCATGAGACAGAGTGATGGCCTTGCCAGCCCACAGAGTAAGAAAGCTGAGTGCCTTTGGGCAGGAAGCTTCCTAGTGGACTGGGTAGCCTTTGGACACTAATTGGCTGAATTTAAGAGCTTTGTAATACTTGCTGGAATAGGGCTGAGGCTCGGATGGCCTCTTGAAAAGACCAAGGAAGCAGAGCTGCCTCAGTCTCAAAAAGTAGGAACCTCTGGGGTAGAACCATCACAACATCCTAGGTTTCAAAGAGTCAGATCTTCACCAACTCAGTTCCAGAGTATGAGCTGCTGTAAATTAGTGCTACTAGGATGGGACAATATTCACTGCCCATGAACAAGGGACAGAAGGAAGGGGCTTGCTAGAACCCCCTGGTGGGGGTGAGGTCACCATTCAGACAGACTAGGAGAGTTGGGCCACCCAAAGAAGGAGATCTGTAAAGGTGCAAGTTGACAAGGGGTGAAATGTGGTAGTTAAGGTTGTGTGTCTACTTGGCTGGGCCATGGTTTTGAGTAGCTTGGTAGCTGGATGTAGTTTTTCCCCATGATGAGATTGTAATCCATTCCATGATGAAATCTGCTGTGAGCAGCTAAGTAGTTGAAGGAGAGTTACCTTTTGGGTGTGACTTGCTTCCAGTACATTTGGAGAAAGTCTGGGAAAGGTCACAAACTTTTTAAGGTATTTTTTATCCTGCATTTGGCTAAGTCTTCATCTCCAGTTCCTGGACTTGAACCACTGGCCTGCCAAATGTGGATTATGCCATTTTACCTGCTGATGTTGGGTTCATCAGCCTTAACAGCCCGCAGCTGCATGAGTTAGGTGATAGCTCCAGCTCCAGTGGGCCTGGAATAAAAGGCAGAGTCAGACCTCATCCAAGGTCAATGGGCCTTCACCCAGCCTTAGAGCTGGCACTCTGAATTTGGAAATCTAGCCTCCTAAACTGTAAGAGGATAAATTCTTATTTATTAAAGCCATCCATTTGTGGTATTTCTGTTAAAGCAACACTAGAAAACCAAGAAAAGGGTCTTCTTTGTCACTGACCCTCTACTTTACCAAGAATAATGTCATTCTCCAGGGACTTGTTCCTCCTGATAACATTTTAATTTTCTTCAACCTCATGCTGAGTTTACAGATGAGCAATTGATAATCTGTTCTGTAGTCAGCACCTGGCCTTGTTCTGACTGATGGTCAAGACCATTGTCTCTTTCTACTAATGTTGTTGTTGTTATGTGCCATCGAGTCAGACATGACTCATAGCGACTCCTCCTTGGGTTTCTGAGGCAGTGTCACTACGGAAGTAGATTGCTCCATCTTCCTTCTGAGGAGTGGCTGGTGGGTTTGAACTGCCAGCCTTCTAGTTAGGAGTCAAGTGCTTTAGGCATTATGCTACCAGAGCTCCACAAATTCCTGTGTATTTCTTCTGGTGAGGTCCACGTATAGTGTTGCCATTTATGTTGTGGAAAAAATGTATTTTGTTGACCTCACAAAATTCTGTCATTGAATCCTTGCATCATCTCTGTTATCGAGGCCATATTTTCCAACTTCTGGTGCTTTTTCTTTGTTTCAAGCTTTCACATTTCAATCACCAGTAATTATGCATGCATCTTGATTATATGTGTGACTCTTGATTATATGTGTGACAATTTCAGACTGTAGAAATTGGTAAAAATCTTCAGTTTCTTCCTCTTTGGTATTAGCGATTGGTTTGAATAATAGTCATATTAATTGATTTTACTTGTAGATGTATGGATATTATCCTGTCATTGCCAAAATTGTACTTCAGGATAGATCTTGAAATGTGCTTTTTCACAATGAATGTGACACTGTTCCTCTTCAATTTTTCCTTTATGTCATAGTAGACAATATGATTGTCTAATTCAAATTAGCTAATAGTAGTTCATTTCACCTTACTAATGCCTAGGATGGGGCAATCTACTTCCGTAGTGATACTGCCTCGGAAACCCAAGGAGGGGTCACTATGAGTCAGTCCGACTCAACAGCACATGATAACAACAATGCCTAGGATATTGATCTTCAAGCATACCATTTCAAATTGATGACTTCCAACGATCCTAGGTTCACACTTCATACCTTCCATGTTCCAATTACTAGTGGACATTTTCAGCTGTCTCATCTTGTTTTGAGTCATGCCACATCAGCAAATGAAAGTCCTGAAAGGTTTATGTCATTAAAATCACCGTATTTGAAGAGAGAAGTCTTCTCCCTCATATTTTGAATGCCTTCTAACTTATGACACTCATCTTCTAGCATGTATGAGACAGTGTTCTGTTGTTTTTCATAAGGTTTTCACTGGCAAATTTTTTTAGAAATAGATTACCAGGTCCTCTTCCCTGGTTTTCTCTTACTACAAGCTTTACTGAAACCTACCCTTCATGACTTATGAGACAGTTTGAGTAGGTTCAGGAGAGCCATCCCCATTAGGGGAAGAAAATGACTGCTGATATTTGAAATTTTATGGCATAGTTTCCAATATCACAGCAACACACCACAATACACCACAGTGTGACAAGCTGACAGATAAGTGGTTGCTTGATACATTAGAATCATCTAATCCCCGTCTGGGAGTGTGTTTAGCTCCAGCCTTGAAGATTGTCTAAGGGACACATTCTCTGGAACTCCACTCATTGCTATCAGGCTAGTAAGTCTGGTATTCTATATGTCTTTGAATTTTGTTTACATTTGTTTTCTCTCTCTCTATTGGGACTTTACTTTTAATTTATTGCATTCTTCATCAAATTTATCTATCTATATATTTGTATGCATACATGTATATCACTATGGACTCACAGTTTCCTATATTTTCAATACTTTTTAATCTGTAACTTTGGTTATTTTTATTTTAATACTCAAATGCCTCAAATTTATCCAACAGAAGCCCATTCAAATTGTCTACTGTGTCCATTTGTCAAGGTCCAATAATCCATTGAATACATGCTTGCTTTTAGGTATACATACGTACAACTTTCCATTCATCTTGAACTTTCCCTATGCTGGCAACAGTCGTTTGTACAAAGAATCCTAGTAACTTGTGGTGGTTAATGGTATTTAGAAATCAAGAACTCAGTTCTTGATGTGTTTGTTGCTGTAAAGGTTATTGGCTTTAGGGTATCTCAGTGGACACAATTAGTTATTATGTGTACAAACGTGTATACTTGTACATTTATCTATCTATCTCTATACATATATATTAAAAACCATGAGTTCACGTTAGCATCTCCAATTTCCATTCACAAACACAGGGTTCTTGACAGAGTTCTTGACAGAGTTCTTGACAGAGTTTGCATATTTGTAAGTCCATTTTTTGACAGTTAGAATATTAGTTCCCATATATCCTTATGTATGTACTTATTTGATCAATTGTCTTTACATAACCAAACTCTTACTGCTATTGCTTCCCCCTCTCTATGCTAATGTTCTCTTACTCTGCTAAGCTCTGACTCTCTACTTTTAGCTGCCTTGTCATGCTAGATAGACACTCTCCTCACCTTGCTTGGGCTTGTCCCATGTTAGATCACATCCCAATGGGGATGAGTCTCCTTACCCTACTCAAACTGTCTCATAAGTTCCTGTTTACACCTATCACTTCTTTCAACGGATGTCCTCATGCAACATGAAGTATGTCACCTCTCTTCAAGTTTGCCTTTCTTTTTTTAATGAATTTTATTGAAATAAAATTTATGTACAGTGAAATGCACAAAACTAAAATGACATGGGTCAGTGCATTTTTTTTGCAATGTTACTTCCCCTTCCCTCCCACACCTGATAACCAACAAAGTTTCCTTCCACATATAAACCTTTCCTTGAATTTTTACAATAATGAACTAATACTATATCTGTCCTTCTGTAATTGACTTATTTCACACAGCATAATGTCCTTTAAGTTCATCCATGTTATGCAGTGTTTTGCAGATTCCACATTATTCTTTATTGTTGCATAGTATTCCATTGGGTGTATGTACCATAGTTTGGTTATCTATTCTTCTGTTGATGGGTACATAGCTTGTTTCCATTTTCTTGCTATTGTAAATTGTGCTGCAATGAACATGGCTGTACATATATTTATTCTTTCCCTGGCTCTCACTTCTTTAGAAGTATACTTAGTAATGGGATTGCTGGGTCAAATGGTATTTCTAATACCAGCTTTATAATGAATCACCATA
Source organism: Orycteropus afer afer (assembly GCF_000298275.1). Lineage (NCBI taxonomy): Eukaryota > Metazoa > Chordata > Mammalia > Tubulidentata > Orycteropodidae > Orycteropus > Orycteropus afer. The sequence continues at coordinate 1,776,898 of NW_006921866.1, read as the reverse complement.
CTGCTTTCCACAGTGGTTATATCATATTACAGCTCCACCAGCAGAGTATGAGAGTCCTAATCTCTCCACATCCTCACCAGCATTTGTTATTTTCTGTCTTGTTGAACTTTTGTCAGACTTCCATATGTCCCTGCTGTCCTTGGCAAATGGAGCCTATTCTCAGGTGCCTGGAATTGGAATGAGAATTCTGTCACTTTAAAATCCAAAATGGCTGCTGCTTATAAACATTCAATATGGCTGTACCCTTGGTTACTTTAAATATCCAAAATGGCCACCACTTGTAAACAATCAAAATGGCTGTGCCCTACAAACAGCTGAAAGTCCACAGCTCAGGTTGTCTCCCTCCTTGCTGTTTCCTTCCAAGTCATAGGCCACCAGTGTAGTTGTCCCTGCAGCCCCCAGTGAACAGGCTGATCTTTAAATCAGTTCTTAGGGCCAAATGCCACTTGGAAATATTCAGGTTGTTGGCCCAGTAGAGTAGCTGGCAGTCTACTGCTCTGACCATCTTTGTACTCACTGTTTTCATCCAGGCTTTTCCACTAGTTGGTGCCTAATCCACTTCTGTATACTTCCATTCAAAGCTCAGGGCTCCAGGATTATCTTCTATATCTCTGCCAATTGGTTTCTCTTTTCTTTGTTGAAGAGAGTCTTTGTAGTTTGTCTGCCTATTCTGCTATCTTACCATTCAAGAATGGAAGGGAAGGGAAAAGAAGGGAAGGAAAGAAAAGGGAAAGGAAGAAAAGGAGAGTGCCTAAGACATTTGACTGCTAGCCAAAAGGCTGGTGGTCCAAACCCACCAGTCACTTCTCAGAAGGGAGATCGGGCAATCTACTTCCATAGAGATACTGCCTCGAAAACCCAAAGAGGGGTCACCATGAGTTGGAATCGACTTGACGGCAGTGAGTTTGGTATTTGGTTTATATGAAATGAGTACATTATTTTGAGAAGACACAAAATGTTCAATAAATGTTGATGCTGACAAAAAGTTAAATTAGTCTTTAATAAAAGCTTGAGCTTTGGAAAGACTTTGGTCTACATGGATTAGCATTTCAGATGTATCACAGTAGAACTACTTTTTCACCACAACATATGTGTCAGTGTGGAACTGTGCTCCTCAGGATTTTCAATTGCTGATTTTTCTGAAGTAGGTCAACAGAACTTTCTTCTGAGGCACTTTGGATAAACTTAAGCTTTAAATCTTTTGATTAGCAGCTGAGTATCTTAACCATTTGCATAACCCAGGAACTCCAGAATAGAAACAGGAATCCTCAATTATGAATCAGTAGACCAGAGTTCCCCTCATTCTTTGGGTGACCTAAGACAATAATTTTACCTTATAGCCATAATTATCCTCTCTTGTAAAGTAAAACAGGCTGATAATCCTTGATGTCTAATAGAAAAGTAGGATCATATTAATACGTAAGTATACAATTCAGTAATTCAATAAATATTTTTGGTGTAGCATGAGATAGGTTCTTTATTAATTATATTTTATTTTAATAATAAAATATGTAATATATCACATACAGACTTAAAATTATATAATGTTAGTAAACTCTGTTTATAGTCTCTCATATGTCCCAAGAAAATAATTATGGAAATAAGCATTTTAAAATTATAACCAAAAATTAAATATGCTGAACAGCTGATTTTAGAAACTGGAAGGAATATCCTTAAACTATTCTATAGGTATGTGTGACTTCTGAAAAGCTGAGAGAGAATTTACTTTATAAATAAGATTAGATATCATACACATGAAGAACAGTAATATAAAACTGAATAGTTTTCATATTTTCAACTCAGAAACTGTGGGTGATAAATAAAAATTCTCTTAGTCATATCTCTCTGTATGGGTGCTTATTTTGGAACAGGCTTCCTCACCACCACCACCCCCAATGCTCAATGCCCAGCAGCATCTTTCTAAATTCTTTAAGAATATTGCATACCCCAAAACTACTTATCAGATGGTGGGGTAGGAAATAGTGGAGGCAAGTTGAATTCTGAGAATTTTACACCATAAAATTAAAGTGTTAAAAGAAGCAGAGACAGGAAAGACTTTGATGGAGAAAAATACTCTTAGGTTATAAAACTTTTGAAGTTTTGGAGAACAAATAACCAAAGGAAATGTAGTCCACATGGTCAACAAAAGACCAGTATAGGCAAGATTCATGAGCATCATCTTTGAAAGTGAAAATTAGAAGCATTCTAGAGTTCTGACACGAGACAATCCATTAGATCAGTTATAATACATCCAAATGCTGGAACAGTAAGCTGTCTTTGTTGTTAGTTTATTCCAACTCATGTCAATCAACAGAATGTACAGCATAATGATATGTAGCCATCTTATGTACCATCTTCATTATTATTGCTATGCTTGAGCCCATTGTTGTTGTTGTTGTTGTTATGTGCCGTTTCGTCGCACCCGACTCACAGCAATCCCTCCTTGGGTTTTCAAGGCAGTATCACTACAGAAGTAGATTGCCCCATCTTACTTCCAAGGAGTGGCTGGTGGGTTTGAACCATCAGCCTTCTGGTTAGCAGTTAAGTGCCTTAGGCACTACACCACCAGAGCTCCCCACTGTGTATTTTTGAGTGTGTTCCAATCTAGAAGCTCATATGCTAGCATTTTATAGGAAAGCATTCTGTTGTGATTATAGGATTTTCGTTTGCTAATTTTCAGAAGTAGATCACCAAGCCTTTCTTCCAAGTCTGTCATAGTTTGGATGCTCTTCTGAAACCCGTCACCATGGGTGGCCCTTCTCATATTTGAAATACTAGTAGCATAGTTTCCAGCACAATAGCAATAGGAAAGAAGCCATTTTTGTTGTTGTTTGCCTGTGAGTCCATTCTGACTCATAGTGATCCTGTCAGACAAACTAGAACTGCCTCATAGGGTTTACAAGGCTGTAAGCTTTATGGAGGCAGATTTCTACATCTTTCTTCCACAGAGTATCTTGAGAGACTGGGAAAAGTGTCCTAAACATGGGAGAGAATTTATGACTATTAAAATATTTTAATAAGAAAATAATAGAAACTGAATAAAGGAGAGCCTGTATAGCATAATCCAAATATAATATTTCAAATAAGTAAATACACATAAAATTAAATCATTAGGATTAGTGTTCTCTAAATTTTTGACTGGTTTTATGAGTGTGTATGTTTGTACTGTGACTATCTAAATTTAAAATTTTAAATATGTAATTTTTAATATTTTCAAAGTGATAGTGACATAAATGCATTCATAGTGAAGAAAATACAATTAAATATTATTTTGAAAAAACAATTATGATAATTGGATATAGATAATACTACAATTAAACATTAACTGAAATGCTTCATTCATCAATGAGCATTAAAAGTGTTTATGCCCTTTCTCTTTATTAAAAAACATCAAATTTATTGTGTGGAATTATGTGATCTAGTAAGAGATGTTTATAACCTTTACCTCTTCCTTCTAAATACTAGTATAGCTATTATTGCTTCTACAACCATACTCTAACACCCCATTTCTGAATACTTACTTGGGGGAATACCACCTCTATTTGAAAATACTTGATTAGATATACCTACATATTCATGAGTATTTTAACTCTCATTTTCCTTAAAATGGATTTAGAATTATTTTCCTTCTTTTTAAAATATATGTATAAAAATTTTTATAGTATAATTTGGAAACCAAGGCACTATGAGTTGGGTTCGACTAGATGGTACATAACAACTATCAATTAATCCCTTGTTTTATTTGTTAGAAAAAATTTTACTTAACTCTTATTCTTTAAAGCTGGTTTTGCCAAGAATAGAATTCTTGAGTAATATTTTTCCCTCTGAGCTTTTTAAATATATTGTGCCATTATTTTGTAGGAGCTCTGGTAGCATAGTGCCTAAGGCACTTGACTGCTAACCAGAAGGCTGGCAGTTCAAACCCACTAGCCACTCCTCAGAAGGAAGGTTGGGCAATCTACTTTCGTAGTGATACTGCCTCGGCAACCCAAGGAGGGTCATCATGAGTCAGGCCCTACTTGACGGCACATAACAACAAACACAACAACAACAACATTATTTTGTATCTTTTGTCATTGCTTCGAAAAGATCTTCTGTTTCTCAATTCTATATTAACGTTTCTTCAGGAAATTTTTTTTTTTTTTTTGAGTTTAGTTTTATTTGCTTATGTATCTTTTTTTTTGTAATTTATAACTCTACAGAGTTATTATGTTGTGGTTAGATGTGGTCAAGTCATCTCTGACTCATAACAACCTTATGTACAACAGAACAAAACACTGCCTTACCCTGTGCCAGCCTCATGATTTCTGCTATACCTGAGCCCATCGTTGGAACCACTGTGTCAATCTATCTCATGAGGGCCTTTCCCTTTTTGTTGACACTCCACTTTACGAAGCATGATATCTTTCCCCAGAGAATGGTCCCTTCTTCTTTTGATGTTTTCTTTAACATTCAATATATTGCCCATAGAGTCTTTCAATATTGCAGCTTGAGGCCTTTTTTTTTTTTTCCCCTCAGTTCTTTCAGCTTGAGAAATGTTGAGCATGTTCTTCTTCCCTTTTGGCTTTCTAACTCCACGTCTTTGCACATTTCATTATAATAATTGACTCCGTCTACTTGAGCTGCTCTTTGAAATGTTCTGTTCAGCTTTTTATCCTGTCATTTCCTCCATTTGCTTTGGTACTCTCCATTCAAGGGCAAGTTTCAGAATCTCTTCTGACATCCATTTTGGGCTTTTCTTCCTTTTCTCTCTTTTGAGTGACCTTTTGCTTTCTTCATGGATGATCCTTTTGATGTCATCCCACAATGCCCCTGGTATTTTGTCATTGGTGTTCACTGCATCAGATCTATTCTTTAGATGGTCTCTAAATTCAGAAGGCATATAATCAAGGTCATATTTTGGCTATCATGTACTTCTTTTAATTGTTTTCAGCTTCAGTTTGAACTTGTATATTAGCTGTTGATGGTCTGTTCCACTGTCAGCTCCTGGCCTTGTTTTGGCTGAAGATAATGAGCTTTCCCATCACCTCTTGCCACAGATGTAGTCAACTTGATTCCTGTGTACTCTGTCTAGAGAAGTCCAGGTATAGAGCCTCCATTTGTGTTGTTGAAAAAAAGGCATTTGCAATGAATAATCATTGGTCTTGCAAGATTCTATCATGACATCTCTGGTTTTATTTCTGTCGCTAAGGCCAAATTTTCCAACTACTAGCGATTCTTCTTTGCTTCCAACTTTTGCATTCCAGTCACCAGTGATAATCAGCACATCTTTATTGCATATTTGGTCAATTTCAGACTGCAGAAGTTGGTAAATATCTTCAGTTTCTTCATCTATGGCTTTGGTGGTTGGTGCATAAATTTGAATACTAGTATTAACTGGCTTTCCATGTAGGCTTATGGATATTATCCTATCACTGACAGCATTGTATTTCAGGATATGTCTTGCTACATTCCTTGTGATGATGAATGCCACACCATTCCTCTTCAATTTTCATTCCTGGCATAGTAGATCACATGTCACTATAATAGACAATTTTATTTATATCATTTGATTTATACTGTTTAGTACTTTTTATTTAATGTTTTTTTTTTGTGATTTGGATGAAAGTTTACAGAACAAATTGGTTTTCCATTCAACAATCCATGCATACTCTGCTTTGTGACATTTACTGCAATCCCCATACTCTAACAGCATTCTTCCCACTTCCTTCCTGCATCCACCCCTTCCCTTCTTCCTTCCTTTATCCCTTCTTGCCTTTCTAAGTCTATCCCTGGGCACATGCTACCCTCTTGATCTATGTGCTTGATTGTTCTAAAGAGAGAATACCTTCCTACTATTATTGTTCACATTATAGGGTTGTTTATTATTTGGCTGACAGATGAGTCTCCTGGTAATACTGTTCACCTTATGGGCCTGTGTATCATTTGGATGACAGTTATGTCACAGGGATTAAGTTCAGTTCCTAGTGAGGATGCCAAAGGCCTTTAGTCTTGGGAATTCCACCATTCTCCATCAGATCAGTAAGTCTGGTCTTCTTTATGATTTTCAGCTTTGTTCCACATTCTCTCGCACTCTATCCAGATATCCTATTGCGATCCGTTTCAGAGCTGTAGGCAGTGTTAGCCAGGTGCCATCTAGTTCTTCTGGTTGCAGGGTAATGGAGGCTGGGGTTCACGTGGTCCTTTTGTCTTTTGGATTGTTTCATTGCATCTTTGATTTTCCTCATTCTTCTTTGCTCTAGACAGGGAGAGACCAATAGTTACACTTTAGATGGCTGTTGAAAAGCTGTTAAGATCTTAGTCGGTAGTCACTGCAATAGAACATTGTCTTTGTGACCCTGGTATGCTAATTGACCTTACTGTTGCCTGAGACTGTGGTCCTGAGCCTCCAAACCCAGTGATGCATTCCCTAAAGGTGTTTGATTATGACTAAGATGTTTTCATACTTTGCCTCCTATACAGTCTACTACATTCATGGATATATTTGCAGCACATATAAATACATAGGTAAAGATATCTTCTGTTGAAACTATATATATATATTCATGAGTGTGGTCCCATTCACTTTCTCACCCCTGTTGAGATTGAATGTCTATCTACGTATTCACTAGTAAGTTAATGATATTACTGTTATTGCAGAATTGTATATGTAATTGTACTCAGCTTTGTTGCCTTTAACTCTTGTGCTCCCCCCTCTATCTTCCACTGCCTTTACCATTTTGTACTGACTTTCCCCTTATTGTGTATTGCTTTTCCCTTCATCCAAGTTAATACCTGTCTATCCTCTAATTAGTGGTTTCTTTCTCTTCCTCTCCCATCCTTGGTAACTTTCAAAGAATGATGTTTTCTGTGTGTAAACCTTTTAACTTTTCAGTGATTGACTGCTGTAAAATAATTGTCCTTCTGGGATTGACTAATTTCACTCAGCATAATGTTCTCTAGGTTCATCCATGTTGTGAGGTATTTCTCACATTTATCGTTATTCTTTAATGTTGCATTGCATTCCACTGTGTGTATGTACCACAGTGTGTTTATCCATTTATCTTTTATCTCACTTAAGTTGTTTCCATCTTTTTGCTTTTTGTCAATAATACTGCAATGAACATGGTGTGTATATATTGTTCAAATCATGGCTCTTATTTCTCTAGGATATATACTTAGTAGTGGAGTTGCTGGATCATATGGTGTTTCCATTTCCAACTTCTTAAGGAAGTGCCATTTGTTTTCCATAATGGTTGTACCATTTTACAACTCTATAGCAGTG
>NW_006921866.1:1767926-1769074 GCF_000298275.1 Orycteropus afer afer | reverse complement strand
ATTGTTGTAGATTTCACATTTAAGTCTTTAATCCATCTTGAGTTAGTTTCTGTACATAGTGTGAGATATAGTTCCTATTTCATTTCTCTGCAAATAGATCTCCAGTTTTGCCAGCACCATTTGTTAAAGAGACTCTCACTTTTCTATTTAATGAGTTTCAGCTCTTTGTCAAAGATCAGCTGTCCACAGGTTGCTAGACCTACTTCTGGGCCTTCAATTCTGTTCCATTAGTTTATGTGTCTGTCACTGTACCAGACTGTTTTGACTACTGTGGCTATATAGTAGGTTCTGCGATCAGGGAGTGTCAGACCACCTACTTTGTTATACTTTAGTAAGGTTTTGCTAATATTGGAACTCTTTCCTTTCTATATTATAATTAGTTTTATATTATAATTAGTTTTCACATTTCTTTATAAAATGGCTATAGAATCTGGATAAGGATTGGATATCTGGGATTACATTATATCTGTTGATAGCTTTGAGTAGTACTGTAATTTTTACAATGTTAAAACTTCCAGTGCTGGAACATAGTATATTTTTCCATTTATACAGATTTATTTTGGATTATTGTAGTGTTTTGGGATTTTCTTTGAATTTTTCTGTTCATTTCTTTTACTTCATCATTTCTTCTATTTGCCTTTAGCAATTCTCCATTCAAGAGTAAGTGTTTGGTCCTGTTGGCTTTGGACCATGATCCTGGGGGACATCAAGCTCAATCGGTTTAACATATTATACAAAAACATTGTTCTACATGCTATTTTGGTGTGTAGTGACTGAGGTCTTAAAAGAATGCATGTGGTCAGCTAGAGGAAACAATTAGTCTCTCCTCATTCAGAGCAAAGAAGAATGAAGAAAACCAAAGATACATAGAAATAATTAGTCCAAAAGACTAGGTCACCATGAGAACCTCAGCCCATATGACTTTGAGACCAGAAGAACTAGACGGTGCTGAATTATCACTGTCAACCATTCAAAAAGAGACCATCATAGAAGATCCTGGATATAAAAAAAGAAAAATGTGGAACAAACTCAAAATCCTAAAAAAGACCAGGCTTACTTGTCTGATAGAGACTGATGAAACCTCTGAGACTATGGCCCCTACTCATCCTTTGGGCCTCAAATTGAACTTTCTCCCATGGCTACCAATG
>NW_006921866.1:1764623-1766621 GCF_000298275.1 Orycteropus afer afer | reverse complement strand
AGAGTTCTAAACATAATTCTTTTAAACTTCTTACCAAGTAGTTACAATACCATTTCTTCCTCTGAAAGATTTTCTGACTTTGTATTTTGGTTACTTGCTTGAGCCTTTTTTTCTTTCTTTCATTTTTTTTTTTTTTTTTGGTGTGTGTGTATGCTTGTGTGTGATTTGAAATTATTTGCTGCCTTCATTGTGGTATTATCACATCTATTTGTTGATTATATGTTGGTTTGCTTCACCCTGCTTCTTTGTTTTGCTTTCCTTTAATGTGTCTGCACAACATGTCAGGTATGCTATACATTTCACACTCTGGCAGCACTGAGATGCTCAGCACCTGTCTCAGGGTAGATTTAGTAGTAAGTAGGGCTGTGGGCCCAAATTTCTGCTTACTGGTCACATAGAGTAGCTCAATCTAGGGTGGGTGTATCTTGGCCACCTTCTGTCATCAGTCCAGTGGTGCTGGAGTCCATGGTGGTACTCACCCAGGGGAGGGCAGTAAGTTTGGTGGGTATGGCTGTGTATATCTACTTGTTCCTGTCTAAAGCGAAATAAAAGAAAAAGGGGGGGGGGCAAAACTAAAAATAAATAAATAAATAGACACTTAATATTTGTTAAAAACAATTGGGAGAAGAGGAAGAAACATAAGAAGAAAGAAAGAAAAGAGCAAGAGAGAGAGAGAGAGAAAAAAAAAAAAGCACAGTACCAGTGCAAATTCCAACAGCTGTTTGTGTGATTGGTATACCTGGAGAGAGTCCTGGCTCCTATCTGATGGGGGAAGAAAGATGAGGAAAGCATGGAGAAAAGTGGAAGAACAAAAGGAGAAGGGTAGAAAAGAAAATAAATAAGAAAAGAAGAATGAAAACAAAAAGTAGCACAGCACCAACAAAAGTTCCAACCTCAGACATCTGAGGCGGCAGAAAGTGGAGCAAGGGCTGGTGGTGAGGGAATGGGAAGTGAGCAATGTGAAACACCAGGTTAGAAAGGGGCAGTGGGAGGTGGATTGATCTGCTGCCAGGTAAGTGAGGGTATGGGGGGCACAACTTTGGTAACCAGGAGGTTGAATGTGGTAAAAGAAGCAATCACACTTCACCTGTGTGAGTGCCACTATAATCCTGAATGAGGGAGATGGATATTTCTCAGCTTGTTCCCCCCCTTTCTTTTCTCTACTGTTGGAAAATTTTATACACCACTTTGCCATTTAGCTCATTTTTATTTTATTTATTTTTATCATTTTCTTTTTTTCTGGTACATAGCTTAGTGATATGTTACATTAATAAGCCTGTGTAACCATTATCTTTAACTGACACCAATTTTTGTATCTAATTGTTTAATGCTCACTCATATGCTAAACTTAAACTGTGGGAATCCTACATGTGTAAGTTAGGAACTTTTTTTTTTTTTTTTCAGAGAGCATTTGTGATTAATTCTTCTGGGAGTCAGTGTGTGATAACATCATGGGATCACTTTAGCTTTCTTAAAGAGAGTCTTTGGTTCAATTTCTCTCTATTATGGAGCCCAAGGCTTGATCTCTTTATCATATTGTGATGTTGGCATTTACTTCCAATGGCTCTTTCATTGTTTACTGCTTATAGGTGTCAGCTTTCTCTTCCTCTGTCCTATTTTGGAAATTCCTTTAAATTTCTTAAGAATCTGCATTTTAGTAGAAAGCCTCTGCCAATAATCTAATCCATAAAAACATTAGAATCAGAAACTCTTCACACATGAATAATGAGAGACATCCATGTTTCTCTTTTATATTACTAATTTAAATTTTTGGATCTTGAATTTTATCTTTATCCTTTGGAATTTAGACACTAAATTGGCTATTGTGTGGTTAATTTCTTCATAATAACTCTGTATGTTTTCATCTCTCTTTTCATATATTTGAATACAGATTAGGTTTTTATTTGAATTAAATATATTGCTGCTTAAAAGTCATCATTCAGATCATTCTGCATAAATCTAATCTTGCAAATATGGTTATGAAAGGGATATGACTTC
>NW_006921866.1:1758173-1764449 GCF_000298275.1 Orycteropus afer afer | reverse complement strand
AGTGAAAATGAGTTAGGGTGCAGAAATGCTTATCAGTTTTATTTAGGTTAAGTGTGGTGTTATTGATCTGAATTGGTGTCCTTAAATGTTATTTATGAGAAAAAGAAAATTCTGGAAAGATCAAAGTTAAATGACAATGATGATTTTAATATAAGTATATCAAAGATTACTCTTAATCCTGAAATAGAAATTTTGCGAAACATTGAATGCAAAATATTTGCTCAGTTTAATTTGTTCCTATCATGTCTTGCTCCTAGCTAAGAGAATAGATGCCAATTCTTGAGCTTTTTGCTTCTCATCTGGAGCTCTCTCCCTCTCTTTTTCTCTTTCTCTCTCTCTCTCTCTCTCACACACACCTATACACACACTAATTTAAGAATCTTGCTTAGATTGCAGGCTTGATTTCAGCTTTCACTAAGAGCATTTCTAAAAATCCTCAATTATCCTTACATAAAAGAGAGGAAGCTTAAGGAAAAATCAAGTGAGAAAGAAAAAAGATGCTTTATAGAGGCTTAAAAATCATAACTATTAATATTTGATTACCAAATCCCAGAAATATCCTGTGAAGCATGAGAGTTTAAGATAAGCTAATAGATTCCTTGTTTCATGAAGCATACACCAGATTCTCTGACTTTATTGTATTCTTGTCACTTTCCTCTACAAAACTGAGAGACTACAAGGCCAGGGATCATTTCCTATACATCTTAGTATAGACATTTCAACGTCTGCTGGAAGTGTAGAAAGTGTTCAATAGATGTTTATTGAGCTGAGCTAAATTGGTACTCATCATCACAGAAGGCTGACTGAGTAAAATGAAGAACTTAGATGTTTTAAAAAATATATATGTATGATATCTGTCTAGTAGGATAATGAAATCTAGAGGATGCTTTTTTAAAACACTCCTCTTGTCAAAGTTTAGGTAGTATTCACTTGACTGACTATTAAGATAGCATCCTATGTATGCATCTTTTTGCTTCAAGTTTAGATCTACTATAAATGAATCTACACAGAAAACCCAGAGTTGTAGTAATATGAATGAAAAAGTTTCAAACTGGAGGCACTTGTGTCAGACATAATAATGATGGAGCCAACATGCATTCCCAGGAAGCAAAAGACCAGGATGCAACCATTTGTTTTGTAAAAATGTGTTAATATGTAAACAATTTGTTACCAGGGAAAAATGTGTTCATGACTGGAGGCATGTATAACCAAATCAGCAGGTGCCAGTCACCTAGGTAGTAACTCACTTCCAACTGGAATAGTAGCCAATATTTACATTTCAAAGAACTTCAAATAGAAGCTGATCTTACCTACAGTCAATTATTAACCCTTACCTTTCCTTTTTTTTTTTTTTTATGTTGAGAGATCCCTCTATCTTCTTGAACAATGGAGTGCTTTATATTTTCACTTGATATTGCCCAGCCTGAGTTGTATTATTTCTCATTAAAACTCTTTTTCTTTCCCACCTAGCAGAAAACAAGATTTTCTTTATTAACAGTAGTAAAACATAAACTAAGTGATTCTCAATTTCAAAGCCATTTAATAATTTTCCTTACCATAACCTGTATAGTCCTGCACTCTCTTGACCCTGTTTTTCACAGGAGTCACATCTACTACCACTTTTGCCTTCCCCTACAACTTAACTACAGCCAAAATGGCCTTCTCTCTGTTCATTGAACAGTTTCTTTGCACCTTCTTTTCCTCCTTTTTGGCAAACTCTCCACCCAACTTTGCTCATGCCTAGGAGCTCTGGTGGTGTAATGCCTAAAGCATTTGACTGCTAACCAGAAGGGTGGTGATTCAAACCCACCAGCCACTCCTTAGAAGGAAGGTTGAACAATCTACTTGCAAAGTGGTACTGCCTCAGAAACCTATGGACAGGTTGCTAAGAGTTGGATCCAACTCAATAGCAGTGAGCTTTTTTTTTTTTTTTTTTAGCTCCTTTACACACTGTGTGTCTCAGACACAAGTGTAAACTCAGAGAAGACTTCCTAAATTAGACCTGACACAAATTATTTCTCTATACCTTCTTGATTTGTTTGCATTTTAGCACTTGTCACAATTATAATATACTAATTTTTATTGTATGTTATGTTTTTTTTTTTTTTTTTTTGTCTCTTGACACTGGACTGTAATTTCTACCATGACAGGGGCTTTGTTTTCTTTTTCAATTGCCTATCTCCAGTAGTTACCAGAGTTCCCAAGGCATAGTAGGCAATCAATAAATGCCTGTAGAGTGACTGAATAGATGAATAATGCTTAAGTCTTTATGTTTCTATTATAAGGTATTTTCTTTTTTATATTCTTTATAAACTTAAATACATTGGAGCTGGAGATGTGGATCCTCCTTCTACAGTCTTAATGTCAGGAAAGATTGTGAAACATCCTTGTAATTGAAAGGGATTCCAGTGAGATGGTTGGATGCTGAGTGATGTTGACTTTAGGGTAAGAAGGTTGTAGTAGGATATTGTTGCATCTAGGACCACTCAGCAGACAGAGCTGGGAAATATCTGGATATATACTACTCTAAAGGATCTCTGGTAGCTTAGTGCCTAAGGCACTTGACTGCTAACCAGAAGGTTGGCAGTTCAAACCCACTAGCCACTCCTCGGAAGGAATGTTGGGCAATCCTATTTCTGTAGTGATACTGCCTCAGAAACCCAAGGAGGGGTCGCTATGAGTCGGGGCCAACTCGATGGCACATAACAACAATATACTACCCTAAAGGAGCTCTGGTAGTGTTAGCAGTTAAGGCATTTAACTGCTAACAGAATGTTGGCAGTTCAAACCCACAGCCACTCTATAGAAGGAAGACAGGGCAATCTCCTTCCGTAAAGATATACTGCCTCAGAAACCCAATGGGGGTCACTATGAGTTGGAACTGACTCAATAGCAGTGAGTTTGTTTTTTGTTTTTTTATACTAACCTATGTATATACACATGTGTATAATTATTCCCATCTCCATCCATCTGTATTTATATTAAGTTAAATATGATTTCATACCAATGTCTCCAACTGTTGTGCAGCACTACATATATTTTTCTAGGCTTTCCCCTTTGCTTTTCCATTTCCTTCCACTCCAATGGTAGAAACTGACTTCTACCATCTGCCATACATTTAGTTATTTGTTTAATCCCAGCATACATGTGAAATTGTTTCAGAATTATTAAGCCATACTACTATGGAAAAAAAAAAAAAAAACATTACCAAGTACACAGTTGTTGTTGTTGTTGTTTTTATATTTAATGTTAAAGTTTCCACTTACTTCCAAAGTTACTTAGAGACACATCCCTCCCATAACCTCTTTAATGAGATTAGACCATAGATTTGTGATATAGTTATATTATTTCATCTGGGTCCACATTCCATTTTAGGCTCCCAAATCTTGTATTTGATTTGTTTAAAATTTGCATGTATTAAGGTTTACTCTTTGTATTATAAAATTCTATGGATTTGAACAAATGCATAATGTCATGTATCCAACCACTGATTTTTATAGAGAATAGTTTAACTGTCCTAAAAATAATATGTGACTTAACTATGCAAACTGCCTACCAACACTGATCTTTTTAACATCTCTATAAGGTTACCTTTCCCATAATATCAAATAAATGAAACTGTAGGGTATATAGCCTTTGCAGATTGGCTTCTTTCACTTAACAATATGTATTCAAGATTCATCCTTGTCTTTGGATAACATGATATCATCTCCTTCTTTATTATTTCTGAATAGTATTCCATTTATAGATGTACAAGAGGGTTATTATTATTTATTTCACCTGTTGAAGGACATCTTGGTTGCTTTCTGTTTTTTTTTTTTTTTTTAATTATAAATAAAGCTGCTACAAACAGATCTGTGTGAAGATTTGTGTGGATGTAAGTTCCAACTCATTTAGGTAAAAATCTAGAAGTAACATTGCTGGGTTATATGTTAAGGTAACATTTTGTTTTGTTGTACATGGGATTATCACGAGTCAGCTGACTCACTGACAACTAAAAACAACAATAACATCCAACTAAAACAAAACCTACCAATATGTCTTACAAAGTGGCTGCACCATTTTGTGTTTCACCAGCAAATAATGAAAGTTTCTGTCGCTATTCATCCTCACCAGAAATTGCTGTCATAATATTTTGAATTTTCAGTTACTATGATTCTAAAAACTCTGTCCCGGAAGAAGTGCAGCTGAAATGCTCCTTGTTAATGAGAATGGCCAGACTTTGTCTCACCTACTTTGGTGAAGGGACCATTCCCTAGAGAGGTATACCATGCCAAGTGGAGTGACATAGAAAAAGGGGAAGACACTCAATGAGATGGACTGACACAGTGGCTACAACAGTGGGCTCAGATATAGCAAGCATTGTCAGGACTGGGTAGTGTTTCATTCTGTTGTACACAGGGCTGCTATGATTCAGAACTGATTTGACGGTACCTAACAACAACAACGTGAGTTGTAATCAACGTGATTGCAACTGATATTTTAATAGGTATATAATGATACCTCATTCCTGCTTTGCTTTGTATTTCCCTAGTGATAAATAATGTCGAGGCTGTTTTTCATATGCTTATTTCACATTGGTACATCTCTTTTTTTTTTTTTTCCACCCCGTTAATTGTTTTTTTTTTTTTTTTCCCAACACAGTAAATGATGTTATTTATCCCCTGTAGTCCCTCCCACACACATACACATATACACACACACACACACACAAGATAGCATCTAACAAGTCCCTAATATCACTTAGTATAATATCACTTACACATATAAGTACTTTTTGAGGAAGAAAGTCAATACTGTTCAACAACCAAGGGGGTAATGAAAGGAGGGGGTCAATATGAGTAGGGTTTGACTTGACGGCACATAACAACAACAACAATGGCAATCTCAACATATAAAAGAGATAAGTATGAAGATGTTCTCATTGAGCAAAGGAGGAAGGGATGCAAGATGTGTTCACTTAGTGCCCCTCTGTTCACCTGATCTGCTCCACATGACCTCTGAGTCACTTCTACAGAATCCCAACTTTCTTTAGAACATGATTTGTAACCATCTGTTAAGAGAACTATGTTGAAGTTGCAGATGTAGTAAGGAGGGGTGTTCCTGTTTCTCCTCTCTCTACTTACTTATCCTATGGCATAAGAATGACTGCACACTATAATTACATGAACTCTGGACAGGAGTAAGGAGCTGCAGGGATAAAGCAACAAAATAGTCCAGTCATACTGGTCATTGGTCAAGGATTCCTGAGAGGACACTGAGAAGTGGCAATGCTATCATTTTAGGAAAGCTAGAAATTAAAGGTACGGTCTCTTGGGGTAAGGAGCTCTGGTGATGCAGTGCCTAAGGCATTTGACTCCTAAACAGATAGTTGGTGATTCAACTCCACCCAGCTGCTCTTACTTCCATAAAGATTTGCAACTTTGGAAACACAATGGGGGTAGCTATAAGACAAAATCGACTCAATGACAGTGGGTTTGGTTTTGATTTTGGTCTCTGGGTGGTGACGATTGGAAAGAACAATGTGTGTGTGTGTTGAGGGAAGTATTGGTTGTTGTTAGGTGTTGTTGATTGGGTTCCCACTTATAATGACACTATGTAAAACAGAATGAAACATTGCCCAGTCTTGCACCATCCTCACAATTGTTGCTGTAGCTGAGCCCATCAGTCCGGCCACAGTATCCATCCATCTCATTGAAGGTCTTCCCCTTTGTTACTGACCCTCTATTTTACCAAGCATGATATCCGCCTCCAAGGACTGGTCCATTCTGACAAAATGACCAGAATATGAAAGTGGAAGTCTGGCTATTCCAATTGCCAAGGACTATTCTGGCTGTATTCCTTCCAAGACAGACCTCTTTTTTCTTCTGGCTGTCCATGGTATTTTCAATATTCTTTGCCAACACCACTATTCAAAGCATGAATTCTTCTTTGTTCTTCCTTATCATTGTCCAATTTTCCAATGCATATGAGGCTATTCAAAATACCATGGACATCTGTACATCTTTGGCAAAGTGTCCACATCTTTTGGCTTTTTTTTTTTTTTTTGAATTGGTATTTTGTTTTCTTACTGTTGAAATTTTACTTTTTTTTGTACATATATTCTAGTTACAAGTCCTTTATCTGATGTGTAAATTTCAAATATTTCCTCCTAGTGTGGCTTATCTTTTTATCCTCTTAACAGTATCTTTCACAGAGCCAAAGTTTTAATTCTAATAAAATTCAAATGACCAATTATTTCTTTCATGGATTATACTTTGTAAACTGTATATGAAA
>NW_006921866.1:1745535-1758034 GCF_000298275.1 Orycteropus afer afer | reverse complement strand
CTTCATAAACATCTCTATATTTTATTTGTAAGAAAAATAGTGACTTTTAGTTTGGTATGAGAGACTATCATGAAGTATTGCTTATATATTTACAAAAATAAAGTCAAACCCTTTTAAAGGCATTTATAAACCAAACCCAAAATGCTACCCAATTAAGTATTTACTCACTTTCATTATTATTTGAACTGCACAGATAATACGCCAATTCCTCCCCCATTGTGTGTAGATAGTTCCCATTATCATTAATTGCAGTTTTATGTGTAAGAAGAAAGTGAAACATTTCAACTTTATAGGGAAAAACAAACAAAACATTACTAGTTGTCCATGAGACCAAATTCGCTCAACCAGTAGATGTCATTCTCTCTCTACTTTAATGTGAATTTCCAATCTCTGCCTTTAGTTATCTGTTCTGAAGGCAAATTACAAAAACCAGTTTCATTTTATTCTGCATTTCTCTTGATCTTTTTTCCAAGTTGGTATCTTTTCCTTTCCAGAATAGGAAGAGAACAGGAGTGTGAAATTGGGCAGTTTGATAGAAGTGACAGTCAATAAACTTCTGTCTTTCACCACTTAGTCCTTTGGTGTGGATATTTATCTACCTATTCATTCAATCCACAGTAAAATATTGATTAACTTGAAATGGACAGAGAGTTTGTTCTCACTTGCCTTTCAGATTGTGGCATTGCATGATGTTTTTTGAGTAAAGATAAACAGGTAAGAGTTATTTATAGTTTCAGTGAGGTGCCAAGGAAGTCAAGGATTCTAAAAGCAATGAATGAATATATTTCACTTTCATGTTACTTTAACTGTAGACTGCTTTAGACGCTATCTCTCCCTAGAGACTTCCATGGTTCATCACGTCCTGGTTAATTGCTCCTACTTTGTACTCTCATTACACTCTGGGCTTACTATAATAGTGCATTTTGTATCCTGCAGTATCTTTGTTTATTTGACTCACTCTAAAGAGTAATTGTTTGGCATTGTTCTGGTTACCTAGTGCCACTCTGACAGGAATAGATACCACGAATGGGATGGCCTTAACAAACAAAAGTTTATCCTCTACAGTTTGGAGGCTTTAAATCAAGTTCAAAGCACCAGGCTCTAGGGGCTGGGTGAAAGCCCCTCAGCCTTGGCCTTCAGCTCTGTCTCCAGCTCCTGGCCCACTGAAGTTAGAGGCTTTCTGCTGAGGGTGCCAAGCCCAAGGTTGAGAAGTAAAAAGGCATAGTCCCAATGTTACCAAACCACATGGTAGGCCATCAATTCAAGTCCATTATAAGTCCCCAGGTTGGCAAAGCACAACAGGCTGCTGAACAACAACATGGCTACATGCAGTATCCAAGCATGCCATAGCTAGAGACCATTCCCTAAGTCTTCTGCTTATATACAGGAAGCAGACCACATTCCCTAAGGCAGCTACTCAGCTGTTCACAGTAGATTCAACCATGGAGTTGATTGCCAGTCTCATCATGGGGAATAACTACCACAAGCTGCCCAGCCACTCAACCAGGCCCAGCCAAATTGACACACAAACATAACTACCACAGGCATTAACTGGTATTCATTCAATTAGTAAATATTTATGGAAATCTGATTATTTTAGGCAGTGTGGAAATGATATTATTCTTTATAGGACACTGGGGGAGCAAAGGGAATCCAGATAAGAGAGAAGCCAATTTCTATCCAGATGAAAATGTTACAAAAAAAAAAAGCTAAATAGAGAGTATTATTGTTGCTGTTGTTTATGTGCCGACAAGTCGGACCTGACTCATAGCGACCCCTCCTTGGGTTTCTGAGGCAGTATCACTACAGAAGTAGATTGTCCCATCTTCCTTCCGAGGAGTGGCTGGTAGGTTTGAACTGCCAGCTTCTGGTTAGCAGTCAAGTGCCTTAGGCATTATGCTACCAGAGTTCCTGAGAGTATTATAGAAGCAAATAAAAAGGACACCTTTCAGTCTTAAAGGATCAAGAAAGTTTTTCCAGAGAACATAATATTTAATTGTATCTAGGAGCAAGGTGTTAGGGTGGTTCAGAAAAGATGTAACAGAATTTCAGAACTGTCATTGGCTTACTTCATTATTTTAGAATAGATCATAAATGATAGAATAATAAGTGATAGGTACATGTGGTAGTTGAGTTGTGTGTCAAGTTGGCTGGGCCTGGTTTTGAGTGGATGGGTGGCTGGATGTAGTTAATCTGCATGATGAGTCTGGTAATAAATTCCATGGTGGAATGTACTGGAACAGCAGAGTAGCTGCCTTAAGGGTGTGGTCTGTTTCGTGTATATAAGAAGTTTTGAGAAAGGTCTTGGCAGCTTTTTGGTCCTCTTGGACCCTTCACGTAGCCGAATCTTCATTTAGTCGCCTGCCACATTTCCTGCTGATCTCGGGACTGTCCCTGAACTTGAACTAGTGGCCTGGAATTTGGTAATATTGTTTGGTAATCTTGGGATTGTGCCATTTTATTTGCCGATCTTGGGTTTGTCAGCCTCAGCAGCCAGCAGGTGTCTGAGTTAAGAGAAGTCTTTAGTTTCAGTGAGCTAGGAGCAAGAGGCAGAGCTGAAGCCCAAGGTTAAGGGTTACCCACCTCTTTAAGCTTGGCTTTGAACTAGGACTTCTGTCCTCCTAAATTATAAGAGAATAAATTCTCATTTTTTCAAGCCACCCATTTGTGATTTTTCTGTTAGAGCAGCACTAGAGACGACCAAAACAGAATTTGGTGAGAGAATGGAGTGCTGCTCTGACAGATCCCTAAAATGTAGAAACAGGAATGGAGTGTGTCCTCGACCCAGGCCATGGCAGAGAGACCCTAGCAGAGAGATGGCAGCAGCAGAGCCAAGAAACCAGCATGAGACAGCAGCAGCCTTAGAGCCCACAGAGCAAGAAAGCTAAACACATTTTAGGCAGGAAGATCTGGTGCTCTGGGTTGCCTTAGGGTATTAATTGTCAGAAGCTGAGAGACCAAGAAAAAGGGAAGCAGAGCTACCCCAGCTGCAAAGGGTAGGATGATGGCCTCTGGGGGGTGGAACCACAACAGGCTCCTAGGTTTCAAAGAATCAGATCATCACCAACTGGGCTCTGGAGTGTGGGGCTGCCATTCATAAGAGCTAGTGGAATGAAGCCATAGTCGCTTCCCAAAAGTGAGGAGGTAGGGCTGCCATGCCCAGGGGCAGAGAAACAGGGCAAGGCCAAGTTACTCAGATCAACTAGGGGAGTGGAGCCACCCTGTGAAGGAGATGTGTACAGTTCTAAGTTGACAGGGGGTAGAATTTGGTAGTTAAATTGTGTTGTCAATTTGGCTGGGCCTGGTTTTGAGTGGCTGGGCAGCTGGATACAACTATTTCCCGTGATGAGATTAGTAATCAGTTCCATGGTGAAATCTAGAGCAGCCGAGTCACTGTGATGTGGTCTGCTTCCTGTATATAAAAAGATTTGAGAAAGGTCTTGGCAACTTTTTGGAACTCTTGGACCCTGCATGTAGCCTAGTCTTCATTCAGCCACCTGCCATGTTTTTTGCTGATCTTGGGACTGTCTCTGGACTTGAACTGGTGGCCTACCATTTGGTAATCTTGTTTGGTGATCTTGGGACTATGACATTTTTTTTGTTGACCTTTGATTTGTCAGTCTCAGCAGCCAGCACCTGTCTGAGTTAAGAGATGACTCTAGCTTCAGTGGGCTGGAGGCAAGAGGCAGAGCTGAAGCCCAAGGTTGAGAGGCCTTTCCCAAGCCCCTATAGTTTGGCTTTGAGCTCAGACTTCTATCCTCCTAAAGGGTAAGAGAATAAAATTTTATTTGTTCAGGCCACCCATGTATGGTTTTTCTATTAGAACAGCATTAGAGAACAAAAACAATACAGTTTTAATGAATGAGTGTATTTGAAAATTACTTTAAGGTTCCATGATCACAGTGGAGATACTGTTGTTGTCAGTAGTCAATAAGTCAGTTCTGACTCAGCTACCCTATGTACAATGACATGAAACATTGCCAGGTACTACATCATCCTCACAATCACTGCTATGTTTGAGCCCATTGTTGCAGCCATTGTGTCAATCCCTCTCAGTGAGAATCTTCCACATTTTCACTGACCCTCCATTTTACCAAGGATGATGTCCTATTCAAAGGATTGGCCCTTCCTGATTAAATGTTCAAAGTATGTGAGAATAAGTCTTGTCATCCTTGCTGTTAAGGGACGTTCAGGATGTACTTCTTCAGGGATAGATTTGTTCCTTCTTGACTTCATGATATATTCAATATTCTTCACCAAAAACATATTCAAAGGCATCAGTTCTTCTTTGGTTTTCCTTATTTATTGTCCAGCTTATACGTGCACATGAAGGTACTGAAAATATGATATCTTGGATCAGGTGTACTTTAGTACTCAGAGACATCTTTGCTTTTTCTACTCAAAGAGACATCTTTGCATTTTGACATTTTCAAGGTATCTTTTGCAGCAGATTTGCCCAATGTAATACTTCATTTGATTTCTTGACTGCTACTCTCATGCGTATTGATTGTGTATCTAAGTAAAATGAAATCCTGGACAACTTCAATCTTATATTTGTTTATTATGATGTTTACTGGTCCAACTAGGAGGATTTATTTTTTATGTTAAGGTGTAATTCATACTGAAGGCTATATATTTGATCTTCATGGTAAGTGCCTTAAGTCCTCTTCACTTTCAGCAAGCAAGGTTGTGTTCTTAATAGTACATGAAATAGAATATACTTAAAATACAAAAAAACAAACAAACTCACTGCCACCAAATCAATTCTGATTTATAGTCACACCCATTAGTTTTTGGAGGCAGCAATTCTTTACAGAAGTAGATTGTTCATCTTCCTTCCATGGAGGGGCTGCTGGGTTTGAATCACCAACATTCTGTTTAGCAGTCAAGTGTCTTAGGCACTATGTCACCAGAGTTCCTATACTTAGGAAAGAAAACACAGAAAGTAAAGTAAAATAAAAGTTACTATTCAATAAGCTTGTATTCTTAATAGATGTATCAATGGTTCTTTATAGCTGATACCTTTTCTCCTTGGACTGTTATCTGTCTTAATCATTGAATTCTAGAACTGTTCCAGTTGAATCATTATTTTAAACGATATTTTCATAAGTAGGAGTATATAGCTATAGATGTTGATAGAGATGCTATGTGTATATATATATATATATATATATATATATATGCTTATCTATAATGTGCACATATGTGTGTATATATGTGTGTAGATATGTATATTTTAAAAAATTTGTTCTACTTATTGGTATCTGTTTAAGTATCATAGAAATATATTTTTCCCCTATCTGTATAAGCAGTAAAGATAAACACATGAAATAGTTAAGACAAGTAATCCCTGATATCTGAGAACTGTGTTGTGTGGAAAGGAATAAGTTTCCACACAACTATCAAATAGAAAAGCTATGTAGCATATCCTTGGATAATAAATTAACCAAATTTCCAAATATTTTTAATTAACAACATAGAACAAATCCCTTATTTTCTGGGTGATAAAACCTCCAGGTGGCTCTGCTAATTAAAACAGTATATTAATAAGTGATATGTCATTTTTTGAGGAGCTCTGGTGGCATAGTGACTAACTCATTTGACTGATAACCAAAAGGCTGGCAGTTCAAATCTACCAGCCACTACTTGGAAGGAAGACTGGGCAATCTACTTCCATAGAGATACCGCCTCAGAAACCCAAAAATAATTTTGACAGACAAGTTAATACAGAAAACTCCCAGAACAATGAATCATATAGTGGTGAGTAAGTAGGACTTTAAAAGTTGATCACTTTGGAGGGATATCCTATATAGTGAGAAACTTAACATATTTTTAAGATATAGGCCTTAAAACAACATCTTATTAATGTAGCAAATGAAGTTCATTTATTAAAAAGGAAGCTTGACCTTAGTTTCAGTGGCTTGTATTTGAATCACCTTGGAAGAAGTTAACAAATCCTGAATTGTAACCAAGAATCAAGTGATCAGTGACCCAAATTCTATTACTTTGGCTGGTTTATAGAAAAATAATCTTTCTTAGTAAAATTGTTTCTCTTTCAAGAAGTACTCACATTATTATTATTTTTATAACCTACAGAGATCTCAAATTAACTCTATCTATAATTTTGTTGTTATAGTTTTGTGCCATCAAGTCTGACCCGACTCATAGTGACCCCTCCTTGGGTTTCCAAATCTATAATTTAGAATGATGTAAAAGCTAATTGAAAATAAAGTTAAAATATTTTCAACCTCTTTTATTATTTTTTAGAATGGATTTGTGTAAAACTACAGCTGAATTTTATAACACTCATATTTGCATGCTTTTTGTACTTTTTAAGGTAAATAAAAATAATCAATCACACTATAGTAGACATGAAATTAGAGTTAAGGATCTTGAGATGGGAAGATTATCTTGGATGATTGCTTGCATGTTGTTGTTCTGGAAGCTGTGCTACCAGTATCTCAAATACCAGGAGGTTTCCCCCATGAGGGACAAGTTTCAGTGGAGCTTCCAGACTGAAACAGACAAGGAAGAAGGGCATGGCCATCTTTTGAAAAAATATAGTCTCAGAAAACCTTATGAATAGCAAAGAAACACTGTTTGATGTAGTGCCAGAAGATGAGCCCCTCAAGTTGGAACACACTCAAAATATGACACAGTGCCTGAAAAGATGGGCTCAAACATGTTAACGATTTTAAGGATGGCAAAAGATTGGGCAGTGTTTCCTTTTGTTTGACATAGTGTTGTTGTGAGTAATAACCAATTTAATGGCACCAGAAAACAACCACCATCTAATCATATGCATGTCTGATCAGCGGACTTTTCCTGGCTGCAGTTAGAGAGAGATGTGAGTGTGAAAGAAGAGTCAGAGAGAAGCAGTGTGGCTGGCTTTGAGGACAGAGAAGAAGGATGATGAGGAATGGATTTTGGGAGGCTTCTAGGACATGAACATGTTCAGCAATACTCAAACTGAGGAATGGAAGAAAATATATAAACTAGAGTGACAATACTGAAGAATTCTGAGAAAAATATTGAATTATGTAGAAAACATTAAAAAAAATGAATATTGAAGGATTACGGAATCACAGTACTAAAAAGAATTGTCAATTTTCAGCCATTTCAGGAGGTAGCATATGATCAAGAACTGATGGTACTGAAGGAAGAAGCCCTAGATGCACTGAAGGCATTGGGGAAAAAAAAAGAAAAAAAAAAAAAAAGGCCCCAGGAATGGACAGAATGTCAATTGAGATGGTTCAGAAAATAAATGCAAAGCAAAGCTATAAACACTCACTTGTCTATACCAAAAAAGAAAAAAAGAAAAATTAGAAGACAGCTAACTGGCCAACCAACTGGAAGGTGCCGTCGAGTCGTCTCTAACTCATAGCGACCCTATGCAGAGCAGAACGAAACACCACCCTGTTCTGAGCCAGCTCGACAATCTCTGCTGTACTTGAGCCTATCACTATTGCCACTGTGTCAATTCATCTCATTGAGGGCCTTCCCCTCTTTTGTCAACCCTCCACCTTACCAAGCATCCTTGTCCAGGGAATGGTCCCTTCTGATAACATGACCAAAATATGTGAGACAAAGTCTGGCCATTCTCCCCTCCAAGGAGCATTCTGGCTGTGTTTTCTCCAGGAGAGACCTGTTAGTGCTTTTATCAGTCCATGGTACTATTGGCATTCTTTGCCAACACCACAGCTCAAAAGCATCAATTCTTCTTTGATCTTCCTTATTCATTGTTCAGCTCTCACATACATAACAGGTGATTGAAAATACTATAGCTTGTGTCAGGTGCACCTTAGTCCTCAAAGAGACATCTTTGCTCTTCAACACTTAAATGAGGTCCTTTGCAGCAAATTTGCCCAGTGCTATACATCATCTGATGTACTGACTGCCACTTTCACTGGCGTCAATTGTAGAATCAAACAATGTGAAGTCTTTGACAATTTCAATCTTTTCTCCATTTATCGTGATGTTGCTTATAGGTCCAGTTGTGAAGATTTTTGTTTTCTTTATATGGAGATGCAATCCATACTGCAGACTATATTCTTGAATCTTCATGAGTAAGTGCTTCAAGTGATCCTCACTTTCAGCAAGCAAAGTTGTGTCATCAGCATATTGCAGGTTGTTAATGAGCCTTCCTCAAATCCTGATGCCATGCTTTTCTTCATATAGTCCACCTTCTTGGATTATTTTCTCTGCATGCAGATCGAATAAGTATGGTGAAAGGACACAACCTTAATTCACTTCCTTCTTGATTTTAAGCCCTGCAGTGTCCCCTTGCTCTGTTAAATGACAGACTCCTGCTCTATGCATAGGTTCCTCATGAGTACAATTAAGTGTTCGAGAATTCACATTCTGCTCAATGTTGTCCACAATTTGTTATGTTTTTGCATAGTCAATGAAACAGAAGTAAACATCTTTCTGGGATTCTTTGCTTGGACCTAAGATCCATCTGACATCAGCAATGATATCCTTCATTCCACATCCTCTTCTGAATTCAGCTTGCACCTCTGGAAGTTCTCTGTCAATATGCTGCTACAATCATTTTTGAATTATCTTCAGTAAGATTTTACTTGCATGCAATATGAATGACATTGTTCTATAATTTCCACATTCTGTAAGATCACTTTTCTGTGGAATGGGGCCAAATATGGATCTCTCCCAGTCAGTTGGCCAGGTAGCTGTCTTCTAAATCTCTTGGCATAACTGAGCAAGTGCATTCAGTGAAGCATCTGTTGGTTGAAACATCTCAATGGGTATTCCATCAATTCCTGGAGCCTTATTCTTTGGCAATTGCTTCAGTGCAGCTTCAACTTATTCCTTCAGTATCATTGGTTCTTGATCGTATGTCACCTCCTGAAATGGATGGAAATCTACCAGTTCTTTTTGGTACTGTGATTCTTCCATCTTCTTTTGATGCTTCCAGCATCATTCAATATTTTGCCCATAGAATCTTTCAATATTGAAACTCAAGGCTTAAATTTTTTCCTGTTTTTTCAGCTTGAGAAATGCTGAGAGTGTTCTTCCATTTTGGTTTTCTAACTCCACGTCTTTACACATTTTATTATAGTAATTGGCTTTGTCTACATGATCTGCTCTTTGAAATCTTCTGTTCAGCTCCTTATCTTATCATTTCTTCCATTTGCTTTAGCTACTCTTCTCTGAAGGGCAAGTTTCAGAGTCTCTTCTGACATCCATTTTGGTCTTTTCTTTCTTTCTCATATTTTCAATGACCTCTTGCTTTCTTCATGGATGATGCTCTTGATGTCATCCCACAATTCTTCTGGTTTTTGGCCATTGGTGTTTAATGCATGAAATCTATTTTTCAGATGGTCTCCAAATTCAGGAGGGATGTATTCAAAGTCATATTTTGGCCCTCATGGACTTGTTTTAATTGTCTTCAACTTCAGGTTGAACTTGCATATGAGCAGTTGATCATCTGTTCCACAGTCAGCTCCTGAGCTGCTTTTGGCTGAAGATATTGAGCTTTTCCATTACTTCTTGCTACAGATGTAGTCAATCTATTCCTTTATGTTCCATATGGTGAAGTCCGTGTGTATAGCCACCATTTGTATTGTTGAAAAAAGGTATTTGTGATGAATAAGTCACTTGTCTTGCATAATTCTTTCCTGCGATCTTCAACGTTATTTTTGTCAGCAAGACCAAAATTTCCAAATACTAGTGATTTTTCTTTGTTTCCAACTTTTGTATTCCTTTCACCAGTGATAATCAACATATCTTGATTGCATGTTTGGTCAATTTCAGACTGCAGAAGTTGTTTAAAATCTTCAATTTCCTCATTTTTGGTGGTTGGTGCCTAAATTTGAATGATAGTTGTATTAAATGGTCTATCTTGTACATGTATGGATATTATCCTGTCACTGACAACATTGTACTTTAGGACAGATCTAGAAACATCTTTTGTGATGATGAATGCCACCCCATTCCTCTTTAAATTGTCCTTCTTGGCATAGTAGATAATATGGTTGTCTGATTCAAAATGGCCAAAACCGGTCCATTTCAGCTCGCTACTGCCTAAGATATCAATCTTTATGTGTTCCATTTCATTTTTGACAATTTCTAATTTTCCTAGATACATACTTCGTACATTCTATGTTCTGATTATTAATGGATGTTTCTAGCTGTTTCACCTCAATTTGAGTTGTGTCACATCAGCATATGGAGGTCCTGAAAGATTTACTTTATCCATATCATTAAGGTTGGTTCTACTCTGATCAGGCAGCTCTTTCCCTGTTCTATTTTGAATGCATTCTGACCCAAGGGGCTCATCTTCCTGCACTGTGTTGAACAATGTTTCCAAGCTATTCATAAAGTTGCCCAGTAATGTATCAGACAGTGTTTCTCTGCTATTCATAAAGTTTTCCTTGGCCAATTTTTTTGAAATGGATGGACTCTTCCTTCTTGCTAGTCTGTCTCAGTCTGTAAGCAGGGTTGAAATCTTTGCACCATGTATAACACTGCTGGCATTTGAAACACCAGTGGCATAACCTTAAGCCTCACAGGAACATGAAACCCACAGGATGACAAACTGACAGACAAGTTTGTCTCCCTTAGCTGTTGGAAACCTCTCCACCCTCCCCTTACCTAATTCCTACCTGGATCCTGCCACTTTGTGGTCCCTGGCTGCTTCCTCCCTTTCCTGGCTCTAGGGGTTGGGACCTTGCCTGCCTCCCACCATTTACCTGGATCCTACCACTCTTATGGTCGCTGGGCTGCTACTTTTCTTTCCTGGCTTGTTCTGGTTACCTAGTGCCACTGTCACAAGAATATACCACAAATGGGATGGCTTGAACAAACAGGAGTTTATTCTCTTGCAGTTTAGAGGTTCTAAGTCTGAGTTCAAAGTGCCAGGTGCTAGGGGCTGGGTTGAAGCCTCTCAACCTTGGGCTTCAGCTCTGCCTCCTGCTCCTGGCCCACTGGAGCTAGAAGTTTTCTTCATTTAGACAGCTACTGGCTGCTGAGACTGACAAGCCCAAGGTTGACAAGTAAATAGGCACAGTCCTGATGTTACCAAACCACACATCAGGCCATTAATGAACTCATTAATTGGAGTTCATTGAAAGTCCCAAGGTCATCAGAGACTGGCAGGATGCTGAACAATGACACAGCTACATGAAGGGTTAAAACATACCATAAGCTGGAGATCATTTCCAATGCTGTTTCTTATATATGGGAAGCAGATCACATACCCAAAGGCAGCTACTCAGCTGCTTACAGTAGATTCTACCATGGAGTTGATTACCAGTCTCATCATGTAGAATACTACATCCAGCTGCCTAGCCACTCAACCAGGCCTAGCCAAGTTGACACACAGACTTAACCACCACATGGCTCCAGGGGGCTGCGGCCTTACCTACCTCCCACCTCTTTCTTGGCCACTCTTGTGGTCCCTGGTCTGTTCCCTCCTTTTCCTGGCTCTAGAGGGCTGGGGCTTGCCTGCCTTCTGCCCCTTACTTAGATCCTGACAGGAGAAGATCCATATTTTTGCCCATTCCAAAGAAAAATGATCCAAGAGAATGTGAAAATTATCAAACTATATCATTAATATCACACATAAGTAAAATCTTGTTGTTGTTGTGTTGCTATGTGCCATCAAGTTGGACCCGACTAATAGCGACCCCTCCTTGGGTTTCTGAGGTAGTATTACTACAGTAGTAGATTTCCCAACCTTCCTTCTGAGGAGTGGCTGGCGGATATGAACCGTCAGCTTTCTGGTTAGCAGTCAGGTGCCTTAGGCACTACACTACCAGAGCTACCAAACCTTGATGGAGGTCATTAAAAAAATGGTTGCTGTAGTACATTGACCTAAAAGCCAGGAACTCAGATAGAGGACCAGACAGCCACAGGGATCCAGGTGAGGAGAGGGAACTCAGGCACACCCAAAGCAGCAGGGTGGGAGAATGGGAGAAAGGGGATAAAAAAGCCAGGAACTTGGAAGGAGCAGGCAGCAGCAGGGATCTAAGTGGGGAGAGGAACTCAGTCACGCCCAAAGCAGCAGTGTGGGAGAGCAGGAAAAAGGGGATTAAAAGCCAGGAACTCAGACAGAGGTGCAGTCAGTTGCAAAGATCCAGGTGAAGAGAGGAACTCAGGCATGCTCAAAGCAGCAGGACAGGAGAGCGGGAGAAAGGGTATTGAAAGGCCTAGGAATCTGGACAGAGGAGGAGTCAGCCACAGGGACCCAGGTAAGGGTGGTACAAGAGGTTTCCAACACGGAGGCAAACTTGTCTGTCAGTTTGTCCTACCGTGGTGACATGCTGATGTGAGTTTTGAGGCTGAGCCAGTGGTGTTTCTAACCCAGCGGTATGCACCTGGTGCACAGGTATAATCCAAGCTTACAGACTGAGACAGACTAGGAAGAAGGAAGAGGCCATCCACTTCTCAAATAATTGGCCAGGGAAAACCTTATGATTAGCAAAGAAACACTGTTTGATACATTATCACACAACTTTATGAATAGTCCTGTTACATTAGA
>NW_006921866.1:1735159-1742787 GCF_000298275.1 Orycteropus afer afer | reverse complement strand
TCTCAATATAAAGAAAACAAAAATCCTCACAACTGGACCAATGAGCAGCATCACAATAAATGGAGAGAAGATTGAGGTTGTCAAAGAATTCATGTTGCTTGGTTCTACAATTGATGCCAATGGAAGCAACAGTCAGGACATTAGATGATGTGTAGCCTTGGGAAAGTCAACCGCAAATAAAGTGTTTCAAATGCTGAGGAGCAAGGATGTCTCCTTGAGGATTAGGGTGCGCCTGACAGAATCCATGTTATTTCCAATTGCCTCATATGCATGTGAGAGCTGGACAATGAATAAGGAAGAATGAAAAAGAGCTGATGCTTTTGAGTTGTGATGCTGGCGAAGAATGCTGAAAGTGCCATGGACTACTAAAAGAACTAACAGATCTGTCCTGGAGGAAGTGCACCCGAAATTCTCCTTGGAAGCAAGAATGGCCAGACTTCATCTCACCTATTTTGATCATTTTGTCAGAAGGGACCATTCCTTGGAGAAGGATGTCATGCTTGGTAGGGTGGAGGGTCGACAAAGAGGGGGAGGCCTTCAACAAGAAGGATTGACACAGTGGACGCGATGATGTGCTCAAATATAGCAGGGATCATGGAGCTGGTGTGGGATTGGGCAGTGTTTCTTTCTGCTGTGCATGGGGTTGC
This sequence comes from Orycteropus afer afer, assembly GCF_000298275.1. Taxonomy (NCBI): domain Eukaryota; kingdom Metazoa; phylum Chordata; class Mammalia; order Tubulidentata; family Orycteropodidae; genus Orycteropus; species Orycteropus afer. The sequence continues at coordinate 1,742,140 of NW_006921866.1, read as the reverse complement.
TATGAGTTGGAAACAACTCGACGGCACCTAACAACAACAACAACAAGTACATTGACAGAGAGCTGCCAGAAATTCAAGTCAGATTCAGGAAAAAGACATGGAACTAGGGATATCACTACTAGTGTCAGATGGATCTTAGTTAAAGCAGAGAATACCAGAAAGATGTTTACATGTTTTATTGACTATAGAAAAGTATCTGATTGAAGACATCATAACAAATTACAGATAACGTTGTGAAGAATGGGAATTCCAGAACACTGATCATGAGGAACCTGTACAAAGACAAAGAGGCAGTCATTCAAATAGAAGAGAATACTTGTGGTTTAAAATCAGGAAATGTGTACATTAGGGTTTTACCCTTCACCATACTTATTCAATCTGTGTGCTGAGTAAATCATCTGAGAAACTGGACTATATGAAGAGCATGCCATCAGGATTGGAGGATGCTTTAAAACTGCATCAATATGCAAAATCATGATAAACAGATAAAAAATTGAAGTTGCAGCAAATGTGCTGCAAAAGACTTCTCTAAAATACTAAAAAGCAAAGCTGCCATTTTGAGGATTAAAGTATGCCTGATCCAAGCCATTGTATACTAAATCCCTTCATATGCATGCGATTGTTGAGCAATGAATAACAAAGCCAAAAACATTGATGCTTTTGAAGTATGGTGTTGGTAAAGAATATTGAATATACCATGGACCACCAGAAGGACTAACAAATCTTGTAACTAGTACAGCCAGAATGCTCCTTGAAGCAAGGATGGCAAGACTTTGTTTCACTTACTTAGACCATGTTATCAGAAGGGGCAATTCCCTGATGAAGGACATCATGATTGGTTAAGTAGAGGGTTAGCAAAATAAAAGGAAGCCCCTTGATGACATGAATTGAAATAGTGGTAGTAACAATAGGCTCAAACATAGCTAAAATTATGAAGAGTGTATAAAATGGGCAGAATTTATTTCTGTTGTACTATGAGTTGGAAATGACTTGACAGAACATTTAAAAAATGGCTAGAATCTGGAAAAACAAGGAAATAGATTCCCCTTCTTGAACCTCCAGAAAGAAATGAAGCACTCATGACAACTTAATTTTAGTTCAGTGAGATTTTTCTCAGTCTTCTTACAGTAAGAGAATAAACTTGTGTTGTTTTAAGCCACTAAATTATGTTACCACCATTTCATCTGTCAGTTTGTAGTACTGTGATGGCTTGCATGTTGCTGTGAGGCTGGAGGGTATGCCTCTGTTATTTCAAATACCAGTCAAGTCACCTCTGGTAGACAAGTTTCGGCAGAGCTTCCAGACTAAGACAGGCTGGAAAGAAGGACAAGGCTATCTACTTCTGAAAGAATTGGCCACTGAAAAGCTAATGAATAACAGTGAAACACTGTTTGATGTATTACTGGAACACTTTATGAAGAGCCCTGAAACATTGTCTGATACAGTGCCAGAAGATGAGTCCTTCAGGTTGGAAGGGACTCAAAATATGACTTGATTGGGGAAGAGATGCCTTTTCTAGGTAGAGTAAATCTTAGTGATGTGGATGGAGAAAAGCTTTTGGGATCTTCATAAGCTGATGGAGCACTATTCAAAATGGGAAGAAACAGCTGCAAACATCCATTTATAATCAGAACATAGAACGTATGAATTATGAATCTAGGAAAATTGGAAGCTGTCAAAAATGAAACAGAACGCACAAAGATTGATATCCTATTGATGAGCTGAAATGGACAGGTATTGGCCACTTTGAATCATAGAATCATATGGTCCACTATGCCAGGAATGACAAATTGAAGAGGAATTGTAACACATTCATCATTACAAAGAATGTTTCAATATATATCTGGAAGTACAATGCTGTCAATGATAGGATAACATCCATACTCTTACAAGGAAGAGCAATTGTTACTGCTATAATTCAAATTTATACACCAACTATGAAAGAAAAGATGAAGAAATTGAATATTTCTAACAACTTCTACATTCTGAAATTGAACAAACATGCAATCAAGGCATTTTGATTATTGCTGGTGATTGCAATGTAAAAATTGGATACAGAGAAGAATCATCAGTAGTTGGAAAATATGGCCTTGGTGATAGAAATTATGCTGGAGATCACATGATATAATTTTGCAACACCAAAGACTTATTCATTGCAAATACCTTTTGTTAACAAAATAATTGATGATTATACATATGGACTTCACTAGATGGAATGCACACATATCAAATTGATTACATTTGGGGAAACAGGTGGTGGAGAAGCTCAATATTTTCAGTCAAACAAGGCCAGGAGGTGACTATTAATTGCCTATATGCAAGTTCAAATTGAAGCTGAAGGAAATTAAAACAAGGCCATGAGAGCCAAAATACAACCTTGAGTATGTTGTTGTTGTTGTTGTTGTTGTTATGTGCCATTGAGTCAAACCCAACTCATAGCGACCCTTCCTTGGGTTTCCGAGGCAGTATCATTACGGAAGTAGATTGCCCCACCTTCCTTCCGAGGAGTGGCTGGTAGGTTTGAACCACCAGCCTTCTGGTTAGTAGTCAAGTGCCTTAGGCACTGTGCTACCAGAGCTCCTTGAGTGTATCCCACCTGAATTTAGAGACCATCTGAAGAATAGATTTGACACAGGGAACACCAGTGACTGAAGACCAGAGGAGGTGAAGAATGACATCAAGATCATTATACATGAAGAAAACAAAAGGTCATTAAAAAGACAGGAAAGGAAGAAAAGACCAGAATCCAAGTCAGAAGAGACTCTGAAACTTACTCTCGAATGGACAGTAAAGCAAATGGAAGAAATGATGAAATAAAAGAGCTGAACAGCAGATTTCAAAGGCCAGTTTGAGAAGACAAAGCAAAGTATTATAATGAAATGTGCAAAGACCTGAAATTAGAAAACTGAAAGGGAAGAACATACTTGGCATTTCTCAAGCTGAAAGAACTGAAAAAAAAAAAAAAAATCAAGTCTTGAGTTACAATGTTGAAAGATTCTACAGTCAAAATTTTGAATGGTACAGGAAGCATCAAAGATGATGGAAGGAATTCAGAGTCACTGTACTAAAAAGAAATGTTCAAAGTTCAATCATTTCAGGAGCTAGCATATGATCAAGAACAAAGTGTACAGAAGGAAAAAGTTCAAGCTTCATTGAAAGAACTGGTGAAAAGGAAGGATCTAGGAATTGATGGATACCCATTGAGTTGTTTCAACAAATGGATGCAGCACTGGAGGTGCTTACTTGTCTATGCCAGGACATTTGGAAGACAGCTTACTGGCCAATTGACTGGAAGAGAGTCATATTTATGCCATTGTAAATACGGGTGATCTGACAGAATACAGAAGTTATCAAACAATATCATTAATATCACATACAAGTAAAAATTGACTGGAAGAGACTCATATTTGTGCCATTGCAAATACGGGTGATCTGACAGAATGCAGAAGTTATCAAACAGTATCATTAATATCACACACAAGTAAATTCTGCTGAAGACAATTCAGAAATGGTTGCAACAGTATATTGACAAGGAACTTCCAGAAATGCAAGCTGTATTCAGAAAAACACATGAAACAAGGGATATCATCATTGTATTGGATGGATCTTAAATGAAAGCAGAAAATACCAGGAAGATGTTCACATGTGTTATATTGACTATGCAAAGGTACTTTATTTATAAATAAATGAATATGCAATTTTTATACATCAAGTACTAAATGAAGTAAAAATAGTTATGAGCTTTCCTCTTCACAAACAGAAATGTTTCAGCTTCTTCAGATAAGGTTGTTACAAGATAGAAAGTAACTTAGAATTTAGAATCTTAACATCATAATAATAAGAATTTGAATGTCTGATGAGATTTTAAATAGTTTCTTTTGATATTACATTAATATTTTTTATAAAAGCCAGTTACTGTCAATCATTAAATATTCTCCTTAGGAAATGCCCTCTATTCTATATCTATACTCTGTTACTTACTGATTGTTTTCACTGAAAGGAGGGGTGTACTGGTGCCATAGCTGTTGCTAGTCTTACTTGTCTGTTCTCTAGGCAATAATTTGGGCATTGTGATGACCACTTTCTTAATCTAAGCTATTGATTTCTTTCCCTGGAATTTTGGGACATGAATCTAAAAAAGAATATACACTTTCAATTTAGGGGATGAAGCTCCAGTATAGATGTTAAATATGGACATAGATGGAAGCCATTCTTTGTACATTGAGAAGAAAGCTAGCCTCTAGCATTAGAGAAAAATGTTTACCCAGAGACAGAAGCACAGGTGAAAAGGAAGAACAACTGGTTCTAGGGGACTTTGAATGACAAGGTCCAGTTGTTTCTGATGCCCACCTTCATTTTCCCTTGTCTCTCTTAGTAATATTTCAGTTTTAAATGTCAGAAAACCAATTCAAAATGACTTCATGTAATGAAAAACTCAACCGTACCTGGCTTTAGGCAAAATTTAATCAAGGACTCAAAATAATATCATTTGGAAATGGTATTTCTTTAAAGTGCAATTCCATGTTAAAAGGATTGGCTTATCTTGGGTAGGCTTATTATCTCAAAGAGTCTCTTTAAAAACATGTTGCTGGAAAAACTTGTTATTCATTTGTAGAAAAGTAAAGCAACACCCATACCTCACATCATATGAAAGAACTAACTCAAGAATGATCAAAGACCTAAATGTAAAAACCTAAAGTTATCTTTAGGAATGAGGGATATCTTTGCTGATGTCAGATGGATTTTATCTCAAAGCAAAGAATACCAGACAGATGTTTACTTGTGTTTTATTAACTATGAAAAGCATTAGATTGTGTGGATCATAACAAATTGTAGATAACATTGAGAACTATGGGAATTCCAGAACACTTAATTGCACTCATGAGGAACCTGTACATAGACCAGAAGGCTGTCCTTTGAACAGAGCAAGGGGGCACTGCATGGTTTAAAGTCAAGAAGGTAGTGTGTCAGGGTTTTATCCTTTCACCACATTTATACTGTTTCAATGCTGAGCAAATAATCTGAGAAGCTGGACTATAGGAAGAAGAATGTGGCATCAGGATTGGAGGAAGAATCATTAACAACCTGAGATACACTGACAACACTGCTTTGCTTGGTGAGAGTGAGGATGACTTGAAACACTTACTGATGAAGACTGAAGACTACAGTCTGAAGTATGGATTACACCTCAATGTAAAGAAAACAAAAATCCTCACAACTGGACCAATAAGTGGCATTACAATAAATGGAGAAAAGATTGATGTTGTCAAAGACTTTATATTACTTGATTTTACAGTCAGTCCCAACAGGAGCAGCAGCCAAGATATCAGACAACATACAGCACTTTGCAAATTGGCTACAATAGACCTCTTTCAAGTGCTGAAGAGCAAAGATGTCTCCTTGAGGATGAAGGTGCGCCTGACACAAGCTGTGGTATCTTCAATCACCTCATATGCATGTGAGGGTCTGATAATGAATAAAGAAGACCAAAGAATAGTAGATGCTTTTGAATTGTGATGCTGGAAAAGAATGGTGAAAGTACCATGGACTGCTAAAGGAACTAATAAATCTGTCCTGGAAGAAGTGCAGTTGGAATGCTCCTTGGAAGCAAGAATGGCCAGACTTCATCTCACCTACTTTGGTCATGTTGTAAGAAGATACCATTCCCTGGTGAAGGATATCATACATGGTAAAGTGGAAGATCAATGAAAGAGGGGAAGACCCTTAATAAGGTGGACTGACACAGTGGCTACAACAGTGGGCTCAGGTAAAACAAGGATTAGGAGTCTGGCACAGGACTGTGCAGTGTTTCATTCTGTTGTACATAGGGTCACAATGATTTGAAGACAACTCGATGGCACCTAACAACAACAACATCAAAGCTATCTAGATAATCAATGAATTAATCCAAGCAAATTTAGGGGCCCTAATTTATGGCATAAGTAACTAATAAACATTACCAAAGAAAGCACAGACTGTAACAGATAAAATAGATGACTTTGTCCTCCTAATAATTAAATACTTATACACTTCAAAAGACATCTTCAAAGGAGTAAAACATATATATTGGGGAAAAAATATATATATTTGGATATGTCTGACAAGGGATTAATCTCTAAAATATATTTTTTTAAATTTTTTATTTTAAGAGTCTGCTTTACAGTCAACATTATGTATGCATTTAGTCTCACTCCCCATTTATCATGACCAACCTTAACCCCGTCTCCTCCCCTGCCTGCCTAGTAACCCTCCCTGTGTCCCTCATAGTTATGCACTCTTGTTTGTCCTGCATTTCCTCCATGTGAATGTTACACTCTGGTGCCCCATGGTGGATTGCTCCAAGGGATGCATTTCCAAAGAGTATGTGGGTGTGTCACCCTGGGTTAAGTGGTCTGCATGTATACCTTGTTAACTATTGGACTGAGAGCCTGCCCTTGGATGTGAGCTTTATTCCAAGCCCAGAATGTATCCCAGGACCATAGTATTGGGGGTCTCACCAGACCCCATCTGACCAGTAATTCTGGTCATTATTGAGTTTTTGGATTTTTTTCCATGTTTTTCCTCCCACTCTATTCAGGATCTCTAGACTTGATCCTTTCCTGAGTGATTGGCATTGGTAGCTGGGCACCATCTAGTTCTTCTGGTCTCAAGGGCCATTGTGTCCTAAGGTTGATTGTTTCCAAATGTCCTTGTTCTTTTTTGCACTTTTCTTCACTTCCAATGATAGGAGACCATTAGCTTCATCTTAGATGACTTGAAAGCTTTCAAGACCCCAGTCACTGCTCACCAATGTAGGATGAGGCACAAGGCTTTTATGTATTTTGTTGGCCAATTAAGTCTGGTGTCCCCCAGCACTGTGGTCTTGAGACAGTAGATCCATTGGATCTTTCTCTCACAGTGTCTGGGTGTCTGTGAGGAATTACTCTGTCTGTAAGGATTGCAGGTGTTTTATATCACTGATATCTGTGCAAGATTGTTGTT
>NW_006921866.1:1703403-1734584 GCF_000298275.1 Orycteropus afer afer | reverse complement strand
TTATCCACACATCCATTGATGGGCATTTAGGTTGTTTCCATCTCTTTGGTACAGTGAATTGTGTTGTGATGAACACAGGTGTGCTATGTCTGTTTGGTGCTGCCTCTCATCTCTTTAGGTATATTCCTAGTAATGGAATTGCTGGGTCAAATGGTACTACTATTTTCAGTTTTTTTAGGGAAACACCATACTGTATGCCACAATGATTGCACCATTTTACAATCCCACCAGCAGTGCACAAGAGTTCCAACTCTCTGCAACCTCACCAGCATTTGTTATTTTCTGTACTGTTGAACATTACTATTATTGCTGTGGTGAAATGATATCTCATCATTGTTTTGATTTGCATCTCTGCAATGACTAATGATCACAAGCAATTCCTCATGTGTTTATTGGCCACCAGTATATCATCTTTGGTGAAGTGTCTGTTCAAGTCTTTTGCCCATTTATGAATTAGGTTGTTTGTCTTTTTGGTGTTGAGGTGTTGAAACTTTCTATGGATTTGCTGGTAAGTCCTTTATCAGATATGTCATAGGCAAATATTTTCTCCCAATCTGTAGGTTCTCTTTTTACCCTTTTGACAAAGTCTTTCGATGTGTATAAGTCTTTAATTTTTAAAAAGTCCAAGTCATCTAGCTTCTCTTCTACCTCCTGTGCATTCTGGGTTATGCTTGATAGTCTATTTATGCCATAAATTAGGGCTCTCATATTTGCCCCTATTTTATCTTGATGAATTTTATAGTTTTTTGTTTTACATTTAAGTCTTTGATCCAACATGAGTTTGTTTTAGTATGGGGTGAGGTATGGGTCTTGTTTCATTTTTCTGGAGGTGGATATCCAGTTTTGCCAGCCCTGTTTGTTAAAGAGGTTGTCTTTTCCTCATTTAATGGGTTTTACACCTTTGTCAAAGATCAGCTGTCCGTAGATGGAAGGTTCTATATCTGGACTTTCGATTCTGTTCCATTATCTATCTGTCTATCATTGTACCAATACCATGCTGTTTTGACTACTGTGGCTGTATAGTAGGTTTTAAGATCCAGGAGTGTGAGACCCCCCTTTCCACTTTGTTCTTCTTCCTCAGAAGTGCTCTGCTTATAAATCCTTAAAAAAAGTTGTTGGTATCTGGATTGGGATTGCATTAAATGTGTAGATTGCTTTAGGTAGTATTGACATTTTCACACTATTCAGTCTACCTATCCATGAACAAGGTAGGTTCTTCCATTTATGTAGTGCCCTTGTTGTCTCTTGTAGTAGTGTTTTATAGTTTTCTTTTATAGGTCTTTTGAGTCTCTGGTAAGGTTTATTCCTAGATATTTTATCATTGTAGTAGCTATTGTAAATGGTATTGTTTCCCTATTTCTTTATCAGAGGACTCTTTATTGGTGTAGAGGAAACCAACTGATTTTTGTATGTTGACCTTGTATGTTGTCACTTTGCTGAACTTCTATATTAGTTCCAGTAATTTTTTTGTTAAGTCTCTTGGGTTTTCTGTGTACAGGATCATATCATGTGCAAATAGAGCTAGTTTTATTTCCTCTTTGTGAATTTGTATGCCTTTTCTTTCTCTTTCTTGCCTTTTTGCCCTGGCCAGGACTTCCAATATAATGTTAAATAGAAGTGGTGGTAGAGGGCATCCCTGTCTGATTCCCGTTCGTAAGGGGAATACCTTGAGTCTTTCTCCATTAATAATGATGTTGGTCATTGGCTTTGCATATATACCTTTTATTATGTTGAGGAATGTCCCTTCTATTCCTATTTTGCTGAGAGTTTTGATCAGGAATGGGTGTTAGATTTTATCAAATGCCTTTTCTGCATCGATTGATATGATCATGATATACTCATATGGTTCTTTTGTTTTATTTATGTGGTGGATTACATTGATTGTTTTTCTGATGTCGAGCCACCCTTGCATACCTGGTATGAATCCCACTTGGTCAGGATGTACTTTTTTTTTTTTTTTTTTTCTTATATGTTGTTGGATTTTGTTGGCTAGGGTTTTGTTGAAGATTTTTGCATCTATGTTCATGAGGGATATTGGTCTGTAGTTTTCCTTTTTAGTGGTGTCTTTCCCTGGTTTTGGTATTAGCATTATGCTTGCTTCATAAAGTGAGTTTGGGAGTATTCTATCTTATTCTATGTTCTGGAATAGCTTGAGTAGTATAGGTGTCAACTCTTCCCTGAATATTTGTTAAAATTCTCCAGCAAAGCCATCAGGGCCAGGACCTTTCTTTGTGGGAATTTTTTTTATGATCTGTTCAATTTTTTCTTTTGTTATAGGTCTGTTCAAATATTCTATCTCTGTGGGATAGTTTAGGTAGGTCTTGTGTTTCCAGAAATTTGTCCATCTCTTCTAGGTTCTCAAATTTTTTGGAGTATAGTTTTTCATTATATGCTATCAGTATCTTTTTTATTTCAGTTGGTTCTGTTGTGATTACACACTTTTTGTTTACTATTCTTGTAATTTGCATCTTCTCTTTCTTTTCTTTTGTTAGATTTGCCAATAGTTTGTTGATTTTGTTAATTTTTTCAAAGAACCAGCTTTTTGTTCTGTTGATTTTCTTTTTTTTTTTTGTTTCATTTATTTCTGCTCTGATCTTTATTATTTCCTTACTTCTAGATATTGTAGGATTCTTTTGTTGTTATTTTTTTAGTTGTAGTTGTTGAGTTAGAGTGCTGATTTTATTTCTTTCCTCTTTTTTGATGTACACATTTATTGCTAAAACTGACCTCTGAGTACTGCTTTTGCTGTGTCCCATAGGTTTTTGTATGATGTACCTTCATTCTTGTTTGTTTCTAGGAATTTTTTTTTTTTTTATTTCACTTTTCATTTGTTCTATTACTCAGTAGTTTTTGAGGAGTGAATTGTTCAACTTCCACATGCTTTTTCCTTGATCTTTCTATTATTAATTTCTAATTTTATAGCATTGTGGTATGAGAAGATGCTTTATAGTATTTCAATGTTTTTTTAATTTATTGAGGCTTGTTTTATGTCCTGATGTATGATCTGTTCTGGAGAAGGATCCATGTGCACTGGAGAAGAATATGAATTGTGCTTTTGTTGGGTGGAATGTTCTGTATATGTCTATGAGGTTGAGTTGGTTGATTGTGTTGTTGAGTTCTTCTGTATCTTTGTTTTTTTCTAGTTGCTTTGTCCCTCCTTGAAAGTGGTATGTTAAAGTCTCCTACTACTATTGTGGAGTTGCCTATTTTCCCTTTTAATTCAATTAATATTTGCTTCACATATTTTGGAGCACTTACATTGGGTGCATAAATATTTATTATCATAATGTTGTCTTTGTCAATTGACCCTTTCAGCATCATATAGCATCCTTTGTCTCTTATGTTGTTTTTTATATTACAGTCTATTTTATTAGAAATTAATATTGCCACTCCTGCTCTTTTTTGATTACCATTGGCTTAGTATATATATATTTTTTCCCACCCCTTAACTCTTAATTTGTTTTTATCTTTGTGTCTAAGGTGGGTTCTTGTAGGCAGGATAGAATGGGTCTTCTTCTCTTGTCCAGTCTGCCACTCTCTTTCTCTTAATTGGTGCATTTAGTCCATTCACATTGAGTGTAATTAGTGATAGGTATGAATTGATTGCTGTCATTCTGTTGTGTTTTTTGTCATATTCTTGGTGTTTCCTCGGTTCGTATACTTTTCTGTGCTGAGTTTGATTTGTTGTAAAGTGCTTCCTCTCTTTTCTTCTTTATTGGTGGTTTTGTGCTTATTAAACCCATATGTTTTCCTTCTGTCTGAATTTGCTTAGGGGGATTGTTAATTTTCTCTGTGGTTACCTTGGAATGAATTCTTGTCTCTACATTTTTAGAACAGTCTGTTCTATGAGGACATTGTCCTGTTTTTCTCTCCATTTGGAAGTTTCTACCTAGAACTTTAATTCCCTCTGTTTGGTTAGTTGCTGTTTTCATGTGCAGATTGGCTTCCTTGATTTTTAGTGCACAATATTTTATGGTCTTATTTTGAGTTTCTATTTCTGATTTGGTTTTAGTGTTGATGTCATGTGTCCTGATTTTGTTGTTCTCTGTTGTGGATTTTCTATTGGAAGGACTTCCTTAAGCATTTCTTGTAGGGTTGGTGTGGTTTTCACAAAATCCCTTAATTTTTGTTTGTCTGAGAATGCCTTGATTTCGCCTGTATATTTGGCATTTTGACCAAATATAGGATTCTTGGTTGGAAGTTCTTTCCCTCCAGTGTTTTATATAAGCCATACCATTGCCTTCCTGCCTGCATGGTTTCTGCTGAGTCATCAGAGCTCAGCCTAACTGTTTGATTATATTTTGTCCCAGGCAGCTTGCAAAATTCTTTCTTTGTCTTTGGTTTTGGAGAGTTTGATTATAATATGCCTCAATATTTTTCTCTTGGCATCTATGGGGTTCTGTGAGATTTTTGGACAAATATTTTTTCTTCTTACATGATATGGGGTGAATTTTCTGTTAGTAGGTCTTCCATACTTTTCTTGTTTTTTTTTTTTTTTTTTTTTTTTGCCTCTTCTTGTTCTGAAATTCCAATGATGTATATGTTGTTTCTTTTCATATTGTCCCATATGACTCTTAGGTTCTCTTCATTTCTCTTAAATCTTTGTTTTGATTTTTCTTCATATAGGCTGGTGTCCAGGGATTTGTCTTCCAGTTGTGATATGCATTCTTCAGCCACTTGTAACCTACTCTTTTGTGCTTTTACTGTGTTGTGTAATTCTGTCATTTTGGTATTCATCTTCTGGATTTCTAACTGAGGATTTTGTATGAGTTCTGATTGTGCATTGATCTTGTTATTTTGTCTTTGAATGGTTTTCTTGAGTTCTTCAAGGGAACTGTCTGTGTTCTCCTTGCTCCAGTTTGGGGATTCCTTAGGCTCATGTAGAGCTCTATAAACATACCTTCTAAATTCCTTCTCAGATAATTCTATTGCCTCCTCTTCTTCCATGGTTTATGAGACCTTTGTTTGTGGTTGTGCTTATAATGCTTTGTCCTGTTTTTGTTTGTTTGTTTGTTTTATTTGAGGTTCCCTGTTGTTTGCTAGATATTTTGAGGTTGTCTTTAACTGTTGGTTATATATTGATTTATTTTGTCTTGGTTTTATGATTTAATATTTGAAAAGGTGGAGCTGTTGTATTTTATTTTATTGGCTATTAATTCAGGTGTGCTGGGTTGCTCTGCAGTTTTCCTTGTGATGATGAAATTGCTGCATGGAATGTGGATGCAGATCTCTGTTTGTTGTAAAGGGAGTTTAGGTTTCGAACCAGGAGGTATTATGATGGCTGAATATGGTTTTGCTATTGGATGAGGGAGGGTGCAGGCATAGAAAGTGGGAGGAGAAGAGAGAACTGAAGAAAAGATCCAAGGTGCCAGGAGTGATTTCTAGGGCTTTGAACAGGCTGATAATGATGACCTTGTACTGTTATTCACAGGCCCGCAGCTCAAATTCAGCAAAGACTCCAATTGTTAGGGGGCTGCCTTTCCTCTAGGTTCAGACACATGCAAAAACCCTGCTCTTCAGGGCCCTCAATGCCAAAAACCTGACCTAACATAACTGCCTCATTCCACAATCTGCTGCGGGAATTCCTCCCAGGGTCCACCTACTTATGGCATTAATGTTTTCTCTGCTTGGACTTCATCAGTGTTGGCACCAGAGAAATGTCTGCTTGCACCCAGCAGTCTCAAGTTTACCAATAAAAGTAGGTACCAGCCCCTCTGTGCCAAAAAGCTGACCTATGTTAACTGCCCTGATCCACCTAATCTCTAAAATATTTAGAAAACTTCAACACCTCAAAAATAAAAAGACAAATACTTCAATTAAAAAATAAGTCAGAGGACATGAACAGTTTTCCAAAGAAGACATTTCTTTAGCCAAACAACATGTGAAGAATGCTCCCATTGTTAGCCATTAGAGAGATGCAAATCAAAACAACAATGAGATACCATCTCACTCAAGCAATAATAGCAAAGTTTAATGAGACGGGAAACATCAAATGCTGGTAAGGATGTGAACAAGTTTTAACTCTCACACTCTGCTGTTGTTGTTGTTGTTGTTATGTGCCATTGAGTCGACCACTCCTTGGGTTTCCGAGGCAGTATCACTACAGAAGTAGGATTGCCCAACCTTCCTTCTAGCATACTCTGCTAGTGGGATTTTAAAATGGTAAAACCACTCTTGAAAAAGTTAATGTACTTCCTTAAAAAGTATGAAAAAGAAATATTATTTGATCCAGGAATCTAGCTTGCAGTATTTGTCCTAGACAAATAACTCACTCATTGCCATTGAATTGGATCTGACTCATAGCGACCCCTCCTTGGGTTTCCAAGGCAGTATCACTACAGAAGTAGATTGCCCAAACTTCCATTCGAGGAGTGGCTGGTGGGTTTGAACCACCAGTTCTGGTTAGCAGTCAAAAGAGTTAGGCACTATGCCACCATTGATACATGCACATATATGTTCATTGCAACATTATTCACAATAGCAAAGAGATGGAAACAACCTAAATGCCTTTCAGTGGGTGATTGTGTAAACTAACTATGGTACATAAACACAACAGAATACTATGCAATGTTAAAGAATAATAAATAATAAATAAATGTCTCATAATGTGGATGAATCTAGAGGATATTATACTGAGTGTAATAAGTCAGCAAAAAAAGAGAACTCTTGTACCACTATTATAAAACATCAAGGAAAGGTTTACACATAGAAAGAAATATTCTTTGATGGTTACCAAGGATGGGAGGGGATGGAAGGGGATGGAAGGGGAGAGAATATCACTAACTAGATAATGTTGTTGTTGTTGTTAGGTGTTTTTGCATTATTGAGTCATTTCCAACTCATAGAGGCTCTATGTACAACAGAACAAAACACTGCCTGGTCCTCTGCCATCCTTACAATGCTTGTTATTCTTGAGCTTATCATTGCGGCTGCTATGTCAATCTATTTCCTTGAGCATCTTCTCCTTTATCCCTGACCCTATACTTTACCAAGAATGACATAACTTTTCCAGGGACTGTTCCCTTCTGACAACATGATGAAAGCAGGTGAAACAAAGTCTGGCCATTCCTGCTTCAGGGAGTATTCTGGCTGTACTTCTTCCAGAACAGATTTGCTCATTCTTCTGGCAGTGCATGCTACTTTTAGTACTCTTTGCCAACACCATAATTCAAAGGCATTGGTTTTTCTTCAGTCTTCCTTATTCATTGTCCAGCTTTCACATGCACATGAGGGTATTAAAAATATCATGGCTCCAGTCAGGCACACCTTAGTCTTCAAAGTGATATCTTTGTTCTTTAACACTTTAAAAAACTCCCTTGCAGGAGATTTTCCCAATGCAAGTAAAGCAAAACAAAACAAAACAAAACAAAAAACACCAAACTCACTGCCATCAAGTCAGATCTGACTCATAATGACCCCTTCTTGGGTTTCTGAGGTAGTATCACTAGGGAAGTAGATTGCCCAACCTTCCTTCTGAGGAGTGGCTGGTGGCTTTGAACTGGTAGCCTTCTGGTTAGCAGTCAAATGCCTTAGGCACTATGCCACCAGGGCCCCTTCCCAGTGCAATAGGATGTCTAATCTCTTGACTGCCTCTTCTATGGGTATTGTTTGTGGATACAAGTAAAATGAAATCTTTAACAACTTCAATCTTTTCTCCATTTATCATGATGCTCCTTAATGGTACAAATGTGAGGAAACTAGATAATAGATACATGCTAATTTGACAAACAGAAAGACAATAAGAGATGATGAGCACAATATCATTAAGGGAAAGGAAGACGTGGAATGGTGCACAAGCATTACAGGCAACAAAGGTAAATACTATTACATATACAATTATGCTTCGTTTTTTTAGTGATCATTAAAAAGATCACTTTAAATCTTTAGTGATTCTTCCTCTAATCCTGATGCCACATTTTTCTTCGTATAGTCTAGCTTCTCTGGTCGGAGCTCTGGTGGCATAGTGGCTAAGGCATTTGACTGCTAACCAGAAGGCTGGTGGTTCAAACCCACCAGCCACTCCTCAGAAGGAAGGTTGGGCAATCCTACTTCCGTAGTGATACTGCCTCGGAAACCCAAGGAGGGGTCGCTATGATTCGGGGCCGACTCGATGGCAAATAACAACAATAACAACAAGTCTAGCTTCTCAGATTATTTGCTCAGCATATAGATTGAATAAGTATGAGGAAAGGATACAACCCTCACACACTCTCTGCTTGATTTTAAACCATGTGTTGTTGTTGATATGTATTGTTGAGTCGGACCCAACTCATAGCGACCCCTCCTTGGGTTTCTGAGGCAGTATCACTAGGGAAGTAGTTGGCTCCATCTTCCTTCCGAGGAGTGGCTGGTGGGTTTGAACAGCCAGCCTTCTGGTTAGCAGTCAAGCCTTAGGCACTAAGCTACCACAGCTCCTTAAACCATGTAGTGTCCCCTTGTTCCATTCGAATGACAGCCTCCTGGTCAAGGTACAGGTTCCTTGTGAGTACAATCAAGTGTTTGGGAATTCCCATTCTTCTCAATGTGATGCATAATGTGTCAAGATCCATACAATCATCACTAAAAGACAAGAAAAGAAGAGAAGACCAAAATGGATGACAGAAGAGACTCTGAAACTTGCCCTTGAGCAGAGAGTAGCTAAAGCAAATGGAAGAAATGACAAGATAAAACAGAAGATTTCAAAGAGCAGCTCAAGCAGATAAAACAAATTACTATATTGAAATGTGCAAAGACCTGGAGCTGGAAAACCGAAAAGGAAGAACACGCTCAGCATTTCTCAAGCTGAAAGAATTGAAGAAAAAAATTAAACTTCGAGTTGCAATATTGAGAAATTCTATGGGCAAAATATTTAATGATGCAGGAAACATCAAGAGAAGATGGCAGAAATACACAGAATAACTGTACCAAAAAGAACTGGTCGATCTTCATCCATTTCAGGAAGTGGCATATGATATAGAACCAATGGTACTGAAGGAGGAAGTCGAAGCTGCAATGAAAGAATTGGCAAAGAACAAGAATCTGGGAACTGATGGAATACCCACTGAGATATTTCAACAAATGGGTGCCCCATTGGAGGCACTCACTTGGTTATTTCAAGAGATTTGGATGACAGCTACCTGGCTAACTGAGTGGAAAAGATCCATATTTATACCCATTCCAAAGAAAGGGGATCATACATAATATGGAAATTATAGAACAATATCATTAATATCATACACAAGTAAGATCTTACTGAAGATAATTCAAAAACGGTTTCAGCAATATATTGACAGAGAACCTCCAGAGGTGCAAGCTGGATTCAGAAGAGGACATGGAAGAAGAAATATCATAGCTGTTGTCAGATGGATTTTGGCTCAAGGCAAAGAATACCAGAAAGATGTTTATTGTGTTTTATTGACTATGCAAAGGCATTTGATTTTGTGGATCATGACAAATTTTGGATAACATTGAAGAAGAATGGGAGTTTCTGAACACTTGATTGTACTCATGAGAACCTGTACCTTGACCAGGAGGCTGTCATTCGAACAGAACAAGGGGACACTACATGATTAAAAATCAAGAAGGGAATGCATCAGGGTTGTATCCTTTCCCCATACTTATTCAATCTATATGCTGAGCAAATAATCCGAGAAGCTGGACTATATAAAGAAAAATGTGGCATCAGGATTGGAGGAAGAATCATTAACAACCTGAGATACATAGACAATACAACTTTGCTTGCTGAAAGTGAGGATGACATGAGGCAGTTACTGATGAAGTTTGAAGAATACAGTCTTCTACAGTATGGATTACATCTCAATATAAAGAAAACAAAAATCTTCACAACAAGACCAATGAGCAGCATCACAATAAATGGAGAGAAGATTGAGGTTGTCAAAGAATTCACTTTGCTTGGTTCTACAATCAATGTCAATGGAAGCAGCAGTCAGGACATTAGATGACATGTAGCATTGGGAAAGTCAACAATGAAGAAACTGTTTCAAGTGCTGAGGAGCAAGGATGTCTCCTTGATGACTAAGGTGCACCTGACACAAACCATGATATTTCCAATCCCCTCGTATATAGGTGAGAGCTGAACAATGAATAAGGAAGACCGAAGAAGAGTTGATGGTTTTGAGTTGTGGTGCTGGCAAAGAATGCTGAAAGTACCATGGATTGCTAAAAGAACTAACAGATCTGTCCTGGAGGAAGTGCTGCCTGAATGTTCCTTGGAAGCAAGAATGGCCAGACTTTGTCTCACCTTTTTTGGTCACATTGTCAGAAGGGAAAAGGATGTCATGCTTGGTAGGGTGAAGGGTCAATGAAAGAGGGGGAGGACTTCAACGAGATGGATTGATATGGTGGCTGTGATGATGGGCTCAAGTATAGCAGAGATCATGGAACTGGTGTGGGATCGGGCAGTGTTTCGTTCTGCTGTGCATGGGGTCACTATGAGTCGGAAACAACTTGATGGCACCTAACAACAACAATAAAAACAACAATACAATTATGCAATATCAGTAATAAACAATAATGTACAAGTGAATACATAAACAGTCAAGCTGAAAAGGTATGGGTAGACAAATGGGACTGTAGCCATGACCTTATGTAGTTTAGGCAGAGGATATTTCTACATACATGTTTTTACGTGCTATAAATATATTCGTGTATATAGTAGAGCAACTAAGAAGAAAGTTGTGCAAACTTTTTAGCTATAACCAAACACTTTGAGGTAATAAATCACTGGGCTTGGAAGTTTAGTACCACAGTCTCAAGGGACAGCTAATTCAATTGATGTAGCATAGTTCATGAAGACAATGTCTATATCCTACTGTGGTGAGTAGTCACTGGAGATTTAAAAGAGTGAGTGGTCATCTAAGATGAAACTATTGATCTCTCTCCATCTGAAGCAAAGAAAAGTGAAAAAAAAAAATAAAAAACAAAGATACATGGAAGCAAATAGTTCAAAGGACTAGTGGACCATGTGAATCTCCACCTCCTCCACACTGAAACCAGAAAATCTAGATGGTGGCCAGCTACCACTACAAAGCACTCTGAAATGTATCTCAATAAAAGGTCCTAAATAGAGTGGGAGAAGAATGTGGAACAAAAGTCAAAATCATAAAAAAAAAAAAAAGGTCCAAGCTTACCGGTCTAATGGAGACAGGTGGAACCCCTGAGAGTGTTACCCCTAGTCACATTTCAAGCCTGGAACTGAACTCATCCTCATGGCTCAGCTTTCAGCCAAACAGTAGACAAACCTATAAGGTGATTAGTAACACCATGGAAATGTGCATTCTTTAGAATAATTAGCCACACAAGATCAAAACAACAGCTTTCGCACAGGGATAAAGCTCAGAAATCAGGAAGGAATAGGGAAGAAAGACAAATGAAAACAGGGAACACAAGGAGGAAGTGGGAAGAATACTGTTACATTGTAGGGATTGTAATTGATTCACAAAACAAAACGTGTATGAATTCTTGAATGGAAAACTAATTTGCTCCATAAACATTCACTTAAATTGTAATAAAGAGTTTTTTTTAAAATAAACAAAAGACAAGAAAAAAAAATAAAACAAAAAAACCCTGAATAGATTAAAGTGATACCCAATACATAATTTCAATTGGATAAAAATAGATCTTGAAAAAGAGACTAAGGAGGGAGGAGCCTAACTTGACAGAGATCAACAGACTCCACATACCTACAAAAAAGAAAAAAGAGGCTTTCTCCAAAAGAATTGTGGGTGTGGATATTATACACAGAACTGACCCAACTCACATACTCATGAAGGTGATTGCATTTTGAAAGACATGAACTTTCACTGGAACCATCATTCTGTGACTTTTTGAGACCTCAAATGACCTTTGGATTCCTAATGTTCTATAAGGAGGAAGCAGTGTCAGTCCTCAAGAAAGACAAAATGTCCAATGCCCTCTTCAGAAATAAACAAAGAGAATAATGGAAAAGGAAGGAACTCCCTGAGGTCAGTCCCAGAGTATTATTGAGAACAATGGACTGAAGTTATTCACAGTGACTAGAAATACAGCCTCAACAAAGAACATTCCAAATCCCATGGTAGTGTGCCTTGTAATGTATATGATTTTGGAAATGTTTGAAGTTAATGTTTTCTGTATTTCTTCATGATTCACCTCACCAACTAGGTATATTTATTACAGAAATCCTGTTTCTTTTGCATTATTTTTTATTAGGTAAGCAGAAAGCAGATAACTGTTGAGTATCTGGCCAAATAGACCATGTGAAGTGAAGACTATTAAGAGATCTTAGACTTAAAGCCACTCCTCGGAAGGAAGGTTGGGCAATCCTACTTCCGTAGTGATACTGCTTCAGAAACCCAAGGAGGGGTCGCTATGAGTCGGG
Source organism: Orycteropus afer afer (assembly GCF_000298275.1). Lineage (NCBI taxonomy): Eukaryota > Metazoa > Chordata > Mammalia > Tubulidentata > Orycteropodidae > Orycteropus > Orycteropus afer. Next base: position 1,722,226 of record NW_006921866.1, on the reverse strand, counting down.
CCGACTCAACGGCACATAACAACAACAACAACAGACTTAAAGCTTAAAATGAGGCATGGATGGGATATTGAAGTTGTTGCTTGGGTTGAGGGGAGTGTGGGTGTGTACTTTTCCAGTGAAAAGAAGTAAGTAGAATATTATGAATATAAGCACAGACTGTGGGAGTTATTTGAGCTATTAATAAATGTTTGGTAACAAACTGGCTCACAGTAGTATCACACTTCTGCTAATTTGAACTCAGGCATGGTTATGTGATTTCTTTTAGCCAATGCACTGAGAGGATAAATGAGATGTGTGAGTCACGATTTTCTCTTTTCATTGGCTACATTATCACAGAATCCTCTAACAGATGGAGCCTCCATCAGCCCTGGTCTCTCAATGACCAGAGAGACTACAATTAGCAGAGGCACTATGTTGATTGATGGCATAATCTAGCCCATCATAATAGATAGATTCCACTTTGTTAATATTTAAGAAAGAATTCCCAGAAGGGAGTTTTGACAGTTTACAATTGATGTAGCAAAGACCATTCATTATTCCATCCTTGAACAAATCACTGTTGTCCAGAGAGCAAAATATGTTGTCTGTTTTGGGCATAGGTCATATTACATTCTGGGAGATAAAGGTTGAGTAGAAACAGAAAGTAGTTGACTTATGAAAAGTCTGGCATTTAATAGGTATTCTACTTAAAGAAGTTATTGAATGCATGAAGGACAGTAAAATCAATATATGGCTGGTCTGCCTGTAATTCCTCATCATTTGTATTAGCTGTAAGTAGTTCTTTGATTGTTCTACCCTTCTTTGAATTTTATGAGATACACCAGTGTCTTCCAGGGAGCTCTGGTAGCATAGTGCCTAAGGCATATGACTGCTAACCAGAAGGCTGGTGGTTCAACCCCACTAGCCACTCTTCAGAAGGAAGATTGGTCAATCTACTTCTGTAGAGATACCGCATCAGAAACCCAAGGAGGGGTCACCATGAGTTGGAAACGACTCGATGGCAGTGAGTAGTGTCCTCTACCATCTGCTTTTTTTTTTTTTTTTTAAATTGAGTTGGCTCTGAGTCACTGTCAATGTAAAGCATCTAAACTAATCTAAGTCACAATCCTGATTTCTCAAATTAAAATTTATTAATTTAGGTCTATATGTTATTGTGATAAATATCAATTTGTTGTTGTTGTTGTTATGTGCCGTCGAGTCGTCATGATTTCCTTCATCATAGAAGGGGAGCTCTGGTGGCATAGTGCCTAGGGCATTTACCTGCTAACCAGAAGGCTGATGGTTCAAACCCACCAGCCCCTCCTCATAAGGAAGATTGGGCAATCCCAATGAATGACTGTATCACATGAGCACAAATTAGCTTCAAGTACAAATTTTATTTTGGCCTTCTTATAGAATTACTAATTCTTGAAATACCTCAAAGAGGTAAATTCTTCCCATTCCCTTTACATTTCCTACTAACTCTGGAAACATTTTAGTTTGCATGTTATCCTTATAAATAATACTGTTCTTGGATATTGCTCTTCTGATTCACTATAGTGGAGATGATGGATTATACACTCAAATTTTATACTTTTAAAAAGAAAAAAAATTTTTGAAAACAAGCAAATAAACAAAAATAGCACTAAAACACTCTCCAGATATATTACAGCCAGATACTACAATAATCTGGAATTTACCTCTGAACTTTTACAATGAAAGCTTTAATATGCCTTTAAAACAAATAAAAGGCCATCCACACACTTGATTTTATTACATTGGTTTGAGCAATGAACTGTATAATTTGTTTTCCTGCCAACAATATTTTGTTTGGTTAAGCTTGCCAAGGGAAGAATCAAGTAAAATCCTTTTTTTGAGCAGATAAATTTTTAAAGGATTGAGAGGTTTCTCTTCTTAACATCACACCTTAGATATGGCTTTCATCTATAACTTACATAGCTAAAATGTACAATTACCCTGCCTTTATAATACAGAGAGGTAAAAGTATTTTGATAGTTTTGCACCATTGCTTTGGCTAATGGAAAATGGAATCTGAGCCCTCCAGATTATGGTTGTTAAACTGAATGGACCACTGTATCTGTATGTGCATATGATTAAAAATGCAAAATTGGATAGGTTTAAATTTTCCACTAGCCTTCTTACTAACAACTTGGCCTTCAGTTATTCCTGATTAGCTCCATTTTCCACATTGCATTAAAGCCTGAATACCATCATCACACCACTACATAAACCACTTTGGAATAAACTGTCTTTCACCTTGATCTACTTCTTCAACTACTTCCTGCCATATATTTTCTGCTGAACTAATACCACATTATTTTGTATTCTGTATGTAGTAGTTTCACTTCTCTATGTGTTTACTCAAGTTACTCTTGCCAGAAATGTAATTCTCACCCTTTTCCTACCAGTTTCATTCTAACTCTTCCTTCAAGATTCAGATGTCATAAATCCCAGGTAGTTTTCTCTGAGCCATTATATTTCGAAGTACCCATTTTTTGTTCTCTTAAAGCAAATGTTGCATATTTTTCCATTTTGTTGAGATTATTCTTTCCACTAGATAAACTTCTTGAAGAGCAAGATGATCAAGAGTGCATCCTTTATGCTCCATTGCACTCTGCAGTAACTTACCACACACACACACACACACACATTCACTCAGTTGCTACATTAGAGCCTGAAGTATACTTTCATAAAATAAGTGTTCAATAAATGTTTGTTGAACTGAATTAAGCAGATTTACCCCCACAACATCCTAGAACAGTAACCAAAACACTGAGCTGAGGAGACTGACTAGTTCTGTTCAAGGAGAAATACATTTGATGTTTTTCAAAATTCATTTCCTGACTACATTTGACTCTGATTCTCTGTGTCTTTGAAAATGCTGTACTCTTGGTTAGAAATTTTCTTTCTACTTTCTCATAATGGGAGAGTTTCTATTCTTTTAATTTGCACCTTAAATATAACCCCTTCTGGAATATCTTCACACATCCTTCAGATACGTTTTTATGGCTTTCTCTTGCTCCTAGAGCTCGTTATACATAACTCTAGTACAATACTTATCACATTATGTTGTAATTACTTATTCATGTATCTTTCTTCATGTTCTTTAATTTAGAGCTTTTTGAGGGCAGGATTTCTCTTGGCCCTTAACCTTTCCTCCTGTCCTCTTCTATCACCACTGCCTCCAGCTCATGGTTTAATACAGTGCTCAATATTGGATATTGGGATATCAATTAGTGTCTTAGCCACTATCTCACAAATGTGTTCCATTGGAGTAAGGAGAATTGAAATGTGGAGCACAGCCCAAAAAATTAGCACTAATTAGCAGAAGAAAAACACAAAGTACATGATGATATCAAGGGCAGCAAACATTAAACTCCCATGCCAGTTAGCCTGTACATGTGTTCTGGAATCTAGAGACCTGGCTTCAAACCATGGCTCTACCATATATTTTGGTGATATTGACTAATTTATATAATGTCTCTATCTCTGTTTTCTCATCTGTAAAATGGGATTCATTCATAAATTTTGATCTGGTCCCTTTTGATTATAAGTGACAGAAGTTGAAACCCAACTATATTTATGAGGAAGGATAAATTATTGGACTACTTAACTGATACAAAATAGTATTAGACACTGTTCAGTACAGAGGTTCAAAGATTTTACTGGGATAGTATTTCTCTTTTCACTTCTTAGCTTTGTGGGTCTCTACTTGGTTTCATTCTTATACTCTCCTAGGGTCAGTCAAGAGATATCTATTATCTCTGGACTCATATCCCATCAATAGAAAGCACAGAGAATTTTTCTTCCCATTGGACCAGGCAATTATCTGATTCTTTCTGCTTGTGTGATTATTGTGGATAGGTAGATAATGGTACTCTCAAAGACCTGTCTAGGGTTTGTGTTTCCTTTCTGTGGTTGGAGAAGATAAGTAATCATGACTAAAAACACCATCAAGACTACATGGAAAATGGGTATAGTATTCCAAAAGAACTACAAGAAGGAGTGGTGGAAGTAGTTGCACCTCAGACAGACAAAATTTATGTTACACAGAGTCTAGCACAATTACTTATTCTAACAAATATTTACTGTTTTTCCCTCAGCACACTGTAGTGGAGATTAGTGATTGGAGATGATTGATATAGAATGCTTAGCCTTAGCCTGTTAAAATAAAAATCATATTAAGCCAATAATAGTGTGCAAGCAAACCCCTCAAAGTGAGATATGTGGCATAAGTAAACTTGCTGATGTTGGTCCAGATTAGAGTTCATCTTACTTTAGATTCCATTTTCACTTCAGCCTTACATTTACAATAGCTTAGTCTATTGCAAAATGTTAACTGCTCTTAGCAAATAAGTATAGGGGTCAGGAATGTGGGGGAAGAGCTTGCCAAAGTATGCTTCTGCAGCTTGCATTCCAAAATAAAGTGGCTGATGTTCAGAAATGGTGATCATGTGACCACCTTATCTCTGTGATCATCTACCCACATTATGACTATACTCGTGTAATTGCATGCTCCCTTTCCAATTTCATTTGAGAGATGTCTCATTGTCAATTTTATCTTTTGGCTTATTAGAATTCCTTTATAATAAAAAGAAATTATTTACAGTTCCTTTGTGATAACGATCTACTCAATTTTTTTTTTTTTTCTTTAATTGTGATTTGGGTAAAAGTTTACAAAGAAAATTTGTTTTCCATTTCATCCACATTTTGCTTCATGACATTGATTATAATCGCCATAAATTAACAGTTCTCTTTCTACTTCCTCCTTGTAGTTACCTTTTCCCTGTGTCCTTCCCAATGCATTCTTGCCCTCTGAGCTCTCTCTGTATGTGATATGCGAATGCTGCCTTCTAATCTCACATGGCTGCTTGTTGTAAGGAATGTACCTACCTGGTGTAAATATTCATTCTGTAGGCCTGTCTCTTGTTTGAATATAAGTGAGTTCAATTCCAGGCCTGAAGAATAAATAAAGGTCATATTTTTGGGGATTTCACCAGTCTGTTAAACTAGTAAGACCAGTATTGTTTTATGATTTTTAATTTGTTTTACCACATTTTTATCCCACTCTATCCAGGACTCTTATACTGATCCTTTTCCAAGTGATTGATAGTGGTGGCCAGGCACCATGTAGTTCTTCTGGTCTCAGAGTCATGCAGGTTGAGTTTCTCATCATCCACTAGTCCTTTGGACTAATTGTTTCCATGTGTTTGATTTTTTTTCATTCTTTAAGATATCTATTCAATTTCCGATAACTATAGTAAGACAAAGGAGCTCTGGTGGTGTAGTGCCTAAGGGATGTGACTACTAACCAGAAGGTTGGCAGTTCAAACCCACCATCTACTCCTTGAAAGGAGGATTGGGCAATCTATTTCCGTCATGATATCACCTTGGAAACCAAAGGAAGGGTCACTATGAGTCCATGGACTCCACCACAGTGAGTTTGGTTTTGGTTTATAGTAAGACAATGTCTTATCTTCTTTGGTTTTGAAAGAACTTCACTTAGTTGGGAGAAGTCCTTCAAAAGCTCCTCAAAAGCTGATGGCCTCAGGCGCTGGAGGCCAGGACCCCTGACCCTGCCAACCTTCCCTGTCTTTTGGCTCAAGGTCAAAGATGAGACTTCTCCGTTACACTATATATAATATATTTATGTATAAATGCACACCTCTCATTCCATGCTTCAGAGCACTTCACATTCTTCTTTTTCAGAAAAATGTTTACTTAATTGAATAAATTAATTGAAAATAAAAATCAGCTACAATATATAGCCTGAATAGAAATGACTAGAACAAATACAACACAGGACTGGATTGACTTGCATTAGTCACAAGGCTTGTGACAATCTAGAAAATTTCAAAATCAATTATATTTCTTTGAAAAAGGGTTAATAGCAGTTACTGATGCATAACAACTAGTAAATTTATAGTACAAATTCTCTGACATACATTTCCTCAGTGAACTCAAATGATCATTTTTAGAAACAAATAAATTTTGACAGTTGAAATAAAATAGTAAGTGGCTACTATGGAACGATTTTTTTTTAAACCAAAAGAAAATTCAGAACAGCATTATAGTAGGATAAATTAAAGCTGTGTTATGCTACCACATACAGGAATGTGCTACTGTAAATAAAATAGTGTAGAAATTTTTAACTGAAGGAAAAAAAATCAAAGATTAATAAATAATTTTGTCTTATATAAAAGCACACTGATTTCTACAAGTGTCACTAAAGTGTTTGATGTAGTCCTATAGTCCACAGTTTTCTTGTGGTACATTCAAAACGGAGTGGGGATAGGGCAAAAAAGAGATTTGTTCTCACTTGCAAAAACAAAGAATTACTAGAATTAAAGAAAAACAGACTATTCAGGCTGGTCCCTCCACTCTGCTGTTGTTAGCAAATCACTTCACATTCTTAAGGTACTGCCCAATTTGAAAGTTACATTATTCTTCAGTAAACCTCTTTGCTTTAACAGTCTATAATTTTGTTCTACAACAAAAGAAAATGATTGAAGTTTATTGAATATACAAGTTGAAAATCAGTGTAAAATTTCATCTATATTACCTAAAATTTTCTGAGGATGAAAACTTCCAAAGTTCTTATACCAAATCTTTTCAATATAGCCATGGAAAAAAAGGGTCAAAATAGCACTGATAATTTTGTGGTTAGGAAAGATTTTCATACACCATTGTCTTGATGAACAACTAAAATAATTACTGATTTACCCTAGACATAGCTCCCAGTCTGAATTGGAGTTTGTTTCCTGAAACTGAGAGAATTCGTCAAAATATCACAAGGCCCAAAGCAAAACAGTTTCACTAGTGTATCTAGACCATTGTTTGACTCAAAAGTGGATTTTAGGAATCAGTTTTTCCAAGGCCCGAGGTTCAAAAAGACACCTAAAGGCCTGTGTGGGTTGTCCCAATTTCCATGAAAGCCAGAAATGTGGATTCTAAGAGAATTAAGGTATTTGTACACACTGTGCATTCAAAAAAGGTAATTGCTAGTACATCAATTTAATGAAACAAAATATAATGTTGTTGTTGTGTGCCGTCAAATTGGGCCTGACTCATAGAAACCTCTCCTTGGATTTCTGAAGCAGTATCACTATGGAAGTAGAGTGCCCAACCTTCCTTCCGAGGAATGGCTGGTGGGTTTGAACCGCAAGCCTTCTGGTTAGCAGTCAAGTGCCTTAGGCACTATGCTACCAGAGCTCCTACAAAATATAATACACACTTAATAATCCCATATCTACTCTTCATTCACATTGAAAATTTTCTGAAGGAGAGATTATTTGGAGATTGACTTCTGAATAAGAACACCTAAAATTAATCATTGAGGTACCTGATTAATAGGAAAGAGCTCTGCTCTTGATCAAAGTCAGATGACATTTTAATTTTTTCATAGGTTCTGCTTCAAAACTACAGCATATCATATCTGTAAATTTCAACTGTGCTTAGCTGAAATCAATGGATAAATAACTTTTAGAAAAAAAAAATGAGAAAGCTTTAACTACCTGCAAAAAACAGAATAATGTGCCAGCATGCATACACAGGAAACAGAAGCTCAGGATGTAAAATCATTTAGGAAGTGTATGTCAAGATGTAAACTATTGTTCTCCAGAATAATATGTTTATAATTAATCAAACTGATCAAGACATAAACCATTTGAGAATAATATGTGAACAGTTTGCTCCTAGAATAGACTACAATCACGAATAACTGACTAAAATGCCACCATCAAGAATAACCAAACAGCTGGCTTATCCCCTCTCTTTTGGTTCTTTAGTACTGTTTTAACAGAAATACCACAAGTGGATAGTTTTAACAAACCTGGATTTATTCTCTTAAAGTTTAGCAGGCCAAAAGTCCAAGTGTGAAGCATCAGCTCTAGGGGCTGGCTAAAGGCCCTTAACCTTGGACTTTAGCTCTGCCTGTTGATCGCAGCCCACTGGAGCTGGAGGTGTCTCTTAATTCAAGCAGCTGCCAGCTGCTGAGGCTTGGAAAGCCAAGATTGACAAATAAAATGACACAATCCCAAGATTATCCAGCAAAATATCAGGCCACTAGTTCAAGTCCAGAAATAGTCCCAAGATCAGCAGACAACATGGCAAGCTGCTGAGTGAAGCATCTGTTAAATACAAGGTCCAAACATGCCAAAAAGCTCAAGAGACCTTTCTTAAATCTTCTTTTTATATACTGGAAGCAGACTACATCCCTAAGGCAGCTACTCAGCTATTCACATCAGATTACACCAAGGAGTTGATTACCAGACTCATCATGGGGAATCACTACATCCAGCTGCCCAGCCATTCAAAACCAGGCCCAGCCAAGTTGACACATAACCTTAACTTCCATACCCCCTAACCAGATAACTCACCTTTACATTTAAAGCTGAATCTGATTCTGTCTACAACCAATTACTAATCCCTTACTTTTATTTGTGTATGCATAAAAATCTCTAACTTGATAGAGACAGCAGAATGTTCTGTTGAGAGCATTCTCAACTTCATGTTTTCCTAATTCATGTATTGTTCTTTTTACTCCGTAACAAAAGTTTTTGCTTGTACTTTAAGCAGACTTCTTGGCTTGTGCTTTATGGTATTTCTTGGTGTCAGATATCATGGGCTCCAAAGGAGAGCTGCTCAAGTAAGTCCCTAGAGAGCTCTGGATGTGAGGTACAATAGCGGCTCTCTGCTCCCTAGAACCTTCTAAAGAGTTGCTTAAGTGAACCCCTCTTAGATTCTAGTTCTACCTTTTGATGTAGAGCTTTCCAAATTTTTTTGCACATTTATTCTTTTTTTTTTTTTTTTTTTTGACCTAGGTTTGGTGCACATATTGGCTCTGTGGTGATTTCTATGATGGATCGCTGAGAAACTGAAGTAAAACTGCACTTCTGAATTCTTTCTGTACACACATTTACATCTTCTGATGAGAGAAAAGGGTAATGCCATATTGAAGAATGGAGAGTTCCCCTCTAAAACTCCCACTCATTATATGAATAAATATTTTGGTTCCATAACATGTTCATGTTTAATTTGTTGGAATAGCCTTACTAAAGATAATTTAGAACACCAATGGCTACTTTGGGGATTATTTGACTTTGTTAAATTAACTTTTCTATGTGGTAAATTAGAAAAGAGTGATTCCCAAGTAAAACAGATTAAATAGGATGCATTTTTAATGGACATATGGAAGATTTGAGATGTCAGGAGGTTGTATCCCTGAAAGATGCTATTTCTAAATTAAAAAAGCAAGTTGAAGAATTACAATGTCAAAACTGCTACAATACCTAGTGTTCTGGTGCCATCTACTACCATCATTCCAAAACTTCCTTCTGCTCCACCACTGGTTCCAACTCCTCTTGATTCCTTTCTCCTTCTTACTCCCTGTTAATGATTTAGCTAAATTCCAATTCTATCCCAAAAAGAAAGAGAGATAAATGTTTAAATGAAATGTCCTTCAGAATTAGACACCTAAAATGAAAAGATGAATTCCCACACATTATTTTCATTCCTTGGCCCAAAGCACTTTTCACAAAAGAAAAAGAATTTCCTAATCCTTGTGAACATTCTCAAAAATTTATAAGAGAATTTAAATTTTAATTGAAACTGATGAATGTGGACTGCCAAACTTATGTCAGTTGGTAAATAGCTGGGCCAGGCATAGCTCAATGATGGATGGAAAAGACTGATTGGAAAAACTCAAATCAATAAGTAAGAATTGAACCATAAATAACTAGTACAATAATCATAGAATAAACAAGAGTAGAGTTAAGTCACTTTGAACTCAATACCAAAGGTGTTCCAAGAAAAAATGACTGGACAAAGGTCCAAAGATACAATCAAGAGAAATATGAAACCATATACAATTACAGATATCATTTAGCTAAGATAGTTAGATAATATTCAAGGTAAATCTTTCAGAAAAGAAGCTGAGATTGCATTTAATTTTCTAATTTTAAATGTCTTGTGCCCATAGTTATCTGCACTGGTTAAGCACCAAAAGTTAGATTGGGAAACTGAAACTCTTCCTGAATTTGCTAATTAATTTTCTCTAATTTAGGAACAAATGAAGCCAAACAAAATAATATTGCTGCAATTACAACAGATGCAATGCCCAGGTAAAAAAGAAAAAAAAAAAAAGGATTAGAGCCAGAAGTGCTTGAATTGTCTGTTAACAGTTCCAACAACCACAAAATTTATCATTATTGCAACAATCCCAGCTATTGAAAGTCCAAATGCTTTAAATTGCATTACACATTAAAGACTTGGCCCAACTAAATATTTTCCCACAGAAATCCTGTCATCAATTTCTGAAACTTTTTGACTACCGTATCTATTGATGTGGGACAAGCCCTATCAAAATTCAAGAATACTCACATAAACCCTTACCAAAGATACCCCAACGTTCTTTCAACTGGGAAGCTTGAGAAGGGATTGCTTTAATAATACAAGACTTTCTTTCTAGAGGCCTCATAATCCCTTGTACTACCTCATGAAATACTAGTCCTCACCATTAAGAAATCTAATAATCAGGGCTTGTGGTTTGTTCAAAACTTGTGTACAATTAATTATATAGTCATGCTAATTTTTCCCATTTTTTCTAATCTTCATGTTTTATTCTCTAAAGTCCCACTGCAAGCTACTCATTTAACTGTCATAGATCTTTGTAGTGTCATTTTCAGAATTTCCATTCATTCTAACAGCCATTTTTTTCCTTGTCTTTACATGGGAGAGCCAATAGTGTACTTGGACAGTAATGTCTCAAAGGTTCATTATATTCCTTACTTATTTTTTCTCAGCTTTTACTTACTGACTTGCAGCCTCCACAATTTACACATAATTCTACCTTGCTACAACATATACACAATCTGTTAATCTGCTCCTCTTCCAAGGGAGTCTTCTTAGAAGACAGTCTTATTTTACTTAGCTATTTGGCACAAGAGGACACAAAGTATCTGAAGATAAATTACAGCTAGCTCAATGAATGGTTAAAGATCGAAGTCATTTAATTTCTGCCCAAAATATTTATAAAGATCATAAGATAAAAGATGATACTTTAACTTACTTAGTTCCAAAAACAAAGAAATAATTGCATGGCTTTTTATAATTATATAGTGTCATGGATTGAATTGTGTCCTCTAAAAATATGTGTCAATCTGGCTAGGCCATAATTCTTGGTATTGTGTGGTTATACTCCATTTTGTGATCTGATGTAATTATTCTCTATTTTGTGATATGTTGTGAAACCTAATCTCTGTGTTCATGAGCTAAGATTTTTGTAATTATTGCTAAGTGTTACAGAGTTGCTTCCCACTCATAGTGATCCTGTGTATACCAGAATGAAACTGCCCTGTCTTTTGCCTCACAATCATTGCCATGTTTGAGCCCATTGTTGCAACTACTGTGTCAATCCATATCACTGAGAGGCAATATTAAGTTATGTTAATGAGGATTAGTTATATTTGTTATGTTAATGAAGCAGAATTAGGGTGGGATGCAGAACTTTTGCTCAGGTCACAGACCTGATCTGATGCAAGGAGAGTTTGCTGGTGTGTGATCTATGTTGTCTTTTATCTTATAAGTGGTAAAAGCAGAGCAAAGCAAGCAGAGGTAGGGGAAGAGAAAAGCCAAGACACATGGAGTTCTCCAAGGAATCAAGAAACAGAATTTGAAGAGACAAAAACAGAGGAAGCAGAGCTGCCATGGTCTCAAAAGGTAGGGCCATGACCTCTTGTGTCTCAAAAGGTAGAACTATGATCTGTTGAGTCTCAAAGGGTGGAGCCACAATTTCATAGGTTTCAAAGATTTGGATCTTCACAAACTCGTTTCTGACATGAGGCTGCCACTCACTGGTGGCAGGTGATAGGGCTAGATCTGCTGCCCAAAACTGAGAGAACTAGGCTGCCATCCCAAAGGTAAGAAGTACAGGGTCTGCTGGGGTTGAGGTTGTGGGGTTGATAATCAGTTGGACTAGGATAATGGAGCCACCTAAGTCAAGGAAATAGAGTTGTCATTGCAGTAAGCCTGAAAGGTAGAGCTGAACCCCAGGGACAAGGATCTTCCACCCAGAATACAGAAAGCATGACCAACACTCAGAGTCTGAAGAGTAGGGCCAATATCTACTGGCCTCACAGAACAGATGCTTATGTTCAAACGTTGAAAGCTAATATAAATTGTTCTCCTTGATTTTGGACTTCATTCCCTTGCACTAAAGCCAAAGATGTAGAAATTGAAGATTTTTAGCACCTTCTACAATCTGAAATTTAACAAACATGAAATCAATATGTATTGGTAATAACTGGTGATTAGAATACAAAAGTTGGAAACAAAGAAGAAGCATAGGAAGGCAGAAAATATGGCTTTGGTGTTAGAAATGATACTGGAGATTGCATGATAGAATTTTGCACAACCAGTGACTTGTTCAATGCAAATGCCTTTTTTAAACAACATAAAAGTGACTATATACATGGACCTCACCAGATGGAATACACAGGAATCAAACAGACTACATCTGTGGAAAGAGACAAGGGATATGCTCAATATCATCAGTCAGGAAAAGAGACCAATTGGGGAACAAACCATCAATTGCTCATGCAAATTTAATTTTAAGCTGGAGAATACAAAAAAAAAAAAAAAAAAAAAAAGGGAGATTCTCAAGGAGATGGGTAGTATATACCACCTGAATTTGGAGACCATCTGAAGAATTGATGTGATGCATTGAACACCAGTGATTGAAGACTAGATGAGTTGTGGGATGACATCATACATGAAGAAAGCAAAATGTCATTAAAAAACAAGAATGGAAGAGAAGAACAAAATGGATGTCAGAAGAGACTCTGAAACCTGCCCTTGTACAGAGAGTAGCTAAAATGAATGGAGGAAATGATGAAATAAAAGAACTGAACATAATATTTCAAAGGGCAGCTTCAAAGGACAAAGTATTATAATGAAATGTGCAAAGACTTGGAGTTAGAAGATCAAAGGGAAGAAAGCATTCTGTATTTCTCAGTTTAAAGAACAGAAGAAAAATTCAAGCCTCCAGTTGTGATATTGAAGGATTCCATGGCAAAATATTGAATGATGCAGTAAATGTTACAAGAAGATGGAAGGAATACACAGAATCACTGTACCAAAAAGAAAGTTTGATGTTCAATCATTTTGGGAGGTAACATATGATCAAGAAGCAATGGTATCAAAGGAAGATGTCCAAGTTGCACTGAAGAAATTGGTAAAAAAAAAAATCTCCATTGAGGATACCCATTGAGAGGTTTCTAAAACACATGCAGCACTGGAGACAGCTACCCAGCCAATCAATTGGATAAGATTCATATTTGTGCCTATGCAAAGCAAGTGATTCAAGAAAAAGTGGGAATTATCAAACCATATCATCAATATGACACACAAGTAAAATTTTGCTAAAGATAACTCAAAAAAAATTGCTGTAGTACATCAACAGGGAACTGCCAACATTTCAAGTCAATTTCAGAAGGGGATGCAGAATAACGGATATCATTCCTAATATCAGATGTGTCTTGGCTGAAAACAAATAATATCAGAAGGATGTTTACCTCTGTTGTATTGACTATTCAAAGGCATTCAAAAGTGTTAATCATAACAAAATATGGACAATATTTTGAAGAATAGGAATTCCAGAACATTTAATTGAACTCATGAGGAAACTGTGCATAGGTCAAGAGGCAGACATTGAAACAGAACAACAGGATACTGCATGGTTTAAAATCAGGAAAGTGTGCATAAGGATTGTATTCTTTCACTATACACCATACAATGTATGGTGAGCAAATAATCTAAGAAGAATGCAGCATCAGAATTGGAGAATAACTCTTTAACAACTTGCAATCTGCAGATGACACAATCTTGATTGCTGAAAATGAATAGGACTTGAAATACTTACAGATGAAGATCAAAAAACACAGCCTTCAGTATAAATTATACCTCAACACCTCAACGTTAAAAAGAAAAAAAAAAAAAACTTCACAAGTGGACCAGTAAGCAAAATTATGATAAATGACCCAAAAGTTTTACTTGGATACACAACCAATGCCCAAGGAAGCAGCAGTCAAGAACTCAAATGAAGTAGTATATTAGGTAAAGCTGCTGCAAAAGACATGTTTAAAATGTGAAAGGGCAAAGCTGTTACTTTGCAGACTAAGGTGTGCCAGACCCAAACTGTAGTATTTTCAATAACCTCATATATATATGAAAACTGGACAATGAATAAAGGAGACTACAGAAGAATGATGCATTTGAATTTTGGTATTAATGAAGAATATTGACTATCAATGGACTGCTAGATGAATGAACAAATCTGTCTTGGATAAATTATGGCAGAAATGCTCCTTAAAAGTGAGAATGACTCAACTTATCACAGCTGAAATGTTCCTTAGAAGTGAGAATGGCTTGACTTTATCTCTCATACTTTGATCATGTTGTCAGAAGGGACCAGTCCCTGGAGAAGGATACCATGCTATGTAGAGTAGAGGGATAGCAACAAAGAAGAATAACCTCAAGGAGATGAACTGACACAGTGGCTACAATGATAGGCTCAAGTATGACAGAGATTGTGAGGATGGTATGGGATTGGGCAATGTTTCATTCTACTCTACCTAGGGTCTCTGAGTCAAAACTAAATGGAAGGCACCTAACAACAACAACTAATGGTAGAGTGTCATGTATTGATTTGGATTTCCCCAAAACATGTGTTAACTTGGATAGGCCATGATTCTCAGTGGTTTGGTAGTTATGTAATGATATTTTGGCAGTTATGTATTCATCCCCAATGATGTGATCTAATGTCATCATGCAATCAATTGTAAGTGGATTAGCTTGGGATACAATACCTTACTCAGGTAATAGCCTTAATGTGATGTAAAGGGAATATTCCTGAGATGTGGCCTGCATCATTTTTTATCTTATAAGAAATAAAATGGAGAAAGAAGTGAGCTGAGAAAGAGAGGCTTGACTACCACCAAGAAAGAAGAGCTGTGAGTGGAGTGCATTGTTTGGACCCAGGGACTTCCTAGACCCAGGGGAAGAGTGAAGCCAAGTCACTTGTAGCTCTCCAAGAAACATTGGACTTACAGATGTTGCAAGGAGACAAAGACATTTCCCCAGATCTGACAGAGATAGAAAGCTTTCCCCCAGATTTGGTGCTCTGGATTTGGATTTCTAACTTTTTAGACTGTGAGAAATAAAATTTCTGTTTGCTAACGCCATCCACTAGCATATTGCTATTATGCAACACTAGATAAATAAGACATTGACAAAATATATTTCTGTTTGTTAAAGCCACCCATTTATGGTATTACTGTTATAGTAGCACTATATAACTAAGAGGAGTTCTGGTGATGGTAATGCCGAAGGCATCTGACTGCTAACCAGAAGGCTAGCAGTTCAAACCCAGAAAGAAGACTGGGCCATCTACTTTGATAGAGATACTCCCTTGGAAACCCAAAGAGGGTCACCATGAGTCAGAATTGACTTGATAGCAGTGAATTTGTTTGTTTGTTTGTTTGTTTTCATATAACTAAGACATGTACTTACTGCTGAACTTTGTTCCAAATTTTTCTTTATTACCCCAGTCTTTACACAAATATTTTAAATACTCAGAATCAGATTGATTTAGACTTACATCTGAGGACTGTCAGCTTATAAAAACTTTTAAGGGGAGTTATGGTAAAATGTCAGAATAGGCAGAAAGACTGCACAGAACCTCTTTAACAAAGAAAAGGGGAACCAATTAACACAGATAAAGAAGATGATCCTGCAGCCCTGAGCTTTGACGAGAAGGATATAGAAGTGGATTAAACTCCAACTAGTAGAAGAATTTGAATGAAAACATCAAAAAAGGAGACATACAAAGCTGCGATCTGGCAGCAATTCTGATGGTAAAGACAGTTTAGATATTGCCGAGTGGTGTGAGGACCTAAGAGTTAACCTAAAAATCAGCCCTGCTAGCCAGGGACTGCACAGACTGCTCTGGTGGCTGGTGAGTAAAAGAGGAAGCAGCAAAGAGGAAGGTAGGCTGATCTGTGGACTTTTGCCTGTCTGGAGGGTGCAGACATTTTGAATGTTTATAAGTGCTTTGACCATTTTGGATATTTAAGGCCACAGCATTCTCTCACATTCCAGGGACTTAAGAATAGGCTTCACTTGCCAGGAAATGCAAGTTCATTCTGGACCCCAATGACTGAAAAGGTGTGATATTTCTCTTGTTACTCTTATACCCCACACCCTTTTGGTGAACTCCCACCCACTGTCTGGACCAGCTGGAATTCCACCCCAGTCTCTGAGCTTGGATGGAACATGGGTGCCCTGCCTAGCCCTGCCCAGATTTTTTTTTCTTTTTCTTTTTTAGTTTGTTTGTTTTTGTCTGTTTTAAAATTATTATTATTACTATATTTGACCTTTTTATGATTATTCTTTATTCTTCTCTTCCTATGTTCTAGTTTCAGCTTTTTCTCTCTTCCCTGTTCCTCGTTCAATTTGTTTTTTCCTTTCTCACAGTTAACCCTGTTCCTTGTTTTTCTTTTTGTATTTTTCCATTTTTTTTGTTGTTCATTATTATTCTACTCTACCTTTTTTCTCTTATTATCCTCTCCTCAGACATTGCAGTTTTTTTTTCCATATATATATATATATATATATATATATATATTGTTATTGTATGTGATTACACTGTCTGTTTTTTGTCCACTTGCTTTTATTTTTTGATGGTTATTTAATTGTTATTTTTCTCTAACTGAGTGGGAGAGAGCAACAGTGCCCATATGACACAACTACACCCACACCTCATGTAGCTTCAATTACTGAGTGAGAGCCACCAATTCCTTCTCCACCAACTGGCCAACTATAAAAAACCACCAAGAAGAGCTTAACTCACCCTTAGCTGCTCTTCACAAAAAGTTAACAGAGATCTAAATACAACAATGTTACAATGTGTTGGAGACTACAGACCATCACAGTCCACTTGAAGAATCAAGATAAAGTGGTAGAAACAAGAGAGCAGGATACAGACCCAGAACACATCCCTGAGGAAGAAGCAGCATTGGAACACCCTGATAAAGAATTCAAAAGAATTATATTTAGGTATCTTCAAAGGATTAGGAGACTGATCAAGAAAAACACTGACAAAATTAAGGAAAACACAGACAAAACCCTAGAACAATTCTGGAAGAAAATACAAGAAGAAAATAAGAAATGAAAAATTAGAAACAACTCATAATCTATAGATAAAAATCTAGAAGATTAATACTAAATTTTTAGAAATAGATAATACAATGAAAGGACAAAGAAGTAGAATTGAATCAATGGAAGACAGAATATTGATGAGATTGAAGAAAAATTACCTGAATATTTCTTTAGAAAAGGATCAATCAGAAATAAAATCAAAACAAAATGAAGAAAGCCTAAGGTTCATGTGGGATACCATCAAAAGGAATAACCCACATGTCACTGGAATTCCAGAACAGGAAAAGAAAAATAAAACAACTGAGAAAATTGTCCAAGATTTTTTGGAAGAGAATTTCCCTGATATGATGAAAGATGAGAATATATCCAGTCAGGAAGTCTAGTGAGCCCCAAACAAGATGGAGCCCAAAAGGAAATCACCAAGACATATTGTCATCAAACTCAACAAAACCAAAGACAATATAGAATCCTGAAAGCAGCATAGGAAAAATGAAAAGTTACTTATAAAAGACAACCAATAAGAATAAGCTCTAATTTCTCAGCAGAAACTATGCAAGTGAGAAGGCAATGGGATGGTATGTATAAAACCCTGAAAGAGAAAAATTTCCAACAAAGCATTATATACCTGGAAACATTGTCCCTCAAATATGATGGTACAATTAGGAGATTTCTAGATAAGCAGAGATTAAGGAAATTTGTTTAAACCAGACCAACCTCACAAGAGATACTAAAGGGAGTCCTTTGAACAGAGAATCAAATAGCAAACAACAACTGATTGTTAATATACAAGATGATATAACCCAGAAACCACAGCTAGGGAAGTATCCAAAGTAAAATAAACTTACAAGATTGTAAACAGGGAACAAGAGACATCTATTGGCAAATGAGCACAACTACAAACCAAAAACACAGAAAATACTGTGTAGTTACAAAACATCTAAATGGTGTGGAAGTCAAGACAGTTGCAAGACAGAATGGATTGTTGTAAACTCAGGAAGAAAATTATAATTCACAGGGTAACCCCAAAGACAAATGATAAACCTTCACATTACAATAAAAAAGAGGAAAAACACAAATATTTTGCAAATACTAAAACAATAGCAACAAAGGAAATGTAACACAATTCATAAACAAAATGAGCTCAGCACAGAAAATGATACAGAACAAAGAAACCAGGAACATCATGAAAAAACACATAACAAAATGACAGCAACCAATTCATACTTGTTGATAATTACACTGAATGTCAAATGGATTAACTGCACTACTCAAGAGATGGAGAGCTGCACATTGGATAAGAAAACAAAACCCATCAATATGCTGTCTACAAGAGACACACCCTAGAGACAAAGACAAAAATAGACTACAAATCAAAGGTTGGAAAAAGATATGTCAAGCAAATGACAACTAAAAAAGAGCAGGAGTAGCAATACTAATTTCTGATCAAATTGACTTTAAGACAAAAACCACCATATGAGACAAGGAAGAACATTATATAATGATTAAAGGATCAATTGAACAAGAAGATATAACCATAATAAATATCTATGGACCCAATGAAAGGGCCCTAAAATATATAAATCAGACTTTGAAAGAGTTGAAAAGGCAA
>NW_006921866.1:1688908-1702948 GCF_000298275.1 Orycteropus afer afer | reverse complement strand
AAATAAAAAATAAAATTCAAAATTCCTTGAGTCAACGAGAATGAAAACACAACATACTAAAATCATTGGGACACATCAAAAGCAGTGCTCAGAAGCCAATATGTAACAATAAATGCACGTATCAAAAATGAAGAAAGAACCAAAATCAACACATTAAACCAACAACTCCAACAAGTGGAGAAAGAACAGTAAGAATTGCCCATAGTCACCAAAAGACAGGAAATAATCAAGATTCGAGCAGAAATCAATGAAACAGAAAATAGAAAGACAAAAGAAAAGATCAAGAAGATCAAAAGTTGTTTTTTTGAAAAGATTAATAAAATTGACAAACCACTGGCAAATTTAACAAGGAAAAAAGGGAGAGAATACAAATAACATGAATAAGAAACAAAATGGGCAACATCACAAGAGAGCCAACTGAAATAAAAAGGATAATATCAGGATACTATGAAGAACTGTACTCCAACAAATTTTGAAACCTGGAAGAAATGCACAGATTTCTAGAAACATACCACTTACCTAAACTAACACAGGCTGATGTGGAAAAGTTGAACACATCCATAACAAAAGAAGAAATTGAACAGGACATAAAAAATTACCAAGAAAAAAAAGTCCTGGCGCAGACAGATTCACCAGAGAATTCTATCAAATATTCAGAGAAGAACTGACACCAATCCTACTCATGCTATTCCAAAACATAGAAAATGGAATCTTCCCTAATTCATTTTATGAAGGAAGCACAATCTTGATACCAAAACTAGGCAAAGACAACACTCAAAAGAAAAACTACAGACCAATATTGCTCCTGAATATAGATGTAAAAATCTTCAACAAAATCCTAGCCAATATATTCCAACAACATATCTAGAAAA
This sequence comes from Orycteropus afer afer, assembly GCF_000298275.1. NCBI lineage: Eukaryota > Metazoa > Chordata > Mammalia > Tubulidentata > Orycteropodidae > Orycteropus > Orycteropus afer. The sequence continues at coordinate 1,702,076 of NW_006921866.1, read as the reverse complement.
TAATACATTATGACCAAGTGTGGTTCATATCAGGTATGCAAGGAGGGTTCATCATTAGAAAAACAATCAACATCATCCACAACATAAATAAAACACAGGAAAAGAACCACATGATCTTATGAATTGATACAGAAAACCATTTCATAAAATCCAACACCCTTTCCTGATAAAAATTCTCAGCAAATAAGAATAGAAGGGATAATCCCCAACATAATAAAGGGCATCTATGCAAAATCAACAACCAACATTATTCTCAATGGAGAAAGACTGAAACCATTCCCCTTGCAAACAGAAGCCAGACAAGGATGCCTTCTATCACCATCTCTATTCAACATTGTATTGGAAGACCTAGCCAGGGAAATAAGGCAAGAAAGGGAAATCAAAGGCATTCAAATTAGTAAGGAAGAAGTCAAACTATCCCTATTTGCTGATGATATGATCCTATACCTAGAAAATCCAAGGGGCTCAGTCAAAAATCTATTGGGACTAATTGAGAGATTTAGCATCACGGCAGGGTACAAGATCAACATTCAAAAATCAGTTGGATTCCTCTACACCAGCAAAGAGATTGCTGAAAAAGAAATAAGGAAATCGATATCATTTACAATAGCTACCAAAAAAATAAAATACTTGGGAATAAATCTTACCAGGGACACAAAAGTCCTGTACAAAGAAAACTATAAAAAAACTACTTCAAGAAACCATAAGAGATCTAAAGAAATAGAAGAACATACCAAGCTCGTGGATAGAAAGATTGAACATTGTGAAAATGTCAGTTCTACCCAAATCAATCTATACATTCAATGCAATCCCAATCCAGATTCCATCAACATTTTTTAAGGATATGGCAAAACCAATCACTAACTTTGTATGGAAAGGGAAGAGACTCCAGATAAACAAATCATTATTGAAGAAGAACAAAGTGTGAGGTCTCACACTGCCAGATCTCAAAACCTACTATACAGCCACAGTAGTCAAAACTGACTGGTATTGGTTTAACAACATACATAGACCAATGGAATAGAATTGAGAACTCAGAAATAGATTCATCGACCTATAGTCAGCTGATCTTTGACAAAGGGCCCAAATCCATTAAATGCGGAAGAGAATGTTTAATAAGTGGTGCTGACAAAACTGGATATCCATTTGAAGAAAAATGAAACAAGATCTATACCTCACACCATACACAAAAACTAACTTCAGATGGATCAAAGACTTAAATGTGAAACCTAAAAGTATAGAGTTCCTCAAGGAAAAACTAGGGGCACATTTAGGGGCATAGTGGCTAAGACACTTGCCTGCTAACCAGACGGCTGGCGGTTCAAACCCATCAGCCACTCCTCGGAAGGAAGGTTGGGCAATCCTACTTCCGTAGTGATACTGCCTCGGAAACCCAAGGAGGGGTCGCTATGAGTCGGGGCCGACTCGACAGCACATAACAACAACAACAACAACAAATATATGGCATAAATAGACTATCAAGCATAACTCAAAATGCACAAACAGTAGAAGAGAAACTCAATTAATGGGACCTTCTAAAAATTAAATTTTTATGTGCTTCTAAAGACTTCTCCAAAAGAGTTAAAGAGAACCTACAGATTGTTAAAAAATAATTGGCAACGACATATTGACAAGGGACTTATCTCTAGAATTTGTAGAAAACTCCAACACTTCAACAACAAAAAGACAAATAATCCAATTTAAAGATGGAAAGAAGACGTGAATAGACACTTCACCAAAGAGGACACTCAGACGGCCAACAAACATATGAAGAAATGCTCACAATCATTAGCTATTAGAGAGATGCAAATGAAAACAACAATGAAATATCATCTTGCCCTAGCACTAGTAGCAAAGTTCAACAAGACAGAAAATAACAAATGTTGCAGAGGATGCAGAGATTGTGACTCTCATATAGTGCTGGTGGTGGGACTGTAAAATATTACAACCACTGTGGAAAAGAGTCTGGTGATTCCATAAAAAAGTTGGAATTAGAAATGCCATTTGACCCAGCCATTCCATTATTAGGTATATATCCTAAAGAAGTGAGAGCCATGACAAGAACAAACATATGGACACCCATGTTCACTGCAGCACTATTTAGAATAACCAAAAGATAGAAACAACCTAGGTGTCCACCAAATGAAGAATAAATAGCCAAACAATGGCCTATACACACACAATGGAATACTATGCAACCCTAAAAATAACATAGCATTTGCAAAACACCGCATAACGTGGATGAACTTGGAGGACATTATGGTGAGTGAATTATATCAATCACAGAAGGACAAATATTGTATTAGTCCATTATTGTAAAAAGTCCAGGAAAGGTTTGAACGTGGAAGGAAATTTTCTTTGTTGGTTGCCAGGAGTGGGAGGGGAGAGTAGGGAACACTGTTAGATAGGTAGAGACAAATATTGATATGGGTGAAGAGAAGGGCAATGTACCAAACATGAGTGATCAACATGATGGTACTGTGGAAGAGGAAGGCATAGAGAAGTACATGAGAGGTACAGACAACAAAGATGAACCCCTTTGCACATAAAGTATTGTGTTGTCAGTGAACGTAAACATGGCTAAACGGGTGAATAGATGAGTGGACAGGCTGAACTATTAGGTATGTCTATGCAGGAGGGAGTGTGCCCAAGACCATGTATAGGGTTGGCATACAATGTTTCTATAAGTGTATTTGCATGTTCTATAAACTCTGATGGCGTAGTGCCTGAGGCATTTCACTGCTAACCCTAAGGCTGGCAGTTCAAACCTACCAGCCACTCCTCAGAAAGAAGGTTGGGCAATCTACTTCCATAATGATACCACCTCAGAAACCCAAGGACAGGTCTCTATGAGTTGGATCCAACTTGACGGCACTGAGTTTGGTTTTTGAGAGTTTGAGTAAGAATTCCCAGGTGTATAGTAGAGCTGACAAGGGAAAAGTTTGTAATCACTTCTTGGGAACAGCCAGCTAGCTATCCAGAGGAAGTGAGTGGTTGAACTTGTGGGCTCAGGACCATAGTTTCAGGGGAAATCAATCTCAATTGGCATAACACACTACACAAAGCATTGTTCCACCTCCTACTTTGGTGAGTAGAGACTGGGATTTTAAAAGTTTTCAAGCAATCATCTAGTTGCAACGATGGGTCTCTCCTTGTCAAAAGCAAAGAAGAATGAAGAAAACCAAAGATTCATGGAAATAATTAGTCCAAGCAACTGGCACAGCATGTAATACTCAGCTTGTACGACTATGAGACCAGAAGAACTAGATGGTGCCTGGCTACCACTGCAACTACTTGGAGACTTGGAGGGGATATATGTAGAAGATCATTTAGCACTTAGAGACTATCCCCCTTTGCCTCTCAGTAGTGGCCACCACTGCAAAACTTGTAGACATTTTCCTTGTAAATGTCTTAGATATTTATGTGCCACATACTGTGTCTGCCCTACTTAACTCTACTTGTACACAATATTTGTCCGCCAGCAGGCTAACATCTTATGAGATTATTCTTTTAGTTGCAGCCAACATTAGGCATCACACTGTGACCCATTTAAATCCAGCTACACTTCTTCTTCCCACCTTAGATGATGACTATCCAAGTTGTGATTGTGTAGATATGAAAGAACAACTAGTGGTTCCCAGGGAAGACTTAATGGGGACTCCCCTTGATTCTGAGTAATTTTATTTGTGTGGGGTACTTATTTGTTGCCTGATCCTACTAGCGATTACTATCAAGCTTGGTGTGCTCTTACAGTCTCGACTGAAATTTTAGAGTCAAGCACTGCCTGAAGCAACTTCAGCCCAATAGATTGAATTAATGGCCCTGACAAGAGCTTGCAAACTAGTCAAAGGGAAGTCTATGGAAAATTTTATGTAATTTAATCATTATTTTGGAATAATTCATGGTGTTGGTATGTTATAGAAACAAATATGTTGACATATTCTGGAACTACCATTAAAAACATTAGTAGCTGAACTTTTAGATGGATTTTTACTACTCTTTGAAATTATCATGATAAAATTCCTGCACATGAGCCAAAAGAAGTTCCTAAAACACAGGAAATCCAAGACAATAATCTTGTTGATGCAGCTGCAAAGAAAGTTGCTTCTCTGGCCTTATCGTTTTTTCTTATAATACATAAGCCCTCTTATAGTGATTTCAATTTATATGTTGCTTTAAAAATACTTTTTGAATATTAACCAATAGTACCAAAAAATGACCTCATAACTTGGAAAAATGTTGGCTTTTATCAACATCCAACTCCCAAGTCATGGATTGGACATAATGGAAGAATTGTTTTTCCAAATATCTGCATCTTCCAATTATACAAAATTTACACTAACCTTTGCATTTGGGATAAATGATGATGATGGAGATCTTAGAAAATTACTGGTGGAACAAGGAATTCTTTAAATCTATAAAATTTGTTGTGTTCCACTGTGCTACATATAATCCAAAAATCCAAACATGATAAAATTAACAAAATTACCTCATTGATAACCTTGTTAAGATAGCTGTTCCTCAAGTTATTGTCCTTATAAAAGCCAGTGATGGAGACTACCTTGGTTTATTTGTGAATAATCATAATCTCAGGAGCTTCTTGAAAATACAAATAGTTAACTGACTTTAGTAGATGAAGCCGAAATATGAAACAGGGTACTGTCTGTCATCAAGAGTCTGGCATTAATTTATGGGTCTGACCTAATGGAACTGCTTGTCTAAATACTGGCATGTTTCTACTATGCAGGCCTTACATAAAGGTTTCCATTTAGGATGTGATAATATGATATAGGTAGGGAAATATTTTTGAAGCAGCAAAATATGTAACTTATTTATCTATATGATTTTACCATAATCCAGGAACACATATTAAGACTAAGATTGGATGGTCTCCTTCACTCATTGGTCCTATGTTTGAAAAGCAAATGGATTTCATTCAACTGCAACCTTCTAATGATTACAAATATATGCTTGTCATGGTCTGCTGCTTCACACATTGGGTAAATGCTTTCCCTTGTAGACAGGTGTAATAGTTGGAGCTGTGTGTAAACTTGGCTGGATCACAATTCTGTGTGGTTTAAGCAATTGTGATGTGGGTTTTTCCCATGATGAGATCTGATGTATATGTTTTGAGCAGCCAATCCATTGAAAGGGAGTTTCCCTAGGGGTGTGGCTAGCTTCCAATATATTTATGGACATCCTGGGAAAAGAGACACTCTTCTGTGAATCGGGATCCTGTTGTGCTGCCTACAACTGTCTGTGAGTGAACAATCCACCATTCAGCCTGCAGATCTTGGATTCGTCATTCATTGGAGTCAAAAGCTGGTATACTGCCTCCCAACCTTGAGCTCATCAATCCTTGCAGCTGTGTGAGTCTGGAAAAGCCTACAGCTTGATGATTAATCCAAGAACTTGGGACTTACCAGCTTCTATAAGTGTGTGAGCCATTTTCCTAAGATAAATTTCTTTTTCTCTATATGTATATATAAGCTTTACTGGTTTTGCTTCTCTAGAGAACCCAGCCTAACACATTTGGTACCAACAGTGGGGTATTTCTCTGCTTGTGGTTGTTGTTAGGTGCCGTCGAGTCATTTCCGACTCATAGTGACCCCATGCACAGCAGAATGAAACATTGCCTGATCCCGCGCCAGCTCCATGATCCCTGCTATACTTGAGCCCATCATTGCAGCCACCATGTAAATCCATCTTGTTGAAGGCCTCCCCCTCCTTCATCAACCCTCCACTCTACCAAGCATGACATCCTTCTCCAGGGAATGGTCACTTCTGACAACATGACCAAAATAGGTGAGACGAATTCTGGCCATTCTAGCTTCCAAGGAGCATTTCAGGGGCACTTCCACTGGACAGATCTGTTAGTTCTTTAAGCAGTCCATGGTACTTTCAACATTCTTCACCAGCACCAAAACTTAAAAGCATCAAATCTTCTTTGGTCTTCCTCATTCCTTGTCCAGCTCTCATATGCATACAAGGCTATTGGAAATATCATGGTTGTGTCAGGCGCACTGTAGTCATCAAGGAGACATCCTTGCTTCTCAGCACTTGAAAACAGTTCCTTCCCAAAGCTACACGTTGTCTAATGTCCTGACTGCAGCTTCCACTGGCACCGATTGTACCAAGCAACGTGAATTCTTTGACAACCTCAATCTTCTCTCCATTTATTGTGAGCCTGCTCATTGGTCCAGTTGTGAGGATTTTTGTTTTCTTTATATTGAGACATAATCCATACTGCAGACTGTATTCTTCAAACTTCATCAGTAAGTGCCTCAAGTCATCCTCACTTTCAGCAAGCAAAGTTGTATCATCTGCATATCTCAGGTTGTTAATTATTCTTTTTCTAATCCTGATGCCCTGTTTTTCTTCATATAGTCCAGCTTCTCATATTATTTGCTCAGCATATAGATTGAATAAGTGTGGGGAAAGGGTACAATCCTGACGCACTCTCTTCTTGATTTTAAACCACGTAGTGTGCCCTTGTTCCGTTCGAATGACAGCATCCAGTCAAGGTACAGCTTCCTCACGAGTACAATCAAGTGTTCAGGAATTCCCATTCTTCTCAATGTTATCCATAATTTGTCATGATCCACACAATCAAATGCCTTTGCATAGTCAATAAAATACAAGTAAACATCTTTCTGGTATTTTTTGCCTTGAGCCAAGATCCATCTGACAACAGCTATGATATCTCTTGTTCCACATCCTCTTCTGAATCCAGCTTGCACCTCTGGAAGTTCTCTGTCAATATACTGCTGCAAACATTTTTGAATTATCTTCAGTAAGACCTTACTTGCATGAGATATTAATGATATTGTTCTATAATTTCCACATTCCTTTCTTTGGAATGTGCATCTCTTCCAGTCAGTTGGCCAGGTAGCTGTCTTCCAAATCTCTTGGCATACCTGAGTGAGTGCCTCCAGTGGGGCATCTGTTTGTTGAAATATCTCAATGGGTATTCCGTCAAATCCCGGAGACTTGTTCTTCACCAATTCTTTCATTGCAGCTTTGACTTTCTTCTTCAGTACCATTGTTTCTAGATCATATGCCACTTCTTGAAATGGATGAAGATCGACCAGTTCTTTTTGGTACAGTGACTGTGTATTTCTGCCATTTTCTCTTGATGATTCCTGCATCATTCAATATTTTGCCCATAGAATCTCTCAATATTATAACTCAAGGCTTAAGTTTTTTCTTCAATTCTTTCAGCTTGAGAAATGCTGAGTGTGTTCTTCCCTTTTGGTTTTCAAACTCCAGGTCTTTGCACATTTCATTATAGTAAATGGTTTTGTCTGCTTGAGCTGCTCTTTGAAATCTTCTGTTCAGCTCTTTTATCTTGTCATTTCTTCCATTTGTTTAGGTGCTTTCTGCCCAAGGACAAGTTTCAGAGTCTCTTCTGTCACCCACTTTGGTCTTCTCTTCTTTTCTCATCTTTTTAGTGATCTCTTGCTTTCTTCATGGATAATGTTCTTGATATCCTCCCACAATTCTTCTGGTTTTTGGTCACTGGTGTTCAATGCATTAAATCTGTTGTTTAGATGATGTCTAAATTCAGGAGGGATATATTAAAGAGCATATTTTGGCTCTCATGGACTTGTTTTAATTTTCTTTAACTTCAAGTTGAACTTGCATATGAGCAATTGATGGCCTGTTCCACAATCAGCTCCTGGCCTGGTTTTGGCTGAAGATACTGAGCTTTTCCACCGCCTCTTGCCACAGATGTAGTCAATCTGATTCCTGTGTGTTGCATCTAATGAAGTCCATGTGTAGAGCCGCCATTTGTGTTGTTGAAAAAAGGTGTTTGCAATGAACAAGTTGTTGGTCCTGCAAAATTCTACCATGTGAGTTCCAGCATTATTTCTGTCACCAAGGCCAAATTTTCCAACTACCAGTGATTCTTCTTTGTTTCCAACTTTTGTGTTCCAGTCACCTGTGCTAATTAACACATTCTGATTGTGTGTTCAGTCAATTTCAGACTGCAGAAGTTGATAAATATCTTCAATTTCCTCATCTTTGGCTTTGGTGGTTGGGACATAAATTTGAATAATAGTCGTATTAATGGGTCTTCTTTGTAGGCGTATGAATATTATCTTATCACTGACAGCATTGTACTTCAGGACAGATCTTAAAACATCCTTTGTGATGATGAATGCCATGCCATTCCTCTTCAAACTATCTTTCCCAGCATAGTAGATCACATGGTTGTCTGATTCAAAGTGGCCAAAACCAGTCTATTTCAGCTCACTAATGGCGAGGATATCAATCTTTATGCATTCCATTTCATTTTTGACAATTTCCAATTTTCCTAGACTCATACTTCGTACAATCCATGTTTCAATGATTAATGGATATCTGCAGCTGTTTCTCTTCAAGTTGAGCGGTGCCACGTCAGCAAATGGAGATCTCAAAAGCTTTACCTTATCCATAGGAGTAAGGCTGGGTTTCCTCAGATGATGCAGCTCTTTCCCAGTCCTATTTTGAGAGCCTTCTAACCTAACCAGACTATTCATAAAGTTGCGTGGTAATGTATCTAAGCGTTTCTTTGCTATTCATAAAGTTTTCCCTGACTAATTCTTTGAGAAGTGGATGACCTCTTCCTTCTTCCTAGTCTGTCTCGGTCTGTAAGCTGGGCTGATATCTGTGCTTCATGTGCGTCCTGCTGGATTTGAAACACCAGTGGCTCAGCCTCAAAACTCACATCAACAGATCAACATGGTAGGAAAAACTGACAGGTTTATCTCCCTGTTGGAAACCCCTTGTACCACCCTTACCTGGGTCCCTGCAGCTGACTCCTCTTCTGTCCAGGTTCCCGGTCTTTTAATGCACTTTCTCCCGCTCTCCCTCCCTGCTGCTTTTGGCATGCCTGGGTTCCTTCTCATCTGGATCCTGGCAGCTGACTGTTCCTCTGTCCTGGTTCCTGGGCCTTTTAATCCCCTTTCTCCCACTCTCCAGTCCTGCTGTTTTGGGCATGCCTGAGTTCCCTCTCCTCACCTGGATCCCTGTGGCTGACTCCTTCTCAGTCCTGGTTCCTGTGCCTTTTAGTCCTCTTTTCCTTGCTCTTCTGTCCTGCTGCTTTGGGTGTGATTGGGTTCCCTCTCCTCACCTGAATCCCTGTGGCTGACTGCTCTTCTGTCCTTGTTCCTGGGCCTTTTAATCCCCTTTCTCCCACTCTCCCATCCTGCTGCTTTGGGTGTGCCTGCATTTTCTCTCCTTACTGGGACCCCTGAGGCTGACTGCTCTGGACAGATACCTAAAATGTGGAAATACAAGTGGAGTGTGTCCTTGGCTCAAGACCCTGGCAGAGAGACCCCAGCATATGGCAGGAGAGATAGCAGGGACAGAGCCAATGAGACAGTTACAGTCTTATCAGCCCACGGAGGGCAAAGCTGGGTGTCATTGTACAAGTGGCTTTCTGGAAGAGTGGGTTGCTTTCATGCATTAATTGGCAGAAGAAACCAGCATGAAATGGAGTACCAGGTTGGACAGCCCATGGAGCAAGAAAGCTGAGTGCTTTTGGGGCAGGAAGATTTAGTGTGGCATGGTTTGCCTTTGACATTAATCAGCAGAAGTGGAGAGACAAGAGAAAGAGTAAGCAGAGCTGACTCAGCCTTAAGGGTAGGACCATGGCCTTCAGTGGGTGGAACCACCACAGCCTCCTAGGTTTCAAAGAGCTAAACTTTCACTGACTGTGTTCTAGAGTATGGGGCTGCTTGCTCATGTGAGCTAGTGGGATGAAGTCATATCTGCTTCCCAACAGTGGGGGGCAGTGCTGCCATGCCCAAGAGGGAGAGGAATGAGGCCCACCAGACCAAGGGGGTGAGGTCATCACTCAGGAACTAGGGGACTGGAGTTGCCCAGTGAAGAGATCTGTATAGAAACCACCCACTGAAGAGCTGTACAAATGCCAAGTTGCCATGGGATGGAATTGTGGTAGTTCAGTTTGTGTGTCACCTTGGCTGGGCCTGGTTGAGTGGCTGGTCAGCTAGATGTAGTATTCTTCATGATGAGACTGGTAATCAACTTCATGGTGGAATCTACTGTCAGCAGCTGAGTAGCTGCCTTTCGGTATGTGGTCTGCTTCCCATATATAAGAAACAGCTTTGGGAATGGTCTCTGGTTTATGGCATGCTTGAACCCTGGATGTAGCTGAGTTGTTTAGCAGCCTGCCACGCTCTGCCAATCCTGGGACTTTCAATGGACTTGATTGAATCAATGGCCTGCCATATGGTTTGGTAACATCGGGACTGTGCCATTTTATTTGTCAATGTTGGGCGTGTTAGATTCAGCAGCCACTAGCTGCCTGAGTGAAGAGATGCCTCTAGCTTCAGTGGGCTAGGAGCAGCAGGCAGAGCTAAAGCCCAAAGGGGTGAGGGGCTTTCACACAGCCTCTAGAGCCTGGCACTTTGAACTTGGACTTAAAGACTTCAAACTATAAGAATAAACTCCTGTTTGTTAAGGCCATCCCATTTGTGGTATATATTCCTGTCAGAGTGGCACTAGGTAACAAGAACAACAGGCTACTGCTACTTTTGTAGCAAAGAATTTGCTTGAGGGTGTTATAGCCATTTGGGGAGCCCAATCACCTCTGTGCTTACTGAGGGACTGATTTCTCTGTTCAGATTGTTGAGGAACTTTGTCATATTTTTTCTTGTATACCAATGATTGCATTGTCCCTATCACCCCTGATCTTCTGGTCTAGTGGAAAGAACAAATGGAATCACAGAAACTCAACTAGCCAAATTATGTGAATCCTTGAATATGCCTTGGACTAAAGTTCTTCCTTTAGTACTTTTAAATTTGAGATCCACATCAGGGGTCTCATAAGTTTTCTCCCTATGAGGTTGTCACTGGGAGACAAATACTTCTGTCTTATATTAATCATACTGTTCCTCATATTCACAAATTGACTTAAGTATTCCAAGTCATTAGACACCCTCAAGAATATCATTTTAAAGTCACAACAGCTTTTAATAATCTAGATTTGTCTACACAAAACACTCCAGATATAAACTAAGAAGATTATGTATTGCAAAAGACATTAACAGAAAAATTCCTTAGAAGTCCATTGGAAAACACCATACCTAATAGTTTTAACTAATTCTTGTGCTGTTAAATTAGCAAGTTAGCTTTGAGTTCATTTGACCCAAATGAAAAAATATGAATCATCTTTCTAGAGTTGCCAGACCACTGACAGACTAAAATTGAAGTTCACACATCTTGGTGACCAGAAGCAGCTGACTTTGTAGCTAAAACATTAAACCTAAGGCTACAGAACAAGATCACATGAGTAACATCAAGATCCTTGGACTTTGCATTCTGTCCTTTACCATTATGGGATCCTCTTCTTGCATGCTTTAAAAATCTGTAAACTTATAACCTTTCTCGGTAATGCAAACTATTGCAGTTGCCTCTACTTTTGAAGTTATAGAAGCTATTATCTATTTGCCAAAGGGGCAGGGAGGCCACATCTTCTGATCTCCTCTAAATCCACAAGAGGAAGACAGAATCACCATCAGTAGCCCAAGGCCTGTCCCTGCAATGCCAGACATGCTGCCTCCTTCCAGCTCTTTCATCAACCCTGACAACCAACAATTCCTCCCGCAGCACCCACCAAAAAATAATTATTTTTATGGCTAGAAAAGTCACACTATGCTTAATACTTATTATTTTTTAAACATCTTTGATTTGGCAATTAGGATTTATTGTTTGTTAAAGATTACTTTATTATAATTATTCTTTTATATTTTTCTTATTATACTATTTTTCTTTTCTTTTCTTTCATCGTGAAGTTCTCCTTAGGCTTCTTCCCACTTCTGTTAACTAATGCTAAGGCTTGGAAAGAAAATGCTTTTATTAAACTAGCTTAATCAGTAGCTGGTTGTTGTAATTTGACCAATGGTGGGGTCTGTTGCTTTTCCCCAAATCAATGCTATCGCAAAAGTAGAGGTGACTGATTACAGGTTTATGCCTAAGGTGACTATAACACTGAATAGCCTTACAAATAGTCCATACTATGACACCTTCCAGACTTGTCCATATATACATTGGTATTTTGTTTTAATTCACTGATTTTTGGGTGAAACCTGATCAGCTGACCATAATGGATAGTCCATTCCTTTCAATGGCAATTCTATATATTGTATTGATTTAGCAACTGACTGTGTAACAAATGTTCAAATCTTTTCCATGTGTTGTCCATTTGTAACATGTCATTAATTGAAAATTGGCTGAAACAAAAAACAAAATCATGTGTTTTCCTAATAAACAAACTAGGAAGGATATGATTTGTGTCCCATATGAATATATTCTTATGTGAGGAATATCTTACATGACAGAAAATTCTAATGTTGAGCCATATTCTTGGGATATACCACATTTAATGGATGGAACATGGAGTGACCAATATATTCTAGGGACCTTGGGAATAACCTTAAACATGCACTCTGATGATAGTGTACAATGGTCCAATAAGTCAAGTTCATGTCTGAAGTGAAAGAATAACTAAACAAAAAAATAACCCATTAACTGATAAACCTGGAGTTGGATGGTCCCTTCTGTGATCTTTTGTTCCTTGGCTTGATATTGCTGGACTTGAAAAACGTATTCACAACCTATCTTATGGTAGATCTAATATCACTGATGAACTTGCCAAGCCCATCATTGCTGAATGAAAATCTTTACAATATCTTGCTGAAGTAGTGTTAGATAATAGAATATACTTTCTTGGCATAAATAATTGATCTCTTCTAATGTTGCATCTGATTTTTGAAACATAACAATTGTTATTCCATCAGTTCCTGGCAGCTTGGTTTTCACCAATGCCTTTGTGTACCTTGGAGTTTGTTCTTTAATTTCATTGGTTCTTGATCATTTGCTACCTTCTTAAGTGGATGAATGCTGAGCAATTTTTTTTGGTAGAGCAACCAGGTATTCCTTCCATCTTCTTTTGATGCTTTCTACATTGTTCAATATCTTGCCCATAGAATCCTTTAATATCAAAACTTGAGGCTTGAATTTTTTCTTCAGGTCTTTCAGTTTAAGAAATGCCAATTGTAGTGGGCGGGGCAAGATCGCGGACTAGGCAGAAGGATTGCACAGACCCTCTTCAACAAAGAAAAGGGAAACCAATTAACACAGACACAGAAGATAATCTTGG
>NW_006921866.1:1650458-1655007 GCF_000298275.1 Orycteropus afer afer | reverse complement strand
CCAAATTTTCCCACTACCTGTGATTCTTCTTTGTTTCCACCTTTTGAATTCCAGTCACCAGTGATAATTAACACATCCTGATTGCAAGTTCCTTCAATTTCAGACTACAGAAGTTGATAAAAATCTTCAATTTCCTCATCTTTGGCTTTGGTGGTTAGTGCATAAATTTGAATAATAGTTGTATGGGTCTTCCTTGTAGGCAGATGGATATTGTCCTATCACTGACAGCATTGTACTTCAAGACAGATCTTGAAACATCCTTTGTGATGATGAATGCCACGCCATTCATCTTTAAACTGTCTTTCTGGCATAGTAGATCATATGGTTGTCTGATTCAAAATGGCCTAAACCAGTCCATTTCAGCTCACTAATGCCTAGGATATTGATTTTTATGTGTCCCATATCATTTTTGACAACTTCCAATTTTCCTAAATTCATACTTTGTACATTCCATGTTCTGATTATTAATGTATGTTTGCCGCTGTTTCTCCTCAATTTGAGTGGTGGCACATCAGCAAATGGAGGTCTTGAAAGCTTTACCTCATCCATATGAGTAAGGCTGGTTTTACTCTGATAATGCACCTCTTGCCCAATCCTATTTTGAGAGCTTTCTAAACTAAGTGACTCATCTTCCTCCTCTGTATTGGCCAATGTTTCCAGAATATCCATAAATTTGCACAGTAATGTATCAGACAGTGTTTCTCTGCTATTCATAAGGATTTTCCTAGCCAATTCTTTGAGAAGTAGATGGCATCTTTCTTCTTCGTACTCTGTCTCAGTCTGCAATGTGGGCTGATACCTGTGCACCATGTGCACCCCACTGGGTTTGAAACACTAGTGACACAGCCTCAAGACTCACAGCAATACATCACCGGTAGGACAGTATGACAAACCAACAGCAAGTTTGTCTCCCTTAACTGTTGGAAACCTCTCCAACCACCCTTACCTGGATCCCTATGGCTGACTCCTCACTGTGACCTGGTCCCCTTTGCCTTTTCTGTCCTTTCCCTGCTTTCCCACCTTGCCTCTTGTGGGGCATGGCCTAAGTTCCCTCTGCTCACCTGGACTCCTGTGGCTGACTCCTTACTCTGTCCTGGTCCCCTTGGTCTCTTCTGTCCTTTCCCTGCTTTCCCACCTTGCTTCTTGTGAGGTGTGGCCTGGGTTCCCTCTACTCACCTGGATCCCTGTGGCTGACTCATCCAGACACAATGTACAGGTTGCATATTGAGTTAATCATTTGGAAGCATAAAAGCGATTTGACAAGAGAGCCAAGATAAAAGAGATTAAACAAGATAGCAGAGATGAGAGGGACCTCTCTGAGATATAAAAGAGATTAAACCGGAGAGCAGAGATCAGAGTGACCCCAGTGCCACAAAGAAAGAAATACCCTGAGTGTAGCACATCCTTTGGACCTGAGTTCTCTGCATTGAGAACTAACTAGAACTAGGGGAAGATTGATGCTAAGACACATGGATAACTCCAAGGAATTCAGGACCCACAGATGTTTAAAAGAGACAAAGACTTTTCCCTAGAGCCTGCACCCTAAATTCAGATTCCTAGATTCTTAATCTCTGAGAAACTAAATTTCTTTTTGTTAATGCCATCAACCTGTGGTATTTCTGTTATAGCAGCACTAGATCACTAAGACATCTGCTAAGTCCTTCTTACATGGATTTAGTTACTAAAACATCATATATGCAGATGATACATTTTGTTCAAATGACAGCCTGTTGTCTGGGGTAGGTAGCCTCAATCTCTGGACTCATCCTTCTCATGGGAAGAATCTCTGCAAGTGCATTATCTGCACGTGGGTAGCAGGGGCAGATGATGTTCAGCTGATGGTGTTGGCAGGGGATTAACAAATTCACATCACCAAGAATCAGTCACACAAGCATATATGCACTTTATTACAAGCATAGAACATTCCCAAGGAGAATGGGAATAGGTGTTCTGGAATGGAAAGACCATTAAAAGCAAAGGGCTCTCCAGAAGGGTGGAGATGGGTCTTTCCCGTGGAATGGGAAAAGACTTTAAGCTATCTAACTTTCTGGTTTTATACTTCCTAAAAGGGATGTTCTTAGTTAAGGGGTGTTCTTAAGATTGGGCTGGGTTTCTTGAGTGACAGGTTGATTGACAGGTCCCCGAGAGCCCTTCTGTCCATGCTAAACCTTCTGTGATCATTTTGCTTAATTTTGATTGTGTAGGCCTCATTGGCAGTTGCATCTGTCATGAGGTGTTAGTTTATTATCCTCCTTAGTATTCTGCCTGCCTCTCTCTCCTTTTTCTCCTTCCTTTGGGCCTGCCCTCAGGCACCCCCCCCTTCCTGCCTAACAAGCCTCTTGGTCTATGCATATTTTCCTCATGAACATAATTAAGTGTTCTGGAAGTCCCATTCTTCACAATGTTATCCATAACTTGTTACGATCCACACAGCAAGTGCCTTTACACAGTCAATAAAACACAGGTAAATATCTTTCTGGTATTCTTTTCTCTCAGCCAAGATACATCTGACATCAGAAATGATATCCCCAGTTCCTCTTCTGAATCTGGCTTGAATTTCTCACAGTTCCCTGTCAGTATACTACAGTAAGCATTTTTGAATTACCTTCAGCAAAATTTTACTTGCATGTGATATTAATATTTTTTTTTTTTATAATTTCCACCTTCCGTTGGATCACTTTTCTTTGGAATGGGCACAGATATTTATCTCTTCCTGTCAGTTGGCCAAGTAGCTGTCTTCCAAATTTCTCGGTATAAACTAATGATTGCCTCCAGCATTTTATGCTTGTTGAAAACTATTAACTATTAGTCATCTGTTAATTCCTGGAGCCTTGTCTTTTACCAATTTCTTGGACTTCTTCTTTCAGTGCTGTTGGTTTTTGATCATATGTTACCTCTTGAAGTGATTGAAGGTTGACCAATTGTTTTTGGTACAGTAACTGTGTATTCCTTCCATCTTCCTTTGATTCTCCTGCATTGCTGAATATTTTGCCTATAGAGACTTGAATTTTTTCTTCAGTTCTTTCAACTTGAGAAATGCCTAGTGTGTTCTTCCTTTTTGGTGTCCTAATTCCAGGTCTTTGAATATTTCATTATAATGCTTTACTGTGTTTTCTCAAGCTACCCTTTGAAATCTTCTGTTCAACTCTTCTATTTCATCATTTCTTCCAATCATGTTAGCTACTCTAAGTTCAAGAGCAAGTTCCAGAGTCTCTTCTGACATCCATTTTGGTCTTTTCTTCCTTTCCTATCTTTTTAATGACCTTTTGCTTCCTTCATGAATGTTATATTCTTGAAGTCATTCCACAACTCATCTGATCTTTGTTCACTGGAGTTCAATGCCTTCAATATATTCTTCAGATAGTTTCTGAATTCAGGTGGAATATAGTGAAGGTCATATTTTGGCACTTTAGCACTTGTCTGGGAGCTCTGGTATCATAGTGTCCAAGACACTTTATTGCTAACCAGAAGGCTGGGGTTCAAACCCACCAGCCACTCCTCGGAAGGAAGGTTGGACAATCTACTTCAGTAGTGATACTGCCTTGGAAACCCAAGGAGGGGTCTCTATGAGTCAGGTCTGACTTGATGGCACATAACAACATAACAGCACTTGTCTTAATTTTCTTCAGCTTCAACTTGAACTTGTGTATGAGCAATTGATGGTTTGTTCCACGGTGAACTCCTTGCTCTGACTGATGATATTTAATTTTTCCATTGGTAGGAATTTTAGGTATATTGACCTACATAACTAATATCTTACTATCAATTATGTGGGTCTTGTATTAAAATAGTAATGGTGAAATAAAACTATTTTTGATCTTTTATAAAACATGTTCAGATACTTACTAGCTATCTAGAAACTATCTTAAGTTATTTATGACATGGATTAAAAATTGAGTTGGGAATTGTGGCCTGCACATTTAAGTCAGATACCCTTTTTCTGAAACAACATGCAAAGGAAATTTTGATCAAGGTTTTATCAACTATTTCATGCTCTACACAATATTAATGAATGTCTGTTAAGTCTTAATATTAAAGATTGGTCATTGAGCCTTAGATGTACTTTCTAGTATACTCATCTCCAGGAAAAGATATTTCTTACAAATGTCACCCAATATTATACAATTTTTTCATAACCAGTAATTTTATTCTTTCTAAATTTATGTATTTGGAAATTTAATTTTTCATATGAGTTTAAGTTGTCTTACTACTACCAACATCTCTTACAGAAAAGTTAATAGCCAGGCAAATCCTAAGAGGTGTTCTACATGGAGCCTTGTGCTAAATTTGTCACATAAATGGTCTTTAGATAATCATTCCCTCTTATTTTGCATACATCAAAACAGTAGCCTTTGATGAAGACATTTTAAATGGATGCTGTTATTGTTTTTGTTAGTTGTCATCAAGTTGGTTTCAACTCATAGTGACCCCATGTGACCAAGTAAAACTGTCCAATAGGTTTTCTTGGCTTTAATCTTTATGAAAACACATCACTATGTCTTTCTCCCATAGAGGAGTTTGGTGGATTCCAATGCTAACTTTTTTTTTT
>NW_006921866.1:1647941-1649763 GCF_000298275.1 Orycteropus afer afer | reverse complement strand
GTGCCGAACCCAGTCATCCACCGATTTTTTTTTTTTTTTTTTTTTTTTCTTTTTTTTTTCCTGTGAGAAGTAGTTTTTCTGTGATCGCTAGAGTTAGACTAACTTGGGTACACATTCCAGCCCTGAAGCTTTCTAGCTCTGTTATCTTGAGCTTCAGTTGACTTACCTATAAATTACAGGTAATAATATTTATTACAAATTGATTTTCTGTGAGAAGCAAATGATTTACTGCAAACAAAATACTCTATACAGTTTCTTATTTAAGTGCTCAGGAATGTCATCCCTTCTTGTATTGTTGATGGAGTTGTTTATGGCAATAGTATGCCTTCCTGAATTTCCTCTCCCCTTCAAACTAATGCCTTATTTTTCTTCAGAAGTTTTAATGCATTTAATCTAGTTATGCAGTGTTGAGAGCATTTTATAACTCTACCTACCTCTGTTCTGATGCATTCTATTTCACATTTGATGATTGATCCTATTTTCTCCAATATCCAAGCACTTGGGAGAACATCTGTTGCATACATTTAATTGAAAATATTAGATGTTTCACAGATGATAGCAATTGAATACTTTTCTTTTTCCTTTTAATTTTTAAGGTGACTACTAAATAAAAGCAAAACTATTTAAGTGAAAATCCTAGTGCATGTTTTCTGAGCAAGTTAAATGTTTACATTATTGAGAGAAAGTATAGTGTGATGGCTCACAGTGTGAATCTGCAACCAGATCATGTAAAATTAATCCTTTCCCTTAATAGTTGTGTGGCCTTGTAGAGTGATTTAAACTCTCTGTGCCTCAGTTTCTTCACTGGCAAAATGGTATAAAAATAGGATTAACCTCTTAGGGATATTGTAAGGATGAATGATTTAATGTATACTAAGTGCTTGGGAAATTTGCTTCCATAGTGATACCGCCTTAGAAATGCAAGGAGGGGTCCCTATTAGTCGGATCCAAATTGACGGCAGTGAGTTTGGTTTTTTTTGTTTGAAGTGTTTAAAATAGTGCCAGGTTCATAGTAAAAATAATGTGTTGGTTGCTGTGGTATTTTATTGTTGTTGTTGTTGTTATTATGTGCCGTCGAGTCGGACCCAACTCATAGCGACCTCTCCTTGAGTTTCTGAGGCAGTATCACTACGGAAATAGATTGCCCCATCTTCCTTCAGAGGAGCGGCTGGTGGGTTTGAACCGCCAGCCTTCTGGTTAGCAATCAAGTGCCTTTAGGCACTACTCTAAAGGAGTTTAGGTCGCATAGTGCCTAAGGCATTTGACTGCTAACCAGAAGGCAGGTGGTTCAACCCCACCAGCCACCCGTCGGAAGGAAGATTGGGCAATCTACTTCTGTAGAAATACTGCCTCAGAAACCCAAGGAGGGGTTGCTATGAGACAAACTGACTCGACTGCAGTGATTTTTTGGAGTTATTATTATTAAAGATACCACTGATGTACAGCTTGATGTGGGATTTATGCTTTGTATGACAATTTGGTTGTAGTAAACACTTTAAATAATGTGCGTTGAAATGGTTGTTTAGGAAATAAATGATGACATTAGTTATCAGTTTTACATATTTCACTTCTTACTATTCAGGAACTATCTAGATTCAACCTGGTTCTGTCTTTAAAACTTTTGCCTTGGCCTCACCAAATTGCTTGTTTTCCCATATTCTCACATGTTTTTACTAATGGTTCATAATTTATAAGTCATTAAAATATAGAGGACATTTCTGACTAAGTGTATTCATTTAATTCATTAATTGTGGCAATCCCAATTCCATACAATTTTCTCAAAGCATAATAAATCTATAGGACTGTACACTTAATCTTTGGT
>NW_006921866.1:1643616-1646750 GCF_000298275.1 Orycteropus afer afer | reverse complement strand
ATACATTTCAAATCACTGATTTATTTATTTTATTTTCATATATTCAGAATTTTTTTAAATTGGCTGTGTAGAGACTTTGTTACAGCAACAAGTGAAAAACATAATTGGTCCCAACAAAACTGATGTTTCATACTAATGTTGTTGGAACAAATATAAGTGAAGCAATGAAATGTAATGTTTACAATTCTGTTTTAGACAGTACTTAGTTTGCAATTTTATATTTGTATGAACCCAATGCACTTTCTTTATCTGAGTCCAGTTTTCTTAATTGTAAAATAAAAAGCATAGTTATCTACCCAAAAATATTTTCTGTAGGATTAAAATATATAATTAATGTAAAGCAGTTAATTTAATTTATTAAATTTTTTCAAGATGTATTCTAGAGTGCTCAGTATAGATCAGGCACTTTGGTTGATGTTATACATAAAATGGTGAACGAAAATATACGATTTCTCACCTCAAATGGAGGTAATCATCTAGTATGCAAGACAGACATTAAATAATCAAACAACTGTGAAATTGCAGGTGACAAGCACTCTCAAGAAGAAGTGCGGAGTACCAGGAGACCCTCAACTTGAAGATTAATCCAATCATGGAAGCTTGGGGAGGCTTTACTGAGGAGATGATGTTGGTGTTGAAGACTGAAGAATAAATAGAAATTACACAGTTGAGGAGAGAAGGAGTGCATATTTCAGGTAATGCAGAGTATGAAGGATTGAAAGAAAGCCATTGTAGCTGGAATAGAAATGGGTGGAAAGTGAGGAGATACAAGGATATATTAAGAGCTTTGTATTTATTTCAAAGGAATTGGTGGTGCCATCTAAAGTTGTTAAGGAGGTAAGCTGTATTGTGATCAGTAATATCTATTTTACATATATCACTTTAATTTCACTCCATTTTACCTGCTGGAATAAGCCAGAATGAATACATGTAGGCCATTAGGGAAACTATTATAATTTTGAGATAACACTGGTTAGGCTAGAACTGATGGATAGGGAAAGAGTAGGGAGCATTCAGGATCAAAATGTACATAATTTTGTTATTATATGAAAATGAAGATTGAATATATAGAGAAATGTTTCAATAATGACACTTAAGTTTCTAAATTGCACAAGATATTGAATCAAAGATTAATTACTGAGGTAAAGAAATGGACACAAATATAGATTTGCAAGTGGTAATATGTATTTTATTTTGAACATGTGGAGTTTAAGATGCTCTAGGAATTCAAAAGTCATATAATCAGTTGGACACATGTGTCTGCTGTTCACAGAAGTCTAGGAAGGAGACATGGGTTTTGTGAGACATCACCATGTATGCTACTATTAAAGTTATGGCATAAGTGAGATCACTGAGGCAGGGGATCTTGAATCAGAAGCAAACAAAAATTAGCAATCAGCCTTGAGAAAATACATCATTTCATGTGCAAAAAAAAAGAAAAAAAAAAGAATGCACTGACATCAAGTCAGATCTGACTCATAGCAACCCCCCCTTGGGTTTCAAAGGTGATAGCACTATGGAAGTAGATTGCCCTAACTTCCTTCTGAGGAGTGGCTGGTGGGTCTGAACCAGCAGCCTTCTGGTTAGCAGTGAAAAGCCTTAGGTACTATGCCACCAGAAAATAAGCCATAAAAAGAAAAAAGGGAAGGAAGAAAACCAGGAGAATCTTGTACATGGAAGCCCAGGACAGAGAGGTGTTTTGGAAAAATAACATCAATAATGGCTGAAAAATCAGGTGTTAGGAGAACATAAAAGCCCCTCATGCCAATGGAATTTAGTAAGTGAAGGCAATAGGTGGTCTTAATAAGAGCCATTTCAATTTGCTGAAGTGGTGGAAGTCAATTGTGGTAGGACTGAGGAGTGAGAGGGAGGTAAGTAAATCACATAGCAAAAATAGATGACTCTCAAGAAGCATGACCATGAAGAGGAGAATGGAAAAAAAGCAGGAATTACAAGTAATCTGAATGATCAGGAGAGTTTTTAAGTTAATTAATTAACTAATAATTAATCTTTAAAGAAGGTGACTGATACATTTGAAACCAATAGGCATAATCCATTTATTTATTTTTTTTTTAAATAGAGTTTAACTATTCTGGAAAGAAAAGTAATTATAGATAGCAACATCAACAACAACAAAGATTCTCGCAAGGATCTCTTGTGGCTTGGTGTCTGAGGCATTTGATGGCTAACTAGAAGGTTGGCAGTTCAAAGCCACCAGCCACTCTGCAGAGGAAGACTGGGAAGTCTACATCCATAAAGACTTACCATCTCAGAAACCCAAAGGGGGTTACTATGAGTTGGAACTGACTTGATGGCAGTGAGATTCTTGTGAAGGTGATAGAGGATGGATATGAGAAACAGGTAGAGAAGGAAATAATTCTGAAGCAGTGGTTCTCATTGATTTTTTTCCCCATCTCATGCCATAGGTATATTTGGAAAATTCTGGAGGAATTTTTCATTGTCATAACTGGGGACAGGGGTGCTACTGTCACATAGTTGGTTAAGATCAGAGTTGCTGCTAAAAATGCTACAATACATATAGGACAGCCTGCCAGAGAAAAAAAGAAGTATTTGACTACATTATTGAAAAATCCTGAAAGACAACTATGGTTTTTAAAGAGAAAAGAAGAAATATAAGTAGGGAAATGGTATGTGATATAAAGCACATAGTAAATACTCAATAAATATTAACCACGATTGTGATCTTATGATTAGTTTAGGTCTCCTCCTAGGAGGACCTGAATAATACACAAGTAAAAGAAGGGTGCACCACTCATTTGTTAATTTGTCATACTGTGGTGGCTTGTGTTTCTACGAGCCTGGAGACTATGTCACTGATATTTCAAATACCTCCAGGGTAGCTCATGGTGGACAGGTTTCAGCAGAGCTTCCAGACTAGCACAGACTGAGAAGGATGATGAGCCATCCACTTCTTAAAGAATTGGCCAGTTAAAAAATTATGAATAAAAGTGAAACACTGTGTGATATGTTACTGGAAAAACCATGAATGGCTCTGAAACATTGTCAGATATAGTGTCAGAATATGAGCCCCTCAGGTTGGAAGGCACTCAAAATATGACTGGGAAAAAGCTGCCTCCTCAAACAAGAGTCAACCTTAATGATGTGGATGGAGT
>NW_006921866.1:1637980-1643176 GCF_000298275.1 Orycteropus afer afer | reverse complement strand
GCCAAAGATGAAGAAATTGAAGATTGTTACCAATTTCTGCAGGGTGAAATTGACCAAATGTGCAATCAAGATGTATTGATTAATGCTGGTGATTAAAATGTGAAAGTCGGAAACAAAGAAGAATCATGGGTACTTGGAAAATATGGTCTTGTTAATAGATATGATGCTAAAGATTTCATGATAGAATTTTGTGAGACCAATGACTTATTCATTGCAAATACCTTTTTCCAGAGCATAAATAGTGGCTATACATGTGGACCTCACCAGACTGAATACACAGAAATCAGATTGACTACATCTGCAGAAAGAGGGGATGGAGAAGCTCAATATCTTCAGCCAAGACAAAGCCAGGAGGTGACTGTGAAGCAGACCATCAATTGCTCATATGCAAGTTCAAGCTGAAGCTGAAGAAAATTAAAACGAGTCTAAAAGAGCCAAAATACGACCTTGAGTATATCTCATCAAATTTAGAGAGCATTTGAAGAATAGATTTGATGCATTGAACACCAGTGACCGAAAACCAGCTGAGTTATGGGATGACATCAAGAACATCATACGTGAAGAAAGCAAAAGGTCATTAAAAAGACAAGAAAGGAAGAAAAGACCAAAATGGATGTCAGAAGAGACTCTGAAAATTGCTCTTGAATGGAGAGAGAAGGTAAAGTGAATGAAAGAAATGAAAAGATGAAAAAGCTGAACAGAAGATTTCAAAGAGCAGCTCAAGAAAACAAAACCAATTATTATAATGAATGTTCAAGGACCTGGAGCTAGAATACCAAAAGGGAAGAACACACTGAGCATTTCTCCAGCTGAAAGAACTGAAGAAGAATTCAAGCCTTGAGTTGCAATATTGAAGGTTCTATGGGTAAAACATTGAATGATTCAGGCAGCAACAAAAAAAGATGGAGGGAATACACAGAGTCATTATACAAAAAAGAATGGGTGGATGTTCAACTATTGCAGGAGGTGGCATATGATCAAAAGCCAATGGTATTGAAAGAGAAAGTTGAAACTACACAGAAGGAATTGATGAAAAGCAATGCTCCAGGATTTGGTGTAATACCCATTGAGACATTTCAACAAATGGATGTGGTGCTGAAGGCACTTACTCATCTATACCAAGTAATTTGGAAGACAGTTACCTGGCCAACTGACTGGAAGAGATCCATATGTGTGCCCATTTCAAAGAAAGGTGATCCAACAGAATGTGGAAATTATCGAACAATATCATTAATATCACAGAAAGTAAAATTTTGCTGAAAATAATTCAAAAACTGTTGCAGCAGTATATTGACAGGAAAAGTTCCAGAAATGCAAGCTGGATTCATAAGAGGACTTGGAATCAGGGATATCATTGCTGATATCAGAAGGATCTTGGCTGACAGTAAAGAATATCAGAAAGATGTGTACTTGTGTTTTATTGATTATGCAAAGTCACTTGACTATATGGACCATAACAAATTATGGATAGCATTACAAAGAATGGGAATTCCAGAACACTTAATTTTGCTCATGAGAAACCTGCGCATAGACCAAGAGGCTGTCATTCGAACAGAACAAGGAGATACTGTGTGGTTTAAATCAGGAAGGGTATGTGTCAGGGTTGTATCTTTTCACCATACTTATTCAATCTTTATACTGAGCAAAAATTGAGAAGCTGGACTATATGAAGAAGAACATGGCATCAGGATTGGAGGAAGAGTTATTAACAACCTGTGATATACAGATGATACAGCCTTGCTTGCTGAAAATGAAGATGACTTGAAGCACTTACTGATAAAGCTTAAAGACTACATTCTACAGTATCGGTTGGACCACAACATAAAGAAAATGAAAATCCTCACAACTTGACCAATAAGCAGCATCATGATAAATGGAGAACAGATTAAAGTTGTCAAAAATTTCATTTTACTTGGATCCACAATCAACACCCATGGAAGCAGCAGTCATAAAAATCAGATATCTTATTGCACTGGGCAAACCTACTGCAAAAGACCTGTTTAATGGGTTAAGAAGCAAAGATTTTACTTTGAGGACTAAGCTGTGCTTGACCCAAGCATGGTGTTTCCAATCACCTCATGTTCATAAGAAAGCTGGACAATGAAGAAGGAAGACCAAAGAAGGGTTGGTGCCTTTGAATTGTAGTGTTAGTGAACAATCCCAAAAATACCGTGGGCTGCCGGAAAGATGAACAAATCTGTCCTGGATGAAGTGTAGCCACAATGTTGCTTGAACATGCACATGGCTCAAGTTCATCTCACCTACTTTGGTCCTGTTGTCAGAAGAGACCACTCCCTGGAAAAGGATTTCATGCTTGGTAAAGTGGAGGGTCAATGAAAAAGGGGACAACCTTCCGTAATATGGATTGACACAATGGCTACAAAGATGGGCTCATGTATAACAAGGATTGTGAGGGTGGCACATGTCTAAGCCACTTTTCATTTTGTTGTTCATGTGGTCACAGTGAGATGGAGCTGACTTGGTGGCATCTAACAGCAATGAAAGAAGGGTGTTAGTGGAAATGTTTAGAGAATTACTATATATATATATTTTACAGAATGGAATTTGAATATTGCAGGGTTTTTTGACCCCTTACACTAAAATCTTTTTATTTAAAATTTTCATTCTTGTAAAATTTTATAGATACATAAGTTACTAAGATTGAATTAAATTTGAGTCACAAAATAAGAATGAATTAGATTAATTTTTCTTAAAAATATCCAAAGCTATCTGGTGGTTTTTGAAGAAGTATGGCATAGTTGATAGAAAATCAGTTCTAAGTAATCTGTCCTTCACCTCAGGTATAAGTACTTGATACCTAAATGATACCAAGTATGTTACCTAACCACTGCATATTTTAATGCCTTTATGAATGACATGGAGATAAGCGTGTTCTTCTCACCATTGTTTGCTAAGTAGCCAGTACAGGATTGGGACATCCTGTACCATCAGCAAATTTTAGTGATTTATGAATGATGATGATAATAGTGGTGGTGGTAAAAAGGAATTAATTTAGGCCTAATAAACATATAATCAAATATTTATTGATCAAAATACCTACTGTGGCATATTAAAACCAAAAAACAAACTCACTGCCATCGAGTCGATTTAGACTCATAGTGACCCCCTTTGGGTTTCCCAGGCAGTAAATCTCTATGGAAGTAGATTGCCCAATCTTCCTTCCACAGAGTGGCTAGTGGGTTTGAACCACCGACTTCCTGGTTAGCAGTCAAATGCCTTAGGCACTACACTACCAGAGCTGCAATTTTTTTTTCCCTTTTTTATTTTAAGAGCTTGTTTTACATTCAAAGTCATGTGTACATTTAGTTTCATTCCCCATTCACCATGTCCAACCCTAACTCAGTCTCCTGCCCTCCCTACCCTGCAACACTCCCTCTGTGCCCCTCATAATTATGCACTCCTGTTTGTCATGCATTTCCTCAGTTTGAATGTTGGTCCTTTGGTGTCCCATGTCTATTGTTTTAAGGGATGTATTACCATTGAGTGTGTGGGTGCGGCATCCTGGGTTGAGTGGTCTGTGTGTACATCTTGTTAACTATTGGGCTGAGAGTCCACCCCTGGGGGTGACTTTTATTCCAGGTGCAAAATTTATTTCATGGCCATAGTATTGGGATTCTCACCTGACTTCATGTGACCAGTATTTCTGGTCATTATTGAGTTTTTGGATTTTGTTCCACATTTTTCCTCCCACTCTATCCAGGATCTCCAGATTTGATCCTTCCCTGAGTGGTTGACATTGGTAGCTGGGCACCATCTGGTTCTTCTGGTCTCAAGGACCATTCTTGTGTGTGTGTGTTCGACTTCACTTCTGACGCTAGGAGAACATTA
This sequence comes from Orycteropus afer afer, assembly GCF_000298275.1. Taxonomy (NCBI): domain Eukaryota; kingdom Metazoa; phylum Chordata; class Mammalia; order Tubulidentata; family Orycteropodidae; genus Orycteropus; species Orycteropus afer. The sequence goes on along the minus strand of NW_006921866.1, from coordinate 1,639,327 downwards.
GCTACATCCTAAATGGCTGCTTGAAAGCTTTTAAGACCCCAGTCACTATTCACCAATGTAGGATGTGGAGCAACACTTTTATGTATTTTGTTGTGCCAATTGAGTCTGGTGTAACCCAGTACTATGGTCCTGATGTAGTAGCTCTGTTAGATCTCTCTCCCATAGTGTTGGGATGACTGTGAGAGATTACTCTGTGTCTGTCTTCTATTATTTCTGTAAGGGCTGCAGGTATTTTATATCCTTGGTATCTGTGCAAGATAAGCCTCAGCTGAGTCTATACTTGGTCTAGAATATACCTCTATTCACTGATCTCTTTCTGATCATCTCAGGTGTTTATGTGTTTATCTGTATAGCCTAGTGTTTGGTGTTAATGGCAATGTGGTATTGTGGACACATTGGTTGGTTTTGACATCTGTTGTCTATCTCTTATGTTCACAGTTTGGTGTCCTCTCTTTTCCTATAGTTATCATGGTGGTCATATATTCTTCCCATATATTCCTCCCCCTACCCATGTCAGCATGTAAGCCCCAACTAGCCCTAAATTAATCCGTCCCTTTCCCTCCCCATCCCAGTAACCTACTAGGTGAGTTCCCTTTCCCAAGCAAACCCTTCTCTGTCTTTTTACAGTAATGAGCTCATATAATACTTGTCCTTCTGCGATTGACTTATTTCACTCAGCATAATGTCCTCCAGGTTCATCCATGTTGTGAGATGATTCGCGTATCCCTCATTGTTGTTTAATGTGGCATAGTATTCCATTGTGTGGATACACCATAACTTGGTTATCTACTCATCCATTGATGGGCATTTAGGTTGTTTCCATCTCTTTGCTATGGTGAATTGTGCTGCAGTGAACATAGGTGTACATATGTCTGTTTGTGTGCTTTCTCTCACCTCTTTAGGGTATATTCCTAGTAATGGAATTGCTGAATTAAATGGTACTGCTATTTTCAGTTTTTTAAGGAAACGTTATACCATTTGCCACAATGGTTGTACCTTTTTACAATCCCACCAGCAATGCACAAGAGTTCCAATCTCTCCACAACCCCACCAGCATTTGTCACTATCTGATCTGTTGAACTTTGCTATTATTGCTGGGGTAAGATGATATCTCATTGTTGCTTTGATTTGCATCTCTCTAATGATTAATGATCATAAGCAATTTCTCATGTGTTTGTTGGCTGCTTGTATATCTTCTTTGGTGAAGTGTCTGTTTAAGTCTTTTGCCCATTTGTGAATTGGGTTATTTGTCTTTTTGGTGTTGAAGTGTTGAAGTTTTCTGTACATTTTGGAGATAAGTCCTTTGTCAGATATGTCATAGGCAAATATTTTCTCCCAATCTTTAAG
>NW_006921866.1:1637198-1637785 GCF_000298275.1 Orycteropus afer afer | reverse complement strand
TATGGGTCTTGTTTCATTTTTCTACAGGTGGATATCCAGTTTTGCCAGCACCATTTATTAAAGAGATTATCCCTTCTGCATTTAATGGGCTTTGGGCCTTTGTCAAAGATAAGTTGTCCATACATGGATGGGTCTATGTCTGAGCTTTCAATTCTGTTCCATTAGTCTATCTGTCTATCATTGTATCAATACCATGCTGTTATGACTACTGTAGCTATATAGTAGCTCTTAAGATCTGGGACTGTGGGACCTCCTACTTTGTTTTTCTTCTTGAGAAGTGCTCTGCTTATTCTAGATCTCTTTCCTTTCCATATGAAATTAGTAATTAGTTTTTCCATGTTCTTAAAGAATTTTGTTGAAATCTGGATCGGATTGAATTAAATGTATAGATTGCTTTAGGTAGTATTGACATTTTCACAATGTTTAGTCTATCTATCCATGAACAAGGCAGGTTCCTCCATTTATGTAGTACCCTTGTTGTCTCTTGTAGCAGTGTTTGGTAGTTTTCTCTCTATAGGTCTTTTGTGTCTCTGGTGAGGTTTATTCCTAGATATTTTATCTTTTTCGTAGCTATAGTGAATGGTATG
>NW_006921866.1:1633247-1634583 GCF_000298275.1 Orycteropus afer afer | reverse complement strand
GTCCTCTGAGTACTGCTTTTGCTATGTCCCATAGACTTTGGTAGGATGTATCTTCATTCTTATTAGTTTCTAGGAATTTTTTTATTTCAGTTTTTATCTGTTCTGTAACCCAATAGTTTTTAAGCAGAGAGTTGTTCAGCTTTCATATGTTTGATGCTTTTTCCTTGCTCTTCCTATTATTAATTTCTAGTTTTATAGCATTTTAGTCAGAGATGATGCTTTGCAGTATTTCAATGCTTTTGAATTTATTGAGGCTTGTTTTATGTCCTAGCATATGGTCTATCCTGGAGAAGGATCCAAGTGCACTGGAAAAGAATGTGAATTCGTTTTTTGTTGGGTGAAGTACTCTGTATATGTCTATGATTTCCAGTTCGTTGATTGTGTTGTTAAGTTCTTCTGTGTCTTTGCTGAGCTTCTTTTCCATTGACCTATCTCTCCTTGAAAGTGGTGTGTTAAAATCCCCCACTATTAATATAGAGTTGTCTATCATTCCTTTTAATTCAGTTAATATTTGTTTTGCGTATTTTGGAGCATTTTCATTGGGTGCATAAATGTTTGTTATTGTAACCTCTTCTTTGTTGATTGACGCTTTCAGCATCATATAATGGCCATCCTTGTCTCTTAAGATGTTTTTCACCTTAATGTCTATTTTATCAGAAATCATAATTGCTACCCCTGCCCTTTTTGGTTTCCATTGGCTTGATATATTCTTTTCCATCCTTTAACTCTTAATTTGTTTTTATCTTTGTGTCTAAGGTGTATCTCTTGTAGGCAGCATGTCAATGGGTCCTCTTTTCTTATCCAGTCTGCCACTCTCTTTCTCTTTGTAGGTTCATTTAGTCCATTCACATTGAGTGTAATTAGTGATAGGTATGAGTTGATTGGTGTCATTCTATTGTGGTTTTTTGTTGTGTTGTTGGTCATTCCTTAATTCGTGTATATTTCTGTGTTGAGTTCAGTTTGTTGGCTATTGCTGTCTCCCTTTTCTTCTTTATAATCAGTTTTGTGTTTATTAAGCCCATATGTTTTCCTTCTTTCTGGATTTGCTTAGAAAAATTGTTACTCTTCTCTGTGGTTACCTTGGAGTATATTCTTGTCTCTATATTTTTAGAACAGTGAGTGCTGCAAAGACATTGTTGTGTGTTCCTCTCCATTTGAGGGTCTGTACCTAGAAGTAATATTTCCTCTGATAAGTTGGTGGCTGTTGTTGTATGCTGCTTGAGTTCTTTGGTTTTTAAGGTAGAATGTTTTATTGTCTTATTATGAGTATCTATTTCTGATTTGATTTTAGAGTTGATGTCACATAGCCTGGTTTTGCTGATCTCTCTTGTGGGTT
>NW_006921866.1:1619656-1621117 GCF_000298275.1 Orycteropus afer afer | reverse complement strand
TCTGTGTCTGTGTTAATTGGTTTCCCTTTTCTTTGTTGAAGAGGGTCTGTGCAATCCTTCTGCCTAGTCCGCCATCTTGCCCCGCCTCCTCCTTAGGCTTTTGTATAGCTCTAGAAACATCTTCTAAATTCCTTCTCAGATAATTCTATTGCCTCCTGTTCTTCCATGTATAATGAGACCTTTGTTTGTGGTTTTGCTTCTAATGCCTTGTCCTGTTTTTTGGTTTTTGAGGTTGCCTGTTGTTTCCTAGATATTTTGAGGTTGTCTTTAGCTGCTTGTTACATGTTGATTTGTTTTGTCTTGATTTTATGGTTTAATATTTTGAAAAGGTGAAGCTAGTGTATTTTATTTTATTATTGATTCAGGTATGTTGGGTCACTCTGCTGTTTTCTTTGTGATGGTGGAATCACTGTGTGGAATGTGGATATGTGTTTCTGTTTGTCATAAAGAGGGTTTAGAGTTTGAAGAGGGAGGTTTTATGGTAATTGGCTGAATATGTTTTCTTCTACTGAATGAGTGAAGTTACTGGCAGAGAAGGTGGGAGCAGAAGAAGGAAAGCTTGGTGTTGCTACGGTCGGTTTCTAGGGCTTTGGGCAGGCTGTTATTGATGACATAGTTATTTACAAGTCTGCGGCTCAATCTCAGGAAAGATTCCTGTTGTTAGGGAGTCACCACTTTCCTCTAGGCTCAGGCACACTCAGAAACCCTGCTTCTGAGGGCCCTCAGAACCAAAATGCTGATCCAAGGCATATTCCTGGGACCTCTCTCAGCCACGATTCCCTCTCTCTCCCCCTGCCCTATCTGCCTGTGGCACTGGTGCAATCCCCCCAAACTGCAAATGGCTCGGGAGTTTGTCTGTGATACCGCCCACCTCCAGCGCCAAAGATGCATGTGATTTCAGCTGTGCTGGAGTCGGGAGAGTACCTCCTAGTAAACTGTGGTCCTGTTATCAGTGACAAAGATAAGCACAGAACTCTCAATATCTCCCAGGCTGACCCAAGCCCACTCAGTGACCCACTGAGGGGGGAGTGAACTCACCCTCCTGAAGCACCAGTGAGCTCTCTGCTTGTGTTTCAGTGGTGTTGCATGAGCCCGTTTGCACTTAGGTGACCAAAAATCAGATGCTGGAGTCAGATCCTTGGGGCTGTTTGCTGGGATGTTGGTGTGGTGATGGTATGCTGATATAGGGTGTCTTCTTTCTTAGCTCACAGAAATTTCAGGTGGCCTCCCTTGCCAGCCAGTCAGTGACTGCCCCAGAGAAGTTTCCAATGGCCTCTCTCAGCTGCCTGTCTGTCCTCCACCAGGTAGATCTTTTTTAAATAATCTCCTGTGCCATTCCTCTACTTCTGCTCTTCTGTGTTTGGTGCACTCTGATTCACTGAGCTGTTCAGAGCACCAAAATCCCTAATTCAAACTGCTGTACCTAGTTTTTCAAGCACTAAGATGCTAGAGGGAAATAGC
>NW_006921866.1:1605419-1619496 GCF_000298275.1 Orycteropus afer afer | reverse complement strand
TTAAAAGTTAATGAATATTAAAAATCAGAAAATTGTGTTTTCTGTGTTTAAAATCTCTGTTTTAGTAAATTATTTTTTCATTGTTTGATACTATTTCTGTCATTATAAACTCATAGACTACTGTGTAACAAGGTCCAGAAACTACTGACATTAAGTGGTTAAATTTTCACAATTTCTTCACCATTTATTTGGATATTTTTTATTGACTCAGTTGTGGTGATTTTTCTTTTTTTCATGTTCAGGTGTACTTCATATTAAAAATGGATTTAGAATTCTGTTTGATCAGTAAGTAATTACGGTTATCTTAATTTTCACCAAGAGTATACATCTATAAAATCATTCATAGAGGGTGTACTAACAGAATGCTCCTTAGAAGGGAGGGTAGTAAGACTTTATCTTTCTTACTTTGGACATATCAGGAGGGACCAAGTCCTGGAGAAGGACATCATGCTTCACAAAGTAGAAAGTCAACCAAAAAGAATCAGACCTTCAGTGAAATTAATTGATTCAGTAGCTGCAACAATGGGTTAAAACATAGCAAAGACTGTGAGAATGATGCAGGACCGGATATTTTGTTCTGTTACATGTGAGGTCACTATGAGTTGGAGTCAATTTAAGGACACCTAACAACAAGAACAAAAAGTTATTTTATAAGATAAAATAAAAGTAAATTAAAATAAAAGTCACAAATATTCAGCCTGGCTTCTTCTAGGGCAATCAGGGCAATTGGTTTGAATGGTTTGATTTTCTTCTTGTGATACCAAAGTGCAAAACAATAAGTTTGCCCAGGTGCAGAATTGGTTACAAATCAGAAGTACTGAAAATAACAACAGTTGCCTTCAAGTAGACTTCTCCTTGGACTCATCACCACCCCATGTGTGTCAGAGTAGAACTGTGCTCTATAGGATTGCCAGTGGCTGATTTTTCAGAAGTAGATGACTAGATCCTTCTGAGGTGACACTGAGCGGCATGAACTTTCAAAATTTCAGTTAGCAGGAAGTGTGTTAACTTTTTGCATCATTCAGGAATTCCATTGAACTTATAACCAAAAATCAAATCAAACTCACTCCTGGGGTGTCGGACCTGAGTCCTAGCGAACTTATACCTGTGATCAAATATTAAGACTAGAATAAGATGAAGGTAAATCTGGAGACAGGGGCAAGCACACCTACTGATATTCTTCATCTCTATTGCAATCTTTCTTCTCAATCTTGCTTTGATGAGTGTTAAAATATGAAAGACAGTGTAATACCTATTTGTTTTATTTCTTCCTTTCTATTTTGTACAATTATCCCTGTTTTCTTTTGGGGAATGACTTTTCCTCTTATGTTGTTTAGTTGAGATTATCAAACAAATATTCTGCTTCCCTTAGCATCTTCTTATTAGATGACATCAAGTACTACAGAATGAAACATTGCTCAGTTCTGTGCCATACTCACAATCATTGCTATACTTTAGCCCATCATTGTGGTCACTGTGTCAATCTTTCTTATTGAGGGTCTTCCTCTTTTTCACTGATCCTTGACCATAAGCTTTCCCTTAGCATAACATCTCAAATAAGGTCAGTCAGACTCTCTCTTTTAGGAATTTTGAGTATTGAGTGACATATCTTCCATTCTTGTCCTTTTCTGAGTCTGGCTCATGAGGCACTATCTTTGAATCTGTATGCTACATCACAATCTTCTAATAAATTGCTTATCTACTGAGATTATTAAATATTGGTCTTTGTTGATTACCTCCAAAAAAAAAAAAATCCTAACTGATGAATACAAGAGACTAGATAAAAATTAAAAATTAGTCTTGGGAACCAGAGAAAGTGTGATCAGAAATATTTGCATACAGTTCTTATATTTTAGATGAAAATGTCTACACATATCCCTAAAAAGTTCCAGTGAGTGTTTTTATTTCCATTGAAATGTGATTATTTCATTCACTTCCTCCCAAATTTTTTCATTTTTCTAAGACCCTTTTGCATGTGTCAGAGTATTATTTAATCAAACAAAACAATTTTTGTTGAATGAAAACATTTATTCCTAATGCTTTGCCTAAGCAGTTGCCAAAAACAAAAAAGAAATCAAAGCAACTCATTCATACAAACAGATTGGGCTTTATGCATTAATCTTTCATCATTGTGTTCAAGGTGACATTACTTCTATCTTAAGAGTGAAAAGCACATTTCTAGAAGAGATAAATTGTACCTGAAGAATTCCTATGTAATTGGAACATTTAGAGGCAAATAATAATTGCAATTTGCATGCAAAGATTGAAGCCACTTAATAATGATGCTCATTAGATTTTTTCTGTTTGTCTTCTCTGCCTTATTGAGGAGCAACAATTGCTTAACGTCTTGCTGGACATAGTCAAAGTAAACATGGTGATTATTTCTGGAACAAGGTCATCCTTGTGGATCACTAGATTGAAGGCACAAATTACTTGCCATGTCTCATCTAAGCAAAAATTAATCTTTCCAAAGATGCCATGACATATGTTTAGGCTGTGCAAAAATAAATAAATAAATGTGGGACAATATTTTATCTGCAAATGACTTGCTACTAAGCAAACATTTATTATTCTTTGGTTTGTTCTAATCAAATTTCTTTTATTAATAGCACACTGTGAAGATCCATGCCAGGCCAACCACGCAGAAGATTATAAAATGGCTTTATAGTTCTCCTCAAGGAAATATCTATGCAAATATAACAGAACTAGATGTGAATAAAGAATATGGTAAATTCAGTTTTCTTTATTCTTTAAATCAGTCCTGAGGATAAAACGGACTTAAAGTTTGATTCTTTGTAACTTATAAGGTAATATAACTTTTCCAACAAAACTTAGATGGATTCCTATTAAATAAAAGGGTTTTCTTTTTTTTTTTTTCACTAAGTTTGCTACATGTATGAGTCTTTTGTTCAGAAGACAAATTTAAAAGAACCACTACAAACATCAATGTACAATTAAATGTAATTTATATATGCATTAAAACATTTTAAAGGCCAGAATAATAACCTATAAAATTGGAAATAAAGTCAATTGTATAATGTAAAAGTCATTCAACCAAAAGACAGAAAACATAGAATCTAGGTCTGACTTTGTCACAATTTATTATATGAACTTGAGTTCATATAATAAAACATGACTTGAGTCATGTTTTGAATCTAATATCAATTTTTTTTCTTATCAGTAAAATAAGATGGGTGAATATTAGATCAAAATTCCACATAGTTGGCTCTGAGTAAGACCTAGTACACAAAATATTTTGTTTGACAGCATATAATTGTAAAAAATTGAATTCCATTTCCATTAGCCAGAGTGTAGTCTCTAATGCTCTATAATCTCTGTCACTCTTTTATGTCCTATCTTTCTATCACCTGCCTGGTCCCTCATGACAATGGTTTCTGTGATTCCCTTCACAAGAGATCACAGAGGACACTTAATGGTCCCAAAATCTTATAATTACAACTATGTGGATTTATAATTGGCCAACTAACCTTGATTGAGCTTACAAAATGTATTTGATTAGCGTAAAACATAAGGGAAAATCTATATATTTAATTTAATGATACAATCCATTATGATTTAAGGATGAATTTCTAATGTCCCTAGATATATTATTTTTATCATTTAAAAGTGTATTTTTATATGTCATCTCAAATGAGCATATAAGTTTTCAAATAACATAGCTCATGGAATGTAATGCATTCTGAAAACTTATCTAAAGCTATGACAAAAGTTTCAGTCTAAAATGAGATAGTTTTAAGTAGAAAACAAAACTGAATTATTTTTCTATGTGACTACTTTTTTTTCATAAAATAGTTTTTATTTGTATATATAGTGCATCTCAATATTCTACCTCTAGTATTAAGTCTAAATAAAATAAATTTTCTTCTAAGTGATTTCTGAGAAGAAATTTTTGTGAAGTTTATTTTCAAAGCAAACAATAGAGATCTGCCTTAATAGAAATGATAGAGCAATTGCATGTTCAAGTTGAAATGTATCTTTATTTAATCATACATTTAATGCTAGCATCCAAACATCAAGAATTCATTTTGAATATGGTCTGGGGAGCAAGAGCTAATAATTCATCTCTCCTTTTCACCAATTAGGAGCTCTGGTGGTCTAAGTGCCTATGTCATTTGACTGCTAACCAGAAGGCTGGTGATTCAACCCACCAGCTACTCCTTGGAAGGAAGATTGGGAAATCTACTTCCATAGAGATACTGCCTTGGAAACTGAAGGAGAGGTCACTGTGAGTTGGAACTAACTCGATGACAGTAAGTTTTTTTTTTTTTTTTTTTTCCACCATTTTCAATAACTAGCCTCAGAGTTATGTTATATTCATATATTATTCAATGATTTTTCTATCACAGAAATCTATTTTCACAAAATTGCATTGTCTCTTTTTTTTACAATATTTTTAAATTATTATTTAAAATTATTACTATTTAAAAATTACTTTAAAATTATTATTCATTTGAAAATTATTATTTTTATATTTATAGTTGTTAAAAAAATGTCTGATTAGAAGAGATTTTGGAGACTATGTAGTACTATTCTTCCCTATATCACCTTGACTGTTGATTTTTTAGCCTATGCTCAAACCCTTCTAATGACAGGAAGCTCATTATTTTGTGATACTGCCATTCCACTTAAGAACAGTTTTAATTGCTAGGATCGTTCAGTTCAAATGTCTTTTTCTAATGTAATATTCTAAAGACAACCTCATGAATTCCTGAAACTTTTCTTTTCCTGCCTAATCTCTGTTGATTCTTTCAAAGTTTGTTTACATGGCACAGTTTCTGAGCTCTTCACTTGTTGTTGTTGTTGTTGTTATGTGCCGTCGAGTCGGCCCCGACTCATAGCGACCCCTCCTTGGGTTTCCGAGGCAGTATCACTACGGAAGTAGGATTGCCCAACCTTCCTTCCGAGGAGTGGCTGGTGGGTTTGAACCGCCAGCCTTCTGGATAGCAGTCAAGTGCTTTTAGCCACTATGCTACAGAGCTCTTCACTTAGTCTCTCTTAAATAGTTCACCTCTAGTTGATTCTGATTCACGGCAACCTCATGTGTGTCAGGGTAGAATCGTGCTTCATAGGGATTTCAGAGGCTAATTTTTGGGAAGTCAATCACTGGGTCTTCCTTCTGTGCCACGTCTGGATGAACTGAAACTGCTGGCCTTCAGTTAGCAGCTAAGACCATTAAATGTTTGCACTACATTTTATCCCTTCTTAAGAGGTTCTCCAAGTTCTGAGTAATGTCTATTCAATGTGATCAGTACAAAGTACTGTAGCTTGCTAGGTCCCTTGAGATAGACAATATTTATAGTTTCATAGTCTTGGATTTCACTAGTATTTTAGTAACCTGCTGAATTAAATGTTCATTACTAAGATGTTCATTACGAATATACTACTACTATATTTTTCAATATAATTGAGCATATTTCCTTCTACTTGTACTTGGACAGTTGACTTATTTTGAACAATTGGTTTTTTAAACTTAAATGAATAGGTTTACATTTATTGACTATTTTATTTTGTTCTTAAAATAATTGTGGATAAGCAGGAGAGACATTATTCTATTTTTGTTGATAAAAATAGTGACATACAAAGAAACTTGCAAAAATTTAAATAACAAGTTGTTGTTGTTATGTGCTGTCGAGTCGGACCCGACTCATAGTGACCCCTCCTTGGGTTTCTGAGGCAGTATCACTACGGAAGTAGATTGCCTCATCTTCCTTCTGAGGAGTGGCTAGTGTGTTTGAACTGCCAGCCTTCTGGTTAGCAGTCAAATAAATACCAGAATTGGTGCATTTTTAATATGGTGAGAAAGAGTCTTAACATTGACTAGTATTTCAGAAATGTATTTATTTGGTAATCTCTATTAGTAATGAATAGATTCAGTGTAGTGAAAAATAAAACTGTTGTTGTTTGTGTTGTTATGCACTGTTGAGTCACCCCAACTCATAGCGACCCCTTCTTGGGTTTCCAAGGCAGTATCAGTGTGGAAGTAGATAGCCCAACCTTCCTTCTGAGGAATGGCTAGTAACTTAACCTACTCTTCTCTTTTTCACTTATTTCCTATCAAAAGTTTCCCCATGTTTCTATAGAACTTCTTAGTGTACAGTCCTCTATTTAAGTACAAGAATAAGTTTTGGGAAAATAATGTCAGAAATCTATATTTGCTCTTGCTTTATCCCATGAGGTGCATTATATTTCAGATCCACATAGTTCTTCCCAAATCTGTAGCCGTAAAAGGAAAATTCCACATTAATGAACCTGGAGATTACTGTCCATCTTAGCTTTTAATTAAATGCATGATTAGAAAATAGAGTTTCAGTGACTTTCATTTAGCATCTCCTTTTTCCAAAAGATTCCTTAAATATTTTGGTAATTTGTCTTTTCTGTAGCTATTTCTATATAAATGGTACCTTCGGCAAGCTGAATAGAGTGTCTATTTGTCACTCTCAAACAACAATACAAGCTATCTATTAAGAACATGAAATAGCTAAGAAATTTCTTACATAATTATGTATAACATGTTGTGTTGGCTTATAACCCACGCCCATATGGAGACTGGCATGGGAAGGTTCTACTGACAGATTTGTCAATTTTGGCCCAGAGCTACACAATTCCTTGCCCAAGGACACAACATCGACTAACTGAGTATTAATGTTAAAAAAATGCCAAAGACAGTTCTGTTCTCTCAAGCATTCCATTTGGTCTAATTGAGCTTTGCTAACCTTTTCTCTTTGACAGAACAACTTTGAATGCATGTCAGGAGGGAGCTTTATAAATATTTATTGAATAAAATACCTTGTTTGGATATGAAATGAGTTTAGAGACAGGAATGAAGGCCAGTAAAACTTTAACTCTCTGGTGTGGAAAATTTGTGCTGGGAGAATGCCCAACATCAAATTTTAAATAATAACTAATTTTGGTTTTTGTGTTCAACTTTATGTAGTTCTGTATTAGAGCTATTGAAACTGCGTTTGTCAGTAGCTTGTAAAAATTTATTTGGAAGAGAATGGAAATCTTCAGTTTATATATCCTTCCTTCGTTCCTTCTTTCATCTTTTAATTATTTTTTTTCTCAGATTTTTCTAAAAATGTTTTAAGATCATTTACAAAAATACATATAATATATTTTTAAAAGAAATTGAGGAAAAGTAAGAAAATATGATAAATTCAGGATGGGGTTTGCAACAAAAATACATTCCATAAAGATTGACCACAAGACTAAGGAGGATTATAAACTGTCCAATGCACTAACAACCAGTGCAAAGAGTGATAAAAACAAAATAGTCAATTAGAAAAAGTACATATTCTTTCCTCCAACATTTATGTACTCACCCACTGCCTCAGAGTCCATTCGGCTAAAAATGACCCTCATAGGGTTTCCAAGGATGTAAATATTAATGAAGAAGACTGCCTTTTCTTTCTCCCATGGAGAAGATGGTAGGTTTGAACCACTGACCTTTTAGTTAGCAGTCCAATGTTTTAACCACAGTGCCATTTGAAATTTTTTCTAATCTCCAAGAGGAAAATCTTGTTCTTCATACTCTAAAGCAGTGATTAGGGCATTCACATTAATGGTCAGAGACACTGTGCAGCTCTTTTCTTTTTCACAAGTATTTGTAAGGGGACTAAGGGCCACCTTTACACGGGAGGTCAAGTTATTCATCTTGCTTCTCTAACCATCCTCTCAGTGTATTCTCCAAAGCTTAAGAGGTGATCTTGATTGGATTTCATCCTGTGAAATAAAGAAGATGTGCTTAGGTCTTGAGTCTAAGCTGAATGCTTGACTCAGTTTATAAGAAAGTCTTTCACTTAGGTATCAGTTGTTGTCAATTTTGACTCATAATGAACACTTGTGACAGAGCTGAACTGTCCCATAAGATTTTCTAGGTTACAATCTTTACAGAAGCAGATTACCAGGTCTTTCTCTCACAGAGCCTTGGGGGGAATGCCAATCACCAACTTTTCAATTAGCAGCTGCACTACTCAGCAAATAAGGTGCTGATTTTGGTTTCCATTTGTTAGTGATATGGACATTTAGCTTCCTCAGCAACCATCTACAAAAGAGAGATGGTTTCATCATTTAATGAAATGAGATTGTAGAGTCCTGGGCTCTTATTCAAATTTCATCAAGTAGTGCCTCAAAGACTGTGTTAATGACTAATATTTGCATATAAGAATTAAGTATCTAGAGGCTCAAAGTATGATTCTATCTGAACTTGGGTTTGTTAAATGATTTATAGCATCTATAAAATGTAAGTTTGAAGGGTTTGAAAAATAAAATGAAATACTATATTTTGTCTGTTGTCTATTGAAATATAACAAAGGCTTAATAAATTTTATTTATTAGATTCAAAATAACTTGAAGACAAAAAATTGGTCTTGTTCACTATTGTTTCTTCAATATTTAGTATATTGTCTATTATATAAATGTGTGTATTGTATGTATATGTATATCTAAAATGAAAGAATATAGAGAGTATTAAAAATTGTTGGCAGTGTGAAAAAATCAGTCATCATCTGTTTGATATTCTAGAATATATTTTTTGATTGGTTGAGAAGGAAAACATAAGAGACATTTTACAGAGGAAAAAAAAAAAGCTTTAAAATTGCTGTAAAATTTGACAACTTCTGAGCATCAAAGGAAAAGGGCTATGAAGAATTTGAAGATAGGATTCAAGAGATATGATAACTACTCATTAATGAAGTAGTTATAAAACTAAATTTTGAATTAATATTTTAGTGTAATATACACAATGTGTGTGTATATGATATATATGTAAAATTTTAAAACATGCATAGTATACATATATGTATATAGGTTATTCATTAAAGTAGTACCACATGATAATGAAAACAACATATATTAAAATTATTTATTAAATTAAATTGAAAGTATATATTAAAATTATTTTCTCAGATCAGAATGAAATTCTGAGTGGGCTAGGCTACACAGTGGCAAGTTGGGTAAGTGAGCATGGTGTGGTAGGCATGTGTTGGATGGCTAGGGGAGACCAGAAAGTTATTACAGCCATTTGGAACAACTAAAGGAGACAAAATCATCTGTCAGTTTGTTGTACTGTGGTGGCTTGTGTGTTGCTGTGAGGCTGCAGGCTATAACACTGGTGTTTCAAATGCCCGCAGGGTTACCTATGGTGGACAGGTTTCAGTGGAACATCCAGACTAGGACAGACTCAGAAGAAGGAAGAGGCCATCCACTTCTCAAAGAATTGGCCAGTGAAAACCTTATGAATGGCAGTGAAACATATCTGATATATTACTGGAAAACTTTATGAACAGCCCTGAAACATCATCTGATATAGTGCCAGAAGATGAGCCCCTAAAGTTGGAAGGCACTCAAAATATGACTGGGGAAGAGCTGGCTCCTCAGAGTAGAGCTGACATTAATGATGTAGAAAGGGTAAAGCTTTTGGGACCTCCATTTGCTGATGTAGAATGTCTCAAGATGAGAAGAAACAGCTACAAACATCTATTAATAATCAGAACATGGAATATACAAAGTATGAATGTAGAAGAATTAGAAATTGTCAAAAATGAAATGGAACACATAAAGATTGATATCCTAAGCATTAGTGAGCTGAAAGGAGTGCTGGTGGTGTAGTGCCTAAGGCAATTGACTTGCTAACCAGAAAGCTGGCAGTTCAAATTCACTAGCCACTCCTCAGAAGGAAGATTGGGCAATATACTTCCATAATGATAGTGCCTACAAAACCCAAGGAGGGGTCACTATGAGTCAGACCCTACTTGATGTCAGTGAAGTTTTTTGTTTTTTGTTTTTGAATGAGCTGAAATGGACTGGTTTCAATGTGATGATATACTATGCTGAGAATGACAAATTGAAGAGGAATGTCATGGCATTCATCATCACAAAGAATGTATTGAGATATATCCTGAAATACATTGCTGTCAGTGATAGGATGATAGCCTACAAGAAAGACCAGCTAATACTACTATTATTCAAATTTACCATCAACCACCAAAGCCAAAGATGAGGAAATTGAAGATTTTTACCAACTTCTGCAGTCTTATATTGACCGAACATACAATCAAGGTGTGTTGATTATTACTGATGATTGGAATGCAAAAGTTGGAAACAAACAAGAATCACCAGTAGTTGGAAAATATGGCATTGGTGATAGAAAAAAAGCTGGAGATAGCATGAGAAAATTTTGCAAGACCAGTCATTTATTCAATGCAAATACCTTTTTTCCACAACACAAACAGTGGCTATAATGGACTTTTCCAGATGGAGAACACAGGAATCAGATTGACTATATTTGTGTCAAGAGGCAATGGAGAAGCTCAGTATCTTCAGCCAAAACAAGGCCAGGAGTTGATTGTGGAACAGACCATCAGGTACTCATATGCAAGCTCAAGTTGAAGTTGAAGACAATTAAAACAAGCCTCCAAGAGCCAAAATATGATTTGATTGCATCTCTCCTAAATTTAGAGACCATCTAAAGAATAGATTTGATGCATTGAACACCAGTGACTGAAAAAGAGAGGAGTTATGGGATGACATCAAGAACAATATCCACGAAGAAAGCAAAATGTCATTGAAAACACTAGAAAGGAAGAAAAGACCAAAATGGATGTCAGAAGAGACTCTGTGACTTGCCCTTCAATAGAGAGTAGCCAAAGCAAATGGAAGAAATGACAAGATAAAAGAGCTAAACAGAAGATTTCAAAGAGCAATTCAAGAAGACAAAGTCAATTATTATAATGAAATGTGCAAAGATCTGGAGTTAGAAAACCAAAAGGGAAGAACATGCCCAGTATTTCTCAAGCTGAAAGAACTGGGAGAAAAATTTAAGCCTCAAGTTGCAATATTGATACATTCTATGGACAATGTATTGACTGATGCAAGAAATATCAAAAGAAGATGGATGGAATACAGATAGTCCTATACTAAAAATAATTGGTCAATATTCATCCATTTCAGGAGGTAGCATATGATCAAGAACAAATGGTACTGAAGTAGTAGAAGCTGCACTGAAAGTATTGGTGAAAAACAAAGATCCAGGAACTGACAGAATACCTATTGAGATGTTTAAACAAACATGTCCCACTGGAGGCACTCACTCAGCTATGCCAAGAGATTTGGAAGACAGCTCCCTGGCCAACTGACTGGAAGAGATCCATATTTGTACCCATTCCCAAGAAAGGTGATCCCACAGAATGTGGAAATTATCAAACAATATCATTAATATCACAAGGAAGTAAACTATTACTGAAGATAATTAAAAAATGGTTGTGGCAGTATATTGATAGAGAACTTCCAGAAATGCAAGTTGGATTCAGAAAGGGACGTGGAATGAGGGATATAATAGTTGATGTCAGATGGATCTTGGCTGAAAGCAAAGAATTCCAGAAAGATGTTTACTTGTGTTTTATTGACTATGCATAAGCATTTGATTGTGTGGATCATAACAAATTATAGATAACATTGAGAAGAATAGGAATTCCAGAACACTTGATTGTATTCATGAGGAACCTGTACATAGACCAGGAGCCTGTCATTTGAATAGAGCAAGGGTATACTGCATGGTTTAAAATCAGGAAGGGAGTGTGTCAGGGTTGTGTCCTTTCACCACGGTTATTCAATCTGAAGGCTGAGCAAATAATCTGAGAAGCTGGACTATGTGAAGAAGAACATAGCATCAGGACTGGAGGAAAGCTCATTAACAATCTGCAATATGCAGATGACACAATTTTGCTTGCCGAAAGTGAGGATAACTTGAAGCACTTACTGAAGAAAGTTGAAGACTACAGTCTGCAGTATGGATTGCACCTCAATATAAAGAAAAAAAAAAAAAAAGCCTCATATGTGGACCAATAAGCAGCATCACTATAAATGGAGAGAAGATTGAAGTTGCCAAAGACTTCATATTACTTAGTTCTACAATCAACACCAATGGAAGCAGCATTAAAGACATCAGAAGATGTATTGCACTGGACAAATCTGCTGCAAAAGACCTCTTTCAAGTGCCAAAGTTGAAAATATATCTTCTTGAAGACTAAAGTGCACCTAACCCAAATCATGGTAATTTCAATTGCATTGTATGCATGTGAGAGCTGGACAATGAACAAGGAAGACTAAAGAAGAGTGATACCTTTGAATTGTGTTGTTGGCAAAGAATAATGAGAGTACCATGGACTTCTAAAAGAACTAAGAAATCTGTCCTGGAGGAAGTGCAGCCGGAATGCTCCTTGGAGGTGAGAATGGCCAGACTTCGCCTCACCTACTTTGGTCATGTTGTCAGAAGGGACCATTCCCTGGAGAAGGATGTCATTCTTGGTAAGGTGGAGGGTTGACGAAAGAAAGGGAGGCCTTCAACAAGATGGATTGACATGATGGCTGTGATGATGGGCTCAAGTATAGCAGGGATCATGGAGCTGGCGCAGGATTGGGCAGTGTTTCGTTCTGCTGTGCATGGAGTCTCTGTGAGTCAGAGATGACTCGACGGCACCTAACAACAACAACAACTCAATATTATCCATAATTTTTTTATGATCCACATAGTCAAGTGCCTTTGCATAGTCAATAAAACACAGGTAGACAACATCGTGGTATTCCTTGCTTACAGCTAAGATCTGACATCAACAATGATATCCCTCATTACATGTCCTTTTCTGAATCCTGCTTGAATTTCTGGAAGTTCCCTTGTCGATATACTGTGGCAGTCTTTTTCTAATTATCTTCAGGAATATTTTACTTGCATGTAATGTTAATGATAATTTCCATATTCTGTTGGATTACCTTTGGAATTGGCACAAATATTGATCTCTTCCAGTCAGTTGGCAAAGTGGCTATCTTCCAAATTTCTTGGCATAAATGAGTAAGCACCTCCAGTGGTTCCATTGTTTGTTGAAAAATCTCGATGAGTATCTCATCTCTAGACACTCTTACTCAATTGGTTTTCCCAAGGCTCAAGCTTTGATACTTCTAGAATATACCCTAGGTGATTCTCATTAGCATCCGGGGTTGAGAAACAACCACTGGTGTCAGGCCCTATAGACTGTTACAGAGAAAAGACAAACTAGAGTTTTCATCTGAGTGAGATGAAAAGCCATGGGATGATTTTTAGGAGTGGAGAGACATGATTTGGTTTTTTAACATGACAACTTTGGCTGTTTTATTGAGAACATATTGTATTTAAAGCAACAAGACTAACTAATATCAGCAAGAAAGTATAGGGAAATGAAGAGGAAGGAAGTCTGGGAACTAAGTCCAGACTATGCTAAGTTAGGGAGATGACAAAAAGGAGGAAGAAAATAAGATAAAATCCAAAAAACTAAGCTGTCTTGGGATCTAAGTGAATAATTTTTTCAAGGAGTATGAAGAGTAACTTCATGTCGTAGGTTGGAATTTTCAGCAAGCAAACTCTGTTGCAGGTTGTGCTCTCTGGGAAGCAGAACAGGAGAGAAGTTTAGTGTGCTGGTTATTTATTAAAATGTGATCTTTAGTGAGGTGACTTTTTACAGCTGAAACAAACCATGAAGAGCTGACAGATGAAAGTGGTCTGCTCAGAGTACTAACAGCAGCTAAGAAAGATATATGAACAATGTAGAAGTTATTAGTATTATGTATTTTTTTTTTCTATTTTGTTTTGATATTTTTTAAAAAAAATTCAAATTAAAAAAAATAGGAGTTCTCATAGAGTTGTATTAGCAAAGATAAACTGTTAAGTTTCTGAAATAAAGAAAACCCTAATATTAAGGTGGATCAAAGCAGCTAGAAATTTCTTTATTTCTCATGAAGTCTATCTCATCTGTAACATTTGCTTTATACTTTTGTGACCAAGGCAGGTTCTCCACATTGAACCATATTGCAGCCTGTAGGAAGAAGCAAGAGCTTAAGGAATACACATAATATATTTTAAAGGAAATATTCAGGCATTGTACATTTAATTTCTTCTCAGACCAATGACCAGTACTCTATCCCATGGTCAAACCAGATACAAGGATTGTTAAGAACTGTAGTTTAACTGGTTACCATAAGCCCATCCAAAACTCTGCAAAGAGGTAGGGGTAAATATTATGGGGAC
>NW_006921866.1:1595372-1603689 GCF_000298275.1 Orycteropus afer afer | reverse complement strand
TTGAACCACCAGTCTTCTGGTTAGCAGTCAAATGCTCTAAGTTAAAATTTTATTTTGTCTGTTTGGAGGAAGCACTGATTTGTGCAACTGGAAGTTTTTTTTGGGGGGAATTAACAAGTGATTTATTTAAGGTGCCCAAGAGATTTTTTGGGAGGGAAGGGATTAAGGTCCAACCTCTTTCTCCTAAAACCAACTGGACTGAGCAATAAGACTCCAAAGATAAACTCTCTAAAAGGTTGGAAAGGCACAGAACTACTGAGGAGGCTCTCTCCTGCTCTACAACTGTTTTTGTTAGGTGCTGATGAGTTGATTCTGACTCATAGCAACCCCATGTGACAGTGTAGAACTGCCCCATAGGATTTTGGCTGTAATTTATGGAAGCAGATTGTCAGTCTTTCTCCTGTGGAGCTCTGAGTTTCAACCAAACTTTAAGTTAGTAGTGAAGTGTCTAACTGTTGTGGCACCAAGCTCCTTGTTCTAAAACTGCAGGTCAAAAAAGAGTGGTGTGATTCCATGATGTATGGCACAAGTATATATGCAACAATTGCCATTATTGTACCCTGGGAAGGTGGCTTGTGACTGAGTCCAAATAGGGTTAATGTTGGAATCCAAAGCCAATGACAATGTCTAATACCCTTGGCTCCCATAACACTAATGGAAAGATTGTCATCTGCCAATGTGAAGGATCTCTGGACTTTGTCTGGAGAGTGACAACTTCTTTGCAAGAAAACGGAACTATACAGCATGATGATTAATTCCAACATCTATAGTGACAACTGTCTTTCTTCACGTTCAGTTAAACACCTGGAATTTGTTTTGGATACTGCTTAAACTCAAAAAACTCGAACTTGATGCTGTTGATCCAGTTTCGACTCATAGCGACCCCTCCTTGAGTTTTGGAGGTGGTATCTCTAAGGAAGTAGATTGTCCAACCTTCCTTCCCAGGAGTGGCTGGTGGATATGAACCACCAACCTTCTGGTTAATCAGATTCTGGGAAGCATTGTGGATGCCTTTCCCTTTAATAGGACACATACATATTCTGACTAATGTATTGAAATGAGAGCAAATAGAACTTGCCCTTTGCGGGGAAAATTATAGATGAATTGTGTGTGTGTAAAAAACCTGGCATGAGTTAGACCATAAATATTATACTTTGGACCCAAAATGTAAGGACAAACAGCAGGGTTAGAATGTTGCTGTTTTTAGGTGCTGTCAGGTTGTCTCCGACTCATAGTGACCCTATACAGCAGAAAAAAACACTGCGCAGTCCCACAACAGCTCCATGATCCTTGCTAAACTTGAGCCCATGGCCACAGGCACTGTGCCAATCCATCTTGTTGAGGGTCTTCCCCTTTTTCGTTGACCCTCCATCTTACCACGCATGACATCCTTCTCCAGGGAATGGTCCCTTCTGACAACACGACCCAAGTAGCTGAGATGAAGTCTGGCCAATCTCGCTTCCAAGGAGCATCCCAGCTGCACTTCCTCCGGTACAGATTTGTTACATCTTTTAGCAGGCCATGGCACTTTCAGCATTCTTCACCAGCACCACAACTCAAAACAATCCACTCTTCTTCAGTCTTCCTTATTCACTGTCCACTTCTAACATGCATAAGAGGCAATTGAAAATACCATGGCTTGTGTCAGTCACACCTTGGTCCTCAAGGAGACATCTTTGCTGTTCAGCACTTGAAAGAGACCCTTTGCAGCTAATTTGCCCAGTTCCATATGTAGTCTGATGTCCTGACTGTTGCTTCCATTGGTGTTGATTGTAGAACTAAGCAAGGTGAAGTCTTTGACAACTTCAATCTTTTTTCCATTTATTGTGATGCTGCTTATAGGTTGATTTGTGAGGATTTTTGTTTTCTTTATATTGAGATGCAATCCATACTGCAGATTGTATTGTTCAATATTCATCAGTAAGTGCTTCAAGTAAACCTCACTTACATCAAGCAAAGTTGTGTCATCAGCATATCACAGGTTGTTAATAACTCTTCCTCCAATCCTGATGTCATGTTCTTCTTCATATAGTCCTGCTTCTTGGATTATCTACTCAGCATACTGATTGAATAAGTATGGTGAAAGGATACAGACTTGACACACTCCTTTCTTGATTTTAAACCATGCAGTGTCCCCTTTCTCTGTTTGAATGACAGCCTCTTGGTCTATGTACAGGTTCCTCATGAGTACAATTAAGTGTTCTGGAATTTCCATTCTTCTCGATGTTATCCATAATTTGTTATGACTCACACAGTCAAATGCTTTTGCACAGTAAATAAAACACATGTAAACATCTTTCTGGTATTCTTTTCTTTGATCCAAGATCCATCAGACATCAGCAATGATATCCCTTTTTCCACCTCCTCTTCTGATCCAACTTTCATTTCTGGAAGTTCTCTGTCAATATACTGCTGCAACCATTTTTGAATTATCTTCAGTAAGATTTTACTTTCTTGTGATATCAATGATATTGCTTGATAATTTCCACATTTTGTGGGATCACCTTCCTTTGGAATGGGTACAAATATGGATCTCTTCCAGTCAGTTGGCCAGGTAGCTGTCTTTCAAATCTCTTGCCATAGTCGAGTGAGTGCCTCCAGTGGAGCATCCATTTCTTGAAACATGTCAGTGGGAATTCTGTCATTTCCTGGAGCCTTATTCTTTGTCAATTCCTTCAGTGCAGCTTCAACTTCTTCCTTCAATACCATTAACTCTTGATCATATGCCACCTCCTGAAAAGGATGAATATCAACCATTTCTTTTTTTGGTACAATGACTCTGTGTATTCCTTCCATCTTCTTTTGATGCTTCCTGCATCTTTCAATATTTTGCCCACAGAATCTTTCAATATTGCAACTCGAGGCCTACATTTTTTTCTCCGTTCTTTCAGCTTGAGAAATGCTGAGTGTGTTCTTCCCTTTTGATTGTCTAACTCCAGGTCTTTGCACATTTCATTATAGTTATTGGCTTTGTCTGCTTGAGCTGCTCTTTGAAATCTTCCATTCAGTGCTTTTATCTTGTCATTTCTTCCATTTGCATAGGTTAGAATAGATCAAGACAGGGCCAGCAGCTGGAACAGGTAAAGAGGGCAAGGGACAGCCCACAAGGCAGCAGGGTGGAATATCATACAGGGCCAGTAGGTGGAACAGATAAAGGGGGTGGCGGACAGCCCCCAAGGTGGCATGGAGCACCAGCAGACAGGCCCACCAGGAACAGGTAGGCAGAAGGCCAGAAAGTGAGAAGAGCAGTTGGAACAGCTATGGGAGACAAACTTGTCTGTCAATTTGTTGTATTGTGGTGGCTTGCATGCTGTTGTGAGGCTGGAGGCTGTGCCAGGAGAGTAACCCATGGTGGACAGGTTTCAGTAGAGCTTCCAGACTAACAGATTTGGAGCAAGGAAAGGGTCATGCTCTTCTCAAAAATTGGCCTGTTAAAACTTTATGAATAGTAGTGAAACAGTGTCTGATATGTTACTGGAAATTTTTATGAATAGCCCTGAAACATTGTCCAATACAATGCTGGAAGATGAGCCTCTCAGGTTGGAAGGCACTCAAAATATGACTGGGAAAGGGCTACCTCATCAGTGTAGAGCCTACCTTAATAATATGGATAAAGTAGAGTTTTCAAGGCCTCCATTTGCTGAAGTGACATGACTCAATATGTACAAACAGCTCCAAACATCCATTGATAATCAGAACATGGAATGTAGGAAGTATGAATCTAGGAATATTAGAAGTTGTGAAAAGTGAAATGGGATGCATAAAGATTGATATTCTAGGCATTAGTGACCTGAAATGGACTGGTTTTGGCCATTTTGAATCAGATAAGTATATGATCTATTATGCCAGAAATGACAAATTGAAGAGGAATGGCATGGCATTCATCGTCACAAAGAATGTTTCAAGTTCTATCCTGAAGTACAATGCTGTCAGTGATAGAATAATATCCATATGCCTACAAGGAAAGCCAGTTAATACTACTATTATTCAAATTTATGCACCAACCACCAAAGCCAAAGATGAGGAAATTGAAGATTTTTATCAACTTCTGCCGTCTGAAATTGACCAAACATGCAATCAAGATGTGCTGATTATTGCTGG
Organism: Orycteropus afer afer; assembly: GCF_000298275.1. Classification (NCBI taxonomy): domain Eukaryota; kingdom Metazoa; phylum Chordata; class Mammalia; order Tubulidentata; family Orycteropodidae; genus Orycteropus; species Orycteropus afer. The sequence continues at coordinate 1,599,588 of NW_006921866.1, read as the reverse complement.
TGACTGGAATGCAAAAGTATGAAACAAAGAAGAATCACAAGTAGTTGTAAATTTGGCCTTGGAGATAGAAATAATGCTGGAGATCTCATGATAGAATTTTGCAAGACCAATGACTTATTATTCAAATTTATGAATGGGAACTCCAGAACAATTCATTATGCTCATGAGGAACTTCTACATAGACCATGCAGCTGTTGTTTGAACAGAACAAGGGGACACTTCATACTTTAAAATCAAGAAGGGAGTGAATCAGCATTGTATCCTTTCACCATACTTATTCAATCTATATGCTGAACAAATAATCAGAGAAACTGAAGTATAGGAAGAACATGGCATCAGGATTGGAGGAAGACTCATTTACAACCTATGTTATACAGGGGACAGAACTATGCTCACTGAAAGTGAAACACTTACTGAAGAAGATTAAAGAATATAATCTACAGTATGGATTACATCTCAATATAAAGAAAACAAAAATCCTCACAACGGGACCAATAATCTGTATCATGATAAATGGAGAAAAGATTGAAGTCAAAGACTTCATATTACTTCGTTCTACAATCAACACCAACAGAAGTAGCAGTCAAGATATCAGACGTCATATAGCATTGGGCAAGGGAACTCTGGTGGCATAGTGCCTAAGGCATTTGACTACTAACCAGAAGGCTGGCAATTCAAACCCACCAGCCACTCCTCAGAAGGAAGGTGGGGCAATCTACTTCTGTGATACCACCTCGGAAACTCAAGGAGGGGTCGCTATGAGTCAGATCTGACTCGACGGCAGTGAGTGAGTATAGTATTGGGTAAATATGCTGCAAAGGACCTCTTTCAAGTGCTAAAGAGCAAAGATGTCTCCTTGAAGACTAGGGTGTGCTTGACACAAGCCATGGTATTTTCAATCGACTCACTCATGTGAAAGCTGGACAATGAAAAATGAAGACCAAAGAAGAGGTGATGATTTTGAGTTGTGGTGTTGGTGAAGAATGCTGAAAGTACCATGGAGTGCTGAAAGAACTAACAAATCCATCCTGGAAGAAGTGCGGTTGGAATGCTCCTTGGAAGTGAGACTGGCCAAACTCCATCTCACCTACTTTGGTTACGTTGTAAGAAGGGACCATTCCCTGGAGAAGGATATCATGCTTGGCAAAAAGGAGTGACAATGAAAAAGGGGAAGGCCCTCAATGAAATGGATTGACACAGTGGCTGCAACAATGGGCTCAGGTATAGCAAGGATCGTGGGGCTTGCACAGGACCGAGCAGTGTTTCATTACGCTGTACACTAGGTTGCTATGAGTCGGAAGCGACTTGACGGCGCCTGACAGCAAAGAATAGATAATTGATATTTTTCAAAACAAATTTAATATATGAGGAAGAAAACTAAGAGGAGATGTAAGAAAATAATAATGTTGATTGTTTCATGATAGTTGTTCTTGGGCATTAAAAACATGGTCTATATTCAACCTTAAAGATACAGGTATTACTTTTCTAAAGGAAATTAAAGATAACATTGCTCACCTTTTTATCTATAACTCTAGTTGGAGAAAGACAGATTTATTTTCATTACCTTTAAACTGATTATTAAATGTATCACTTTGCTTCTGTCTATTATTTAAATGTATTTCTTTGTTAATTCCCTGAACCGTTTGAAGAAAAACCAACATTGGCAGGAAAATTTTTGTTCTCCATCTTAAAAGACCAGACATGACTTCAACTTTTCACTTGGATAATGCACAGCCTTCTAAACAGATAATATAAGGACCTTACCAAACCATCAAGAATATGAACTAATGATATAAGTTTACAGAAATCTCAAGGAAGTTAGTCCTTTACAAAATGCCCACATCACCATGCATTAAAATGGAGTGATTCAGGGAAATGTGCTCAGCAATGTCATCATCGTAACCTTTCCCAGGGAGCAAGGATAATTCCATTAAGTGGTTCCTGAATTTTAACACTTCTTTAGTCTCTGCTTTTGACATGTCAAAATTCAATTAAGAAAAACAAATTACATTGCCAAATTCTATCATATGTTGATTTTTCTCAAATGCTAAGAGGATTTACATTTTGTTTTGAAGGTTGCTTGGGGTTGATTCACTGTAAAAAATTGCTGATACAAGTTTGCTCACCCAGGCATCAGCTCCTTGACTTCTACCAGAACAGGGGATCCTTTTCAGAGAGGTAACCTGAAGATGATAGCAAAAGCTTTGACTTTTCTGATGCTGAGTTTATATTTTTGGAAAGGATAAGAGAATCCAAAGCACAGGGTAAATACCAATAAACAAATCAAAGTATATGTGATCTATTAAGAGATTCAGATATTTAACAAAGGACCTCATCTTTCTTTGGAGAAGTGGCCCAATCATGGTTGTTGTACACTGCTGTTCTTGTGGTGCACTGTACAACTCCAAGTGTAAGTGAAAGAATATTGTTCTGAGAGCTAGAAGAATGCAATTCCTTACCAGATTTTGCTAGTGTCAACTTATGTTCTTGATAATTTTAAGGATTAAAAACATAATAAGGGTCATCTGTATGGTCAATGTACGGCAATAAAAGCCTCTTATTTTTAGTGCCTGTTTTTCCATTTTATTTACTATCATGTTGCCAAATATTAAACACCTAATATACCACAATTGACATTTTTAAAATGTCATTTTTCGTTATATTGAGATATAATTTATATAATATTCAATTCACTTACTTAAAAAAAGCAAACCAGTAGTTTTTATATATTTACATTATTCTGAAACTATCATCACAATAAATTTTAAAACATGTTTGTAATCCCAAAAAGAAACATTGTACCAATTTTCAGTCAATCCTCATTTCCCTCTAACACTCTTTTCAAACTTCCCCTAGCCAAGCAATCACTTATGTCCCAATACAGTTGCCTACTCAGGACATTTCACATAAATAAAATCATACAATAAGTAGACTTTTGCTATCAATGTCTTTCACTTATCATAACGTTCATCGATATTGTAATTTCATTTATTTTTATTGCTGAATAATATTCCATTGCATGGATATTCCTTATTTTATTTATCAGTTCCTCAGCTAATTAACTGGTGGATTGTTTCCATTTTTTGGCCATTATAAATAATGCTGCTATGAACACCCATGCGCAAGTTTTGTGTGAACATGTATTTCATCCCAAAATGGAATAGCTAGGTCAAATATTAACTATATATTGAATACTTTGAAGCACAACCAGCCTGCTTTCCAAAGTGTCTGTACAATTTTACTTTTCCATTCAAAAAAATAAAACCAAACTCACTGCCATCGAGTTGATTCCAACTCATAACAACCCTCTTTGGGTTTCCAAGGTGGTAAATCTTTACAGAAGTAGATTGTCCCGTCTTCCTTTCAGGAGTGGCTGGTGGATTTGAACTGCCTACTTTCTGGTCAGTACTCCAATGCCTTAGGCACTACACCACTAGAGTGCCTTTTCCACTGTTGTTGTTGTTGTTGTTATGTGCCGTCGAGTCAGACCCAACTCTTAGTGACCCCTTCTTGGGTTTCTGAGGTGGTGTTACTATGGAAGTAGATTGCCCAACCTTCCTTTTGAGGAGTAGCTGGTGATTTTGAACCACCACCCTTCTGGTTAGCAGTCAAGTGCCTTAGCCACTATGCTACCAGAGCTCCTTATTATATGAAAATAATTTATAGTTTATCCTGATGATACAATCTATTTTTCTATTGTTTCACCATTTTCAAAGAAGAGGAAATATTTAGAATAGTTTATCCTTGTATCCTAATCCATAATAGTACTTTCATTTACTGTCTTGCAACATCTTAGTCATTTTAGTTTCAGATTATTATTATATTCTCTTCAGCAATCTGTCTCTTTTATCTCAAGAATCAGTACTAAATCACACACTTTCAGTTACTATATCATTGTCCATTTAGATTTAACTATGTACAATTGCTCTACCCTCTTTCACTTTCTTCCCTTATACTAAGATCTTTGTTTTAACATTTGTATTTAGGTTACAGTTTTTTCTTATTTTTTGAAAATTTTCCTCAGAAAAATTCTCTTCCATTATTTATTTAATTATAGACATTCTCCTTCTTCTTCTCCTTCCTTTTCCCCTCCCCTTCCCTTCCTCCTCCTTCTTTTCATCTTCATTCTCATCCTTGTCTTTCTTCTTTTTTTTTGGCCACCTATTATATATAGTTAATGCTTTTGAGTTGTAGTGTTACAGAAGAATACTGAAAG
>NW_006921866.1:1585742-1587052 GCF_000298275.1 Orycteropus afer afer | reverse complement strand
TAGTGTGGCAGTTTCTTCCAGAGTAGTCCATGCTGAGCCAATGAGCCAGGCAGCAACTTGTCAGGCACCTTGAACTGTCTAAATCTCTAGAGGTAGCTTCTCTGTTTGCTGATTTCATCATTTACTAAGACCAATGTTCCACATTTTTCAGGATAGAAATTTTCATGTTATGCTCTAATTCTTCAGATCCTCTGGTCCAAAGATTAAAACCAATCCCTGAAGGCACATTAGTTGAGCAAGGTAGCTTTTTGTTTTTGTTTTGTTTTGATCATTCCAGACCTTAATGGATCAGTTTCTTTAGAATTCATTATATTTAATTGGATACTGACTTCAGCATTCACTCAGACTATTGCCAGTCCCTTTCTTGTTCTAGATCTCCCCTTAAAAACTCAGCACAGCCAGAAGATTGTAATCTTTCCTTGAAATACTGGCTTCATTTGTTAGTTGATCAGTTGGAATAGACATAATGGACTAGGGTAACAGAGATATTCCAATTTGTCCTTTAATAAAATTTCCTTTTTTCCTTCAGTTCTTCAGAAGTTACTATCTATGTAGGGACTTAAATATATTTTGCAGTCTTGTATTTACTCTTTGGTCTGAGAACAAGTGAGCTACACTCATCATTAGGCATTTTTCTTTTGCAGTGAGGAATCATGTCAATTTCTTGTTTTTGAGTATATTTAGAATGTAAGAGAAATATTTCCTTTTTTGTCATTTATTTGAAATACTGATAGGACTGTACCATCTGTGACAAAGCCTCCATTCACTGAAGAGAAAAAATTAACTTCAGAATTACTCAGGCACACCTAGCCCAATAAATTCACATGACTACTACATTTCCAAGCTCTACTTAACTACTGAATAGCTGGATTGAGTCATTTTTGTATGTCAGAGATGAATATATGTAGATAAAAAGCAGCTTTTACACATAAGTAGATACTGACAGAAATTTATTTTCTCAAGAAGTATGAATTTTGAGTACCTGTACATATAATTGCATTGTCTTATGAGATTGTGTGTATGTATGTATGTGTGTGTGGAAGGGGGGGTGGTGTCAAGACAATAATGAGAGCAATAGAAATCACAGACCCTATGTGTGCGTGCTCACATCTCAAATGAGAATCTATCTATCTATCTATCTATCTATCTATCTATCTATCTATGTAAAAAAGTAGAAACCTGTACATCAGTGGATGGTAAACAAAAGCATAAACTTGTAGATAAATATTCAGAGACCATCTACTCAATCTACTTACTCAGTCCATGTGATGTAATGGAAAGGTCTGAAAATTATGACCTTGGATCCCAAT
>NW_006921866.1:1575287-1577472 GCF_000298275.1 Orycteropus afer afer | reverse complement strand
TGTGTGTGTGTGTGCATCCTGGGAAAAAGAAAGAACATTCTATGGATCTGGATCCTGTTATACTGTCTACTTCTGTCAGTGAGCCAGCAATCCACCATTCTGCCTGGTAATCTTGGATTCATCATCCACCAAAGTGAACAGCTGGTATACTGCCTGCCAATCTTGAGCTCATCAGCCCCTGCAGCTGCGTGAGTCAGGAGAAGGCTCCAGTTTGACATTTGATCCAGGAACTTGGGATTTGTCAGCTTCCATAACTGTGTGAGCCATTTCCTTAAGATAAATTTTTCTCTCTCTTTCTAAGCTTTACTGGGTTTGCTTCTCTAGAGAACCCAGTCTAACACAGCTGCATCTTAGATGACCACTCAAAAGCTTTTAAGACACCAGTCACTACTCACCAAAGTAGGTTATGGAACAAGATTTTTATGTATTATGTTGTGCAAATTGAGCTTGATGTCCTCCAACACTATGATCCTGAGTTGGCAGGCCTGGTATCTCTCTCTCCCAAGGTGTTTGTTTGTGAGGTATTACTCCAATTCTGTCTTCTATTGCTTCTATGATGATTGTAGTTATTTTGTATCACTAGTATCTATGCCAGATTATCTCCAGCTAAATCTATCATTGGTCTAGGGTACATTCCTGTTTGCAGACTCCTATCTGATCTTCTCAGTTGTCTATGAATTTATCTGTAGCCTGGTGTTTGGTGTTAGTGGTAATACAGTATTGTGTATATACTAGTATCTGCATCTGTTGTCTATATCTTGTGTGCATGTTTCAGTGTCTCCCTTTTCCCAATGTCATCATGCTTGTCACTGACTCTTTCCATACCATCTATCCCCTTACCCAAATCAACATGTGGCCCCCAAGTAGTCCCAGATTTGCCCTTCCCTTCCCTCCCATCCCTGATAACCTATAAAATGAGTCCCTCATACCTAAGCAAACCCTTCTTTGACTTTTTACAATAAGGGGCTCATACAATATTTGTCCTTCTATGATTGACTTATTTCCCTCAGCATAATGTCCTCTAGTTTCATCCACATTTTGAGATGATTCATGTATTCTTCATTATTCTTTAATGTAGCATAGTATTCCATTGTGTGAATATACTGTAATGTGGTTATGCATTCATCTGTTGATGGACATTTAGGTTGTTTCCATCTCTTCGCTATACTGAATTTTGCTGCGATGAGCATGGGTGTGTATATGTCTGTTCATGTCCTGTCTCTTACCTTTTTAGGATATATTCCCAGTAATGGATTTACTGGTTCAAATGGTATTTTCAGTTTTTTAATTAAACGCCACACCATTTTCCACAACGTTTGTACCATTTTACAGTCCTACTTGCAGTGCATGCAAGTACCAATCTCTCCTCAACCTCATCGGCATTTATTATTTTCTCTCTTTTTGAACTTTGTTATTGTTGTTGGGGTGAGATGATATCTCACTGTTGTTTTGATTTGCATCTATGTAGTGGCTAATGATCATGAGCATTTCCTCATGTTTTTGTTGGCTGCCAGTATATCATCTTTAGTGAAGTGTCTGTTCATGTCCCTTGCCCGTTTTTGAATTGCATTGTTTGTCTCTTTGTCATTGAAGTGTTGAAATTTTCTACAAATTTTGAAGATAAGTCCTTTGTCAGATATGTCATAGGCAAATATTTCCCCCCAATCTGTAGGTTCTGTTTTGGAGACGTCTTTCCATGAGCATAAGAATTTAGTTTTCAAAAGGTCCCAGTTATCTAGCTTTTCTTCCACTGCCTGTGTATTCTGAGTTATGCTTGATAGTCTATTTATGCCATAAATTAGGACCCCTAGATTTGCCCCAATTTTGTCTTTGAGGAGCTTTATAGTTTTGGGTTTTACATTTAACTCTTTGATCCAACTTGAGTTCGTTTTTGTGTATGAGGTGAGATATAGGTCTTGTTTCATTTTTCTGTGGTGGATATCCAATTTAGCTAGCACCATTTATTAAAGAGGCTATCTCTCCCTCATTTAGTGGGATTTGGTCCATGGTCGAAGATTAAGTGTGCATAGATGTATAAGTCTATTTCTGGGATTTTGATTCTGTTCCATTGGTCTATCTGTCTATCATTGTACCAATACCACACTACTTTGACTACTGTGGCTATATAGTAGGTTTTGAGGTCTGGGAGTGTTGGACCTCTCACTTTGTTTTTCTTCTTCAACAG
>NW_006921866.1:1572083-1575187 GCF_000298275.1 Orycteropus afer afer | reverse complement strand
TTTTTTTTTTTTTCGGCTTACTATGATGAACATTGGTAAAAGAAGAAATGTAGACTCTTATTAAAGCCGATAAATTAGTTCCCCATTTGGTCTTTCCAGTTTTCTTCACTCTATTGTCAATGTATGTTACTCCTAAGGCTCAAATTAAGCTATGGAATATGTATCTAAATTCAGTTTAACTTGAAAATGGTAAGCAAACTATTTGTATCACTGATCATAGGAAAGACTTGTTTGCTTAGTATGATTGTTTCATGGCCTAAAGCCCAATCTACATTTTACTGATAGCCCCACTTCTCTAGATTTTCTTATATATTTCCAAAGGAAACATAGGAAACACTATGAAATATTGAAAGGAGATTAAAAAAAAAAACTTCTTAATAGGATTCAAATGTTAGTTAAGATTTATCATAAAATATGAGAATCTCTCTTGAACAACTGATTCCTGATTTCACAGGTTACAATGTTCCCCTCCCACAAGCTCCCAAGACTAAATATTGTGGTATCAAAATGGTGACATAATTGAATTATCATGTATATTAATGAAATTAATTTAGAAAAATGTTTTCTACCATTTTGTTTTTAAGGCAGCAAAACAGTTTTTTATTTTTGTGTGTGTGTGTGTAATACAGTGGTGGTTATTGTGGTAGTTTGGTTTGTGTGTCAACTTGGCCGGGCCTGGTTGAGTGGTTGGGCAGCTGGTGGTAGTAATCCCCATGAGGAGACTGGCAATCAGCTCCATGGTGGGATCTACCACAGGCAGTTGGGTAGCTGCCTTTGGGTATATGGTCTGCTTTCTGTATATAAGGAGAAGCCTTTGGGTATGGTCTCTAGCTTTTGGCACACTTGGACCCTGCATGTAGCCATGTTGTCACTCAACAGCCTGCTATGCTGTGCTGACCTTGGGACTTAAAATGGACTTAAGTTAATGGCCTGCTGTATGGATTGGTGACATCAGGACTATGCCTTTTTACTTGTCAGCCTTGGGGCTTCTCATCCTCAGCAGCCAGCAGCTGTCTGAGTGAAGAAATGTCTCTAGCTCCAGTAGGCCGGGAGCAGGAGGCAGAGTTGGACTCCAAGGTTGAGGGGCTTTCACCCAGCCCCTAGAGCCTGGCACTTTGAAATTGAACTTAAAGCCTCCAAATTGTAAGAATAAACTCCTGTTTTTAAGACTATCCCATTTGTGGTATATTTCCTGTCAGAGTGGCACTAGGTAACCAGACAGTTATAAAATTTGTCCACAGATTCTTCAACACTCCTTATACTAATTCTCTTTGATTTGAGTACTTGGACTTACTAACTCATTTATAACAAATAAATTTTGGCAGAAGTGACAGTGAGTGACTAGGTCAAAAAAATAGAGTGTGGATTTCTTCTTTTCTTCTTGCTCTTGTTCTTGCATTGTTCACTCTGAGGAAAGCTAGCTGCCATGTCGTGGAAATCCCAAGCAGATATTTGGAAGAAGATATTTGGTGAAGAACAGAGGGCTCCAGCTAACAAATATATAGATTCTTAATTGGAACTTCATGAATGACCCTATGCCATAACCTCACAGTTAAGCTGCTCTCTGATTCTTAACTCTCAAAACTATAAGAAACTGAATATTAAATCTTTGTTGGTGTTGTTGTTAGGTGCTGTCAAGTCGGCTCCAACCCTGCGCACAACAGAACAAAACACTGCTGGCTCCTCCACTATCCTCACAATATTCTCTTATGCTTGAGCCCATTGTTGCAGCCACTATGTTAATCACCCCGTTGTGGGTCTTTCCTTTTTCACTGACCCTCTGGTTTACCAAGCATGATATTGTGCTCCAGTTACTTACTGTACCTTCCAACAATATTACCAAAGTAGATGAGACCTAGTCTGGCCATTCTCACTTTTAAGGAGCATTCTGGCTGCACTTTTCCAGGACAGATTTGTTCACTCTTCTGTCAATCCAAGGTATTTTCAATATTCTTCACCAACACCACAATTCAAAGGCATCAATTCTTCAGTCATCCTTAGGAATTCATTGTTCAGCCTTCACATCCATATGAGCAAATTGATAACATCATAGCTTTGGTTAGGCACTCCTTATTCTTCAAAGTGCCATCTTTGCTCTTCAAACCTTTAAAAAGGCCTTTCACAGCAGTTTTTCCCAGTGCAATACCACATCTGATTTCTTGACTGCTTCTTCCATGGGTGTTGACCGTGGATCCAAGTAAAATGAAATCTTTGACAACTTCAATATTGTCTCCATTTATTTTGATATTTCTTACTGGTCCAGTTATAAGGGTTTCTGTTTTCGTTATGTTGAGGTGTAATCCATATTGAAGACTGTAGTCTTTGGTATTCACCAGTAAGTGCTTCAAATTATCTTCAGTTTTAGCAAGCAAGGTTTTGTCATCTACATATCACAGGTTGTGAATGAGTCTTCCTCCTATCTTGATGTCACTTTTCTCTTCATGCAGTCTACGTTCTCAGATTATTTGCTCAGCATGCAGGTTGAATAAATATAGTGAAAGACAAAGCCCTGATGCATATCCTCCCTGATTTTAAACCTTTCAGTATCCCTGTTTTGTATTTGAACGATAGCCTCTTCATCTAGGTTCGTGTTCCTCATGAGTACAATTAAGTATTCTGGTCAACAAAACACTTCTGTTTCCCTTCCATCCCACTTCCGGTAGGCCACTAATAATATTTTGGATTGTACATATTCACCTTTCCTTTTTTTTAATTAATTAATTTTTAATTGTGATTTGGGTGAAGATTTACAGAGCAAATTCACTTTCCATACGGCAGTTCACATACACTTTGTCTCATAACATTGACCACAGTTTACCACAATGCAACAGCTCCGTCCCACTTCCACCCCATAGTTACATCTTCCCAGTGTCCATCCCTCCATGCACTCCTGCCCCCTGAGCTGTCTCCTTGTTCATAAGCAGCCCTTCTTTCTCCCATGATTGTTCTCTCCAAAGAGTGTATCTACCTCAGGTAAATGTTCAACTCATATGCCTGTCTTCTGTTTGGCTGGAAACCACATGTGTGGGTTCAATTCCAGACCTGAAGGGCAGAGAGGTACTATAGTCTCAGTGGTTCCACCAGGCTCTATCAAACCAGCAAAT
>NW_006921866.1:1564274-1565255 GCF_000298275.1 Orycteropus afer afer | reverse complement strand
CCTAGATATTTTCTTTTTGGCAACTATTGAAAATGGTATTGTTTTCCTTATTTCCTTTTCAGAGACCTCTTTGTTGATGTAGAGGAATCCAACTGATTTTTGTATGTTGACCTTGTATCCTGCCTCTTTCCTGAACCTCTCTATTAGTTCTGGTAATTTCTTTTTTGCTGAGTCTCTTGGGTTTTCTATGTATAGGATGAAGTCATCCACCAGTAGAGATAGCTTAATTTCTTCTTTGCCAATTTGGATGTGGTTTATTTCTCTTTCTTGCCTTATTGCCCTGGGTAGGACTTCCAATATAATGTTAAATAGAAGTGGTGATAGAGGGCATCCTTATCTGGTTCCTGTTTGCAAAGGGAATGCTTTGAGTCTTTCCCCCATTAACAATAGTTTTGGCTGTTGGCTTTGTGTATATGCCCTTTATTATTATGTTGAGGAATTTCCCTTCTATCCCTGTTTTGCTGAGAGTTCTGAACAGTAACCGGTGTTGAATTTTATCAAATGCCTTTTCTGTGTCGATTGATGGGATCGTATGGTTCTTCTTTTTTGTTTTGTTTATGTAGTGGATTACATTTATTGTTTTTCTGATATTTAACCATTCTTGCATACCAGGTATGGATCCCACTTAGTTAGGATATATTATTTTCTTGATATGCTGTTGGATTCTGTTGGCTAGGATTTAGTTGAAGATTTTGCATCTATGTTCATGAGGGATATTGGTCAATCATTTTCCTTTTTAGTGGTGTCTTTCCCTGGTTTTGATATCAGTGTTATGCTTGCTTCATAAAATGAATTTGGGAGTATTCTATCTTATTCTATGTTCTGCAATAGTTTGAATAGTATAGGTGTTAACTCTTCCCTGAATGATTGATAAAATTCTCCAGTGAAGCCATCTGGGACAGGACTTTTTCTTGTGAGAAGTTTTTTTATGACCTTCTCAATTTCTTCTTTTGTTATGGGTCTGTTCAAGTATTCTGTCTC
>NW_006921866.1:1561987-1563589 GCF_000298275.1 Orycteropus afer afer | reverse complement strand
ATTATTCATCTTTCACAAGCTTGAAAATTTTTTCCTTACTCTTCTTATTATTGATTTCTTATTTTATAGCATTGTGGTCTGAGAAGACACTTTGTAGTATTTCAATGTTTTTGAATTTATTGAGGTTTGCTTTAAGTCCTAATGTAATCTATTCTGAAGAATAATCCATGTGCACTGGAGAAGAATGTGAATTGTGCTTTTGTCAGGTGGAGTGCTCTGCATATGTTTATGAGGTCTAGATGGTTGATTGTATTTGTGTGTTCTTCTGTATCTTTGTTGAGTTTTTTCTAGTTCTGTCCCTCCTTGAAAGTGGTGTGTTAAAGTCTCCTACCATTGTAGAGTTGTCTATTTTTCCTTTCAATTCAGTTAATATTTGCTTCACGTATTTGGAGCATTTTCATTGGATGCATAGATATTTATTATGGTAATATCTTTTGGTTAATGGATACTTTTAGCATCATATAGTATCCTTCTTTGTCCCTTATGTTGTTTTGCACCTTGAAGTCTATTTTATCAGAAATGAACACTGCCACTCCTGCTTTTTGGTTACCATTAGCTTCCCCCCACACACACACCTTAATTGTTAATTTGTTTTTATCTTTGTGTCTAGTGTGGGTCTCTTGTACATAGCACATTGATGGGTCTTCTTTTCTTATCCAATCTGCCACTCTCTTTCTCTTGACTGGTGTATTTAGTCTTTTAACATTGATTGTAATTAGTGATCAGTATGAATTTATTGCTGTCATTCTATTGTGTTTTTTGTTGTGTTGGTCCAAATATTTTTCTGTGCTGAGCTCATTCTGTTTTCCAGGGTTTCCTCTCTTTTCTTCTTTATATTTGGTTTTGTGCATTTTACTGCTAACCAGAAGGCTGGCAGTTCAAACCCAGCAGCCACTCCTTGGAAGGAAGGCTGGGCAATCTACTTCCATAGTGATATTGCCTCAGAAACCCAAGGAGGGGTCAATATGAGTCATATCTGACTTGATAGCGGTGCATTTCATTTTGGTTTTAAGCCTATATATTTTTCTTCTTTCTGGGTTTCTTTAGGGGGATTATAAATTTTCTTTGTGGTTACTCTGAAGTGGATTCTTGTCTCCAATTTGTGAACAATCTGTTCTAGAAAGACATTGTGCTGCCTTCCTCTCCATTTGGAAGTTTTGAAATTAGAATTTTTATTTCCTCTATTTGCTTTGCTATAGGTGTCATCTGCAGATTGACTTCCTTGTTACTTTGTGTATAATGTTTTATGAGCTTACTTTGAGCATCCATTTCTCATTTGGTTTTTAAGTATTGATGTCAAGTGTCCTGATTTTAATTTGTTGTTCTCTGTTGTGAGTTCTCTATTGGAAGGACTCCCTTTACCATTTCTTCTAGGGTTGGCCTGGTTTTCACAAATTCTCTTAATTTCTCTTTGTCTGAGAAAGTCTTAATTTAACCCTCATATTTGATGGGCAATTTGGCTGAATATGGAATGTTTGGTTGAAAGTTCTTTTCCTTCAGTGTTTTGTATATGCTATTCTTTTGCTTTCTCACCTACATGGTTTCTGCTGAGTAATCGAAACGTAGTCTTATTGGTTGTCCATTGTAGCTGACATTCCTTTT
>NW_006921866.1:1559362-1561142 GCF_000298275.1 Orycteropus afer afer | reverse complement strand
GGAATCACTGTTGGGAATATGAATGCAGGTCTCTGTTCATAGTGAAGGGAATTTGGAGTTGGGAAGAACATATGTTTTAGTGGCTTCATGTGCTTCTTCTGTTGGATGAGGCAGGAGAGAAGGAGAAAAAAGAGAAAGAAAAAAATAAAAACAGGTGGCAGTAGCACGTCGACATTTTCCACATTTCCTCAGTTGCTGCTGGCTCCAGGGGTTTGTTTTGAGTCTGCTTGGAATGGCTATCAATGATGATATTTTGCTGTCAGTCACAGGCCCATGATTCAAAATTGACAGAGACACCAATGGTTAGGGCACCACTACTTTCCACTTGGGTCCAAAACCCACAAAACCCCATACACCTGTCTACTCTGTGCTAAAAAGTGGTCATAAAAGAGTTTTATCCCAGGCCTCTACTGTGCACTTATTCCAGGACCTGCCTACTTACGGAGAGTTTCCTCCTTCCCCCTGTTCACTCTGAGCTCCACAGCAGACTAAGCCAAGGGGGTTTCTGCTCTGTTTCTCAGTAAGGTTATTCACTTACTCTGCTCAGCTCCCAAGGTTACCGTCAGAAGCTCCTGGTATGTGTATTTCGAGTCTCTGAAGCCTCTGTGGGTTCCATGGTGACCCCTTTTATTTCCTCCTCTCTGTTGCTCTCCCCTGTATTGCTAATGAGTTTTCTTCTTCTCCACTTCTTTGTCTCCCTGATGGCCAGGCAGGTTCATTTCTTTTTCCCAGCTATTTAATCTGCTCTTTTTTTCCACCTCCATGAAATCTGGCACCTTCTCCCCTACTCATGCAATGCAATGCAACCACCACCATGGAGTTGGATCTAACTCATAGTGACCCCTCCTTGGGTTTTTGAGGCAGTATCACTATGGAAGTAGATTGTTCAACCTTCCTTCTGAGGAGTGGATGGTGGGTTTAAACCACCAGTCTTCTGGTTAGCAGTCAAATGCCTCCAGAATTCCTGCTTCTATCTGCTACACCTAATTTTTCATAAAATTAAGATGCTGGAGGGAACAAATGTGTGGGCTACAGGTATGATGCCATCTTCCCACCCTTTTTTTTCTTTTTATGTAAATGATTATAGGTTGATTAAGGAACTCTTGTGGCATAGTGCCTAAGGCATTTGACTGCTAATCAGAAGGTTGATGGTTCAAACTCACCGAACACTCTGTGGAAGGAAGACTAGGCAGTCTACTTCTGTAAAGATTTATCAGCTCAGAAACCCAAAGAGGACAACTATGACATGAGTTGGAATTGACTCAATGGCTGTGAGGATTTTTTTTTTTTTTTTGTATTGATTGAGTAGTATTACATTATATGTATAAACCACATTTTATTTATCCATTTATTTGTTAATGAACTTTTTGGTCTTGGTCTTTTCCCCCTTTTGGCTATTGTGAACAGTACTGCAATGAGGCATACAAGTCTCTTTTTGAGTCTCTGCTTTCAAGTCGTTGTGTATATACCTAGCAGTGAAATTGCTAGGTCATATGGTAGTTTTATTTTTATTTTTTTGAGGCATTGTCACACTGTTTTCCACAGCAGCTGTATAATTTTGTATATCCACCAGCAATGAATAAAGTTTCTAATTACCCTATGTTGTTGTTGTTGTTATGTGCCGTCGAGTCAGCCCTGACTCATAGCGACCCCTCCTTGGGTTTCCGAGGCAGTATCACTACGGAAGTAGGATTGCCCAACCTTCCTTCCAAGGAGTGGCTGGTGGGTTTGAACCGCCAGCCTTCTGGTTAGCAGTCAAGTGCCTTAGCCACTATGCTAC
>NW_006921866.1:1555371-1558337 GCF_000298275.1 Orycteropus afer afer | reverse complement strand
GCAAAGAGTATTGACTGCACCATGGGCTACTATAAGAATGAACAAATTTGTTTTGGATAAAGTACAGTAGAAATGCTCCCTAGAAGTGAGAATGGCCAGACTTCATCTTATATACTTTATTCATGTTGTGAGAAGGGACAAGTCCCTGGAGAAGGATATCATATTAGGTAAAGTAGAGTGTCAGTGAGAAAGGGAAAGACCGTCAATGATATGGATTGATACAGTGGCTACAATAATAGGTTCAAATATGGTAACAGTTGTGAGGATGGCACAGTACTGGACAGTGTTTCATTGTGTTTTAAATAGGGTTTCTGAGTCAAAGCTGATTCTATGGCACTGAACAACAACAGCAACAGTTTTTGATAGGTACCACTGAGTCAGTTACAACTCATAGCTGTTTCTCAGTATAGCTTTAATCAGTATAGCTCTAATTAGTATAGCTTTAATAAGGTGGAGATCTCAGGTTTAAGACCACATATATAAACAGTATTGAAAGTGCCTGAAATACCAGGTGAATAGTCTAAATGAGGCCAGAGTATTTAGGAAAGTTCTGGAGGGGTCAAATTTGATAATTATAAACACTTACACTTTTATTTTATTTAACAAAAGTGAGTGAATTTTAGTCTAATCAATTAATGCAGGAAAGGCTTTTGAGATAGCTTCTAGCAATTTTTTACTTATGACCAAAGTTTCTTCCAACAGCTTCCCAAAATATCAAACCAAATGCACTGCCGTTGAGTCAGTTCCAACTCATATCAACCTCTCCTTGTGTTTCCGAGACAGTATCCCTATGGAAGTAGATAGTCCCGCCTTCCTTCTGAGGAGTAGCTGGTGGGTTTTAACTGCTAGTCTTCTGGTCAGCAGTCAAATGCCTTAAGTACTACATCACCAGAGCACCTTCCAACAGCTTGATGGCCATTTAATTGATATTTAAGGCTAAGTTGTCCTTGGGGTCTTTCTATTCTGTCTGTTCTAGCCATAATTGGATTTTCCCTATATCACCAGTAATCATGTGAAAACATTGATATAAGTTGGAAAGGTCAACTTCTATGTATTTATATGAATTTCTTACTGACTTACTATTACTATTGAGGGAGATCTGGTGACATAGTGCCTAAGGCATTTGACTGCTAACCAGAAAGCTGGTAGTTAAAATCCACCAGCCACTCCTCAGAAGGAAAATTGAACTATATACTGCCCTAGTAATACCACCTTGGAAACCCAAGGAGTCACTAAGAATTAGATCTAACTCAACAGCAGTGAGTTTGGTTTTTTGGTTTGGATTACTACTGAACACTATAAGAAACTATCTATCACTCTTTTTGTTTCAGGATAATCCACAAATTAGGACTGTACAGTCTTTATGGTTCAGCCAGACCTATCATGAATCAAAACATATTTGAGTAAAATTAGGCAGACAGAAAAGTCTTTGATTACCTATCCTTCTCTAGTATTCTCTGGGGATTTAATATTCTCTTTCCAATGAGAAAATGGTGTTTATTTAATACATTTTATGTTTTCTTTTTTTGTTTGTTCCCAGATATTCATTTCAAAATACATTTGTTAGAGAAATTTGCATGGATCCAGTTACAATTCTAAGTATAAAGAATGTATATATAGAGAAATATGAAGATTCCAGGCTGTCCTAATTAATATAAAAAATGGAGGCTTTGTTGTTGTTGTTGTTGTTGTTGTCATTTCCTGTACAGAAGTACAGCAAAGTCCCATTTGATAGTGTTTTAAATGATTTCATAATACTGATAAGACAATCTCCTAGTCAAAGCAAACTTCAGACTTTCTTTCATCTGTTGGTGTGTGGGCTGTCAATGACATGAAAGTTTGCAAATGATAAGTGACTGAAGAACATGTCATTTTACTGAACCTCAAATACCTCTGACTTAATATGGTTGACTGGAAACTCAGGCTTATTTTTCCCTTTTTCATAAATCACATTTAAACTTGCAGTAAAAGAAGTTAAAACAAACAAACAAATAAACAAAAACAATAATATAGGCAACTCCTGCTTAAATCAGTTCTCCGTTTCTGATGAAAGACATTCTGTATAAAAATCTTAAACAAATAATTTGTTATTATTTTAGATGAGAATGAATGTATGGTATATCAACCTAATGTTCCCAAGCAACTTCTTAAAACATTGCTAAAACACAATGAAAATAAATGAATTTATTTTCAATACATAAATGAAAATAATGAATAGTGTTAATAATTATCAAGGTCTGGGTGAAAGAACAAAGAGGGAGTTATTGCTTGAGGGGCATTGAGTTTCTGTTAAGTATGATGGAAAAATTTAGAAACAGATAATGGTGCTCTGCTTCACTATGTCACTGAATTGTACATGTAAAAATGTTGAAATAGCATTTTTTTGTTACATGTATTAAAACTTCTCTACAACTGTAATTCAGTGTGATACTGCTCCAATCATGCATTTAAAGATCAGGATAGTTTTTAAGAGAGGATTTATCATCAAAACATCTAAAAGGGAAGCCACAACGTTAACACTCAAAGCAGCCCTAAAGGCATATGATATATTAAAAAAAAAAAAAAAAAACTCACTGTCATCAAGTAGATTCCAACTCATGGTGACACCTTCTGGGGTTTCCAAGGTGGTATCTTTACAGAAAAAGATTGCCCAATCTTCCTTCCCAGGAGTGGCTGGTCAAAACTACCAGCCTTCTGGTTAGCAGTCATATGCCTCAGGCACTATGCCACCAGAGGTTCTATTATACTCAACATAAATGACTATTACAGGCTTAAAATATTAAGGATTCTATAGAAATATAGAATCAGTTTCCACTTAGATAATCTAATATATTACGTGGTTCTTGTTGCTCTTGTTGTTGTTGTTGTTAAGTGCCGTCGAGTCATTTCCGACTCATAGCGACCCCATGCACAGCAGAACGAAACACTGCCTGATCCAGCGCCAGCCCCATAATCCCTGCTATACT
>NW_006921866.1:1541734-1551358 GCF_000298275.1 Orycteropus afer afer | reverse complement strand
GCTCAAGTACAACAAAGATGCGGAGCTTGTGCGGGACTAGGTGGTGTTTCGTTCTTCTGTGTATATGGTCGCTGTGAGTCGGAGATGACTTGAGAGCACCTAACAACAACAACAACAACATTCATTGTCCAGCTTTCACATGCATATAAGGCTATTGAAAATATCATGGCTTGAGTTAGGTGCACCTTAGTCTTCAAAGAGGTATCTTTCCTCTTTAGCACTTTAAAGAAGTCTTTTGCTGCAGATGGCCCCAGTGCAATACATTGTCTGATTTGTTTTGACTCATGCTTCCCTTGCTGTTGATTGTGGAACCATGCAATATGTAATCTTTACTCCATTTATCATGATGCTGATTAGTGCTCCAGTTGTGAGGATTTTTGTTTTCTTTATGTTGAGATGTAATCCATCTTCATCAGTAAGTGCTTCAAGTCATCTTCTCTTTCAGCAAGTAAGGTTGTGTCATATGCATATCCCAGGTTGCTTTTATGAGTTTTCCCTCAATCTTAATGCCACATCTTCTTCCTATAGTCCAGCTTCTCAGATTATTTGCTCAGCATACAGATTGAATAAAGTATGATGAAAAGATATAACCCTGACACACTCCTTTCCTGATTTTATGAACAAGAACATGGCATCAGGATTGGAGGAAGACTCCAATCCTGCAATATGCAGATTACACAACTTTGCTTGCTGAAAGTGAAGATGACTTGAAGCACATACTGATGAAAATCAAAGACTACAGTCTGCAGTATGGATTACAACTCAATATAAAAAGATGAAAATCTTCACAACTGGACCAATAAGCAACATCATAAATGAAGAAAAGACTGGAGTCGATCCACAATCAACAACAAGGGAAGTTAACAGCCAAGAAATCAGATATCATATTGTACTGGACAAAACTGCTGCAGAAGACCTTTTTAATGTGCTGAAGAGCAAAGATATCTCCTTGAAGACTAAAGTGCATCTAACCCAAGCCATGGTATTTTCAATAGCTTCATATGTTTCTGCTTAGCAATCATATTCATTGTCCAGCATGTGTAAGCTGGACATTGAATGAGGAAGACTGAAGAAAAGTTGAAGCTTTTGAGTTGTGGTTTTGGCAAAGAATACTGAAAGTACAATGGACTGCCAGAAGAACTAACAAATCTGTCCTGGAAGAAGTGTAGCCAGAATGCTCCTTTGAAATGAGAATAACCAGACTTTATCTCACCTACCTTGGTCATGTTTTCAGAAGGGACCATTTCCTGGAGAAGGATATTGAGGTTGGTAAAGTGGAGGGTCAGAAAAAAAGGGAACAACCTTAATGAGATGGATTGACACACTGGCTGAAATGATGAGCTCAGGCATAGCAAGGATTTGAGGCTGGCACAGGACCTTGCAGTCTTTTGTTCTATTGTACATAGTGTTGCTATAAGTTGGAGCTCCTTGGTTCCTAACAACAATATCTAACATCCTTAAGGATCTCTGGTGGTGCAGTGCCTAAGGCATTTGACTGCTAACCAGAGGTTGGTGGTTCAAACCCACCAGCCACTCCAGGAAGAAAGACGGGGCAATCCACTTCTGTTGGAAACCCAATGGGGGTCGCTGTGAGTCAGAATTGACTGGATGACAGTAGGTTTGTTTGTTATTTTGGGTTTAGATGTTATTTTGGATTTAGTATCCCCTTGTTCTGTTAGAATGATAGAATTCTGGTCTATGTGTAGCTTCCTCATGAGCACAATTATAATATTATATAGTTAGAATCTCAAAATAATTATAATTTATATTCTCATATTATCTGTATGTCCAGTGACAGAGCTAACACTGATGTGTCATATGGGACGTCAATAATGACTTCTTGGCTCTTGTTGGCTCTGTGTTAGCAGAAATTAAAGTTTTTAAAACTGCTTCCCAAAAGTAGGTTACTTTGGCAAAGTATGTCTATCCAATAAAATCTAATGCCATAGTTCTCTGCTGGATGTTGTTGCCCCACTTTACTGTCATTACCTGCTTTTTGGTCCTTTTGTAAAGTGCATATCATATCCTATCCCAGGCTTTTCTCAGTCTCTGGAATCTTGCCTGCCTCATTGATGGCACCATAGTCTTAACATAAACCAGGTCATGATTACCTCAGGCTATACAGAGTTAGTCTTATTTAGGTGTTGAATTGCACTGTGCAAATAAGCCATTGCATATTTTGAGATCAATCCCATTTTTTAAAAAAGGATTAAGGTATAAAAAGGATAGAGTGGCATATGTAGTTTGAAATGAATGAGTGCTCAATAATTATTTGCTGATTATAATGTTTTCTGTATTTTAATATTGACCCAAGAACTCAATTGTGATAGGTCAAATTGCACAAATCAAGTATTGCAAATAAGTGCAGAGGCACAGCGTAAAAGATGGACAGGGAAAAATCTGGCATGTAACCAAACACCACTATAACTTTTAATGAGCTGTCTTTTTTATATACACTTCCCTTTCAATTACTTTCACAGAATCCTCTTACCATAAAGTTACCTCTGTTTCTGATTTACTTGTTGTTTTAAGCCCATATATCCTTTTTTCTTCCTTATTTTAGTTTAATTTTGTGATTTCTAAGATGATTTATACATTATTATCATCAGTACAATCTTAAAACTATAGGAGTTATTCAGAGAATTTCTACAATAATTATCTGTATCTTCAAACTAAAATTAAATACAAGTCATAGGATAATGAGAGAAAAAATATATATATTTTTTAATTGCTGTAGAGATTTATGGAGTCATTTTACTGGAAATTGGTTATTTCAAAAACATATTTTTTGCAGTGTTATTAGCACAAACATGCTTTAAGTTGGATTCTTCCCTTTTATTAGTATTCTGTCTGTTCTGGATATGTCAGCTAAACACAAAACTCCCCATGGGAGCTTGTTGTCACCATGGCAACCATTTTGCAGTTTCCAATATCTGTAATGAAGTGCTGACACATTTTCAGCAAAAGGTGCTAAAGGGAGGTTTGTTTCACTAATTAGTTGGCAAAAATAATCAATATCTTCATGATTAACGATGTCACAAATTATGTGGTAACCAAACCTGAAAAACTTTCTTGACTAGTTCTTTATACCATTCAGTGAGGGGTAAAAATGATAAAAGTAATTTCATTTTAAATTCTTTTGTTTAACTGGTTGTTGTTGTTTGCCATTGAGTCGGCCCTGACTCATAGCGACCCCTCCTTGGGTTTCTGAGGCAGTATCACTACGGAAGTAGGAATGCCCATCCTTCCTTCCGAGGAGTGGCTGGTAGGTTTGAACCGCCAGCCTTCTGGTTAGCAGTTAAGTGCCTTAGCCACTATGCTACCAGAGCTCCTGTCTAACTGGTAAGAAAGGGTTAAATCTCTGGGAATCACTTACTCTCTAATAGATGGGTTCTGTGTCTTGTTTAGTCTTTAGTCTTGTTAACATTTATGTGATTCAAGATCAAAAGGATGACAGTTTGAGCTTGATGCTATTTGCTTTGATGGCAGAGAACTGAGATGGACTGTGAATATTTCTTAATCTTATACCATCTAAAGTTTACTGAACTTTTAGTGGCTTGGGCTATCTCTTAATGTAAATAACTTCCAGTTATTAAGCATGTTTTTGATTAATGGACATTCTGGATAATTGATTAATCAGATAAATACTAAATCCTTAAGATGAATTGAATACTATTTTAGCCTTTCAGAGGCTAAAGAAACCTAAAGTGAATTCACAGGACATATGGACATGAAAATCATTTTTATGAATCCATCATAAATGTAATATGGACAAGGCCTCTTAATTCCAAGTAAGTGAAAGAACTACATTGAAATTCCTTAACTGGATATACTTAGTTCAGGGATTTACAAATGGGAGCTCTGGTGGCATAGTGTCTAAGGTGTTTGACTTAAACCCACCAGCCACTCCTTGGAAGGACGATTGGGCAATCTACTTCCATAGTGATACCTCCTTGGAAACCCAAGGAGGGGTTGCTATGAGTCAGATCTGACGTAAAATGACCAGGGCTTTTGGGATAATAGGTTGTCTTTAAACAATGGATTACTAAAGAAAGCTTCAAGGCAATTGGAAGAGGAGTCCATTTACACTAATCTCTGGTCTTCGACAGTGGAAAGTTCTTCTTTCTCCTTTAGACACTCAAAACCCTTTACCCTTCCCCCCTCCATCTTCTCCTCTCCAAAATTCCAGCTTTGTTTAACATTAAAAGCAGTATGGAAACAAAGATTTATACTTAAGTCAGCATCTTTTTATGTCTTTGTTTATACTTTGATATAGATTGGGAGAAAAGAACAAGGTTGTTAAAATATACCCCAAGGTTCGACACTAAGGCACATTTATGATGCACTGAATGCAACATTTATTACATAATATATAAAAAAATAATGACATCTATTGTCAAATATAATAGTGATCAAAGTAAAATGCTATTGGATAGGATATCTATATATGCTTTAATGATATTAAAAAAAGAAAAGAAAAACCTCACTGCTGTGAAGTGGATCCAAAATCATAGTGACCTCTCCTTGGGTTTCTGAGGCAATATCTTTACAGAAGTAGATTGCCCAATCTTCCTTCCGAGGAGTGGCTGGTGGGTTTGAACCGCTAGCCTTCTGGTTAGCAGTCAAATGCCTTAGGCACTATGCCACTAGGATAGGCTATTTATGGTAACTTTATATAGGACAGACAATACATGGCAAAATGATATGGAACAGGAGTGGCTTAGAAATTCAAAGGGAGAGATTAATTTAAAATGAGTTGATTGCATAAACTGTTATGAAGGAAATGGTCATTTTGCTGAGCACAAGAGAGTTTAGAAGGATATCCTGGAGATTATCATCACATAGCAAATTAGAAGCAAGGAATGAGCAAGGTGTGTATGAAGGTAAGTGTTAGATAAAGGTACGATAGACTGACCTGAGAGATCACATGTGAGGTCTCCTTGCCCCCAACAGATTTGATGCCAATCTGTCTACAATATCTTCCATGCCAAGACTCATATATGAGATCCTCCTTTACTATTTCCTAGGAGCCTTAACCAGAAGCTGTGGACATCAACCTAGGTGCTGTGCATTTGTTGTGGATAACACAAGTAGTGTAGGACTAATAGTTCATTTTTAGTACCCCAAATCCTTAATGGAGAACACATTTTATCACTTTTAGATCATATCTTCACAACATAGTAATCTGAAATCCAAAGATTCTTCACTTTTCTTTTTTTTTAAATACATTTTATTGAAATGTAATTTAGGTACAATGAAATACACAAAACTAAAGTGACATGGGTTAATCCTTTTTTTTTTTTTTTTTTGCAGTATTCCCTCCCTTCCCCTTTCACTCCTGGTAACCAACAAAGAAAGTTTCCTTCCATATATAAACCTTTCGTTGTCTTTTTATAATAATTAACTAATACTACATTTGTCCTTCTGTGATTGACTTATTTCACTCAGCATAATGTCTTTCAAGTCCATGTGTGTATGCACCATAGTTTGGTTATCCATTCTTCTGTTGATGGGCACCTAGGTTGTTTCCATTTGGCTATTATATATAGTGCTGTGATGAACTTGGGTGTGCATATGTCTGTTCTTGTCCTCGTTCTCATTTCTTTCGGATATATACCTACTAGTAAGATTGCTGAGTCAAATGGTATTTCTAATTCCAGCTTTTTAAGGAATTGCCATACTGCTTTCCACAGTGGTTGTATCATTTTACAGACCAACCAGCAGTGTATGAGAGTCTCAATCTCTCCACATCCTTGCCAGCATCTGTTATTTTCTGTCTTGTTGAACTTTGCCATTAGTGCTGGGGTAAGATGGTATCTCATTGTTGTTTTGATTTGCATCTCTCTGATAGATAATCACGGTGAGCATTTCTCCATGTATTTTCTGGAAGTATGAATATCCTCTTTAGTGAAGTGTCTATTCATGTCTTCTGCCCATTTTTTAATTGGGTTGTTATTCTTTGTTCTGGATTCTTTAGTTTAGACTCAGCATTTTCAGACAAATGACTCTTATTGTTGTATTGTAGAAACAGGCACCTTTATTCATGCTTACCAATGCTTGGAATGCCTTAGGTTTAATTCTGAAGAGAAAAAAAAAGTCATTGAAAAATATGCATCAACAGTGAGTAACCATTCTTTTCAGACACAGTGTTAAGAAGTATTATGAGCCATTGTCTGGCTCTCTACTAAGTGGCTTATTTAACTAACAGTTAGCACTTGTGTATTTTCAATGAGAGTTCCCTGAAAAGCAACTTGATTTGGTAGGAAATACCTATTTTTCTTCAATGAGATAAAAGGAGGGATCATCATTAATAATTGTGAGTATGAGTGCATGCGTGAAAGTGCTTATGCTCTCCATAACTCACAGCTACTTACTCTAAAAAGAGAGGCAGGTATTGGTTGGAACAATAAAGCTACAAAGGCACACAAGTAATTGCATAATTAGTCTAGCTTGTTTAAAACAGTGTCATGAACCTGTAAGCATCTACATTAGAAATTAGATATTCCTTCAGGCTTGAAAAACACTCTTTTCTCCTATACTTTGTCTTATTTTATCAAAATTAGTGTGACAAGTACTTAGACATGAACATTTAAAAATACTTTTATCATTTCAATTAATCTGCCTAATTTGAAGAGCAAGTTTTCCAATTTTGAAAAATGTAATTGCCTATTGTTACTATTCTAAAGTGGTGAAATACAAAGGGACAAGAACTACCATTTCTTTACATAGCAGAAAAAGTATTTTGAGAAAACCCTAGTCGTCTCAATGTCATTATGCCACTGCACTTTTCCTAAGAGCTTAGTTTCAGTTGGAATGCTTTCAAAAACAAACATTACAAAACTCAACTAATAAACTTCAATATTAAAAGCAGTTACTCATTTTATATGAAAAGAAGTCTGCTGTAGATGGTTCCAAGGTTGCTTCAGTATCATTTGTTGTTTCAGCATCTCTGTGATTTTCTTGGCCTTTCCTTTAGGGTTGGAAGGTGACTACAGTAACATTCTGCCTTTGGTCCTTATAGGACAAAATCTTAGGAGGTAATCTTACAGAAAATAAGGCAGGCTTATTTTAAAGGAGAAAAATCTTTCCTAGGATTTACTTTAGGTTTATGTTACTTTTGATTGGCCAGAACTGAATCAATTATCTATTCCAAGATCAATCACATGCAAGAGAAATGAAATTTTCATTATTTGCTTATCTTGATCATAATTCACATGACTGCCCAGAGAAGATTGTAGTTCTATCACCAAGAAAAGAAGGCAGAATGACTGCTTTGTACCAAACTAAGAATGTCTGCCACAGGGCTCTTATCTAAACAAATTCCTTTTTCTACTATAATGTCTTCAATTCTTTCTAACACACTCACTTATTATATTTGCATAGTGGTATGTGTTGAATTGTGTCCTCTTCAAAATATCAGTTGGAAGCCTAACCTTTGCAGCTGTAAATATGACCCTGTTTAGGAATGAGAAAAGAAAAATGCTCATAAGTGGACCAATTAGTAACATCTTGATAAACAGAGAATATACTGAAATTTTCAAAGATTTCATTTTGCTTGGATCTGTCATAAATGCCCATGGAAGCGGCAGTCAAGAAATCAAACAATGTTTTGCACTGGAAAAGTCTGCTGCAAAAGACCTCTCTAAAGTGTTAAAATTAAAGATGACACTTTGAAGACTATGGTGCACCTGATCCAAGCTATGGTGTTTTCAGTAAACTTAAATGCATGCAAAAGCTAGACAGTGAGTAAAGAAGACCAAAGAAGAATTGATGGTTTTGAATTACAGTGTTGGCAAATAATATGTCATGGACTGCCAAAAGAATGAACAAGCCTGTCTTGGAAGAAGTAGTACAGCTGGAATGCTCCTTAGAAGTGAGGATGGTGAGATTTTTGTCTCACATACTTTGGACATGTTATCAGGAAGAAACAGTCCTTGAAGTAAAACATCAGACTTGGTAAGTAGAGGGTCAGCAAAAAAAAAGACTTTAAAGGAAATGGATTGACACAGTGGCTTCAACAATGGGCTCAACCGTAGCAACAACTGTGAGAGTGGCACAGGACTGGGCAACATTTTGTTCTGTAGTATATAAGTTCTGTATGAATGGAGAACAATTCAATGGCACCTAACAACAGCATAGGTTGAATTGTGTCCTCCCCAAAAAATGCATTGAAATTCTAATCCCAGTACCTGTAAATTTGAACTTGTTTGGAAACAGAAATTTTCTTTTTTTATGTTAATGAAGTCATTACCAGAGTAGGATGACTCCTAAACCTAATTACTTCTGAGTTATAAAAAGAGCAGTAGAGACAAAGAAACACACACAGGAGGAAAACACCATAAGAAAAAAGACACACATGGCAGATGCATCTCCAAGCCTAGAAATATCAAGGATTGCTGGAAGTTACAAAAAGCTGAAATACACAGATAAGGACCTCCACCTGGAGCCATACCTGAGTTTAGACTTCTAAACTCACTACCACTGAGTTGGTTCAACTCATAGCGACCCCTCCTTGGGTTTCTGAGGCTGTATATCTATAGAAGTAGATTGCCCAATCTTCCTTCCGAGGAGTGGCTGGTAGGTTTGACTGCCAGCCTTCTGGTTAGCAGTCAAATGCCTTAGGCACTATGCCACCAGAGTTCTCACTAGCATACTGAATTGTGAAAAAATAAATTTCTGTTCTTTAGAGCCACATACTTGCCATATTTATGTTACAGCAGCACTAGGTAACCAAGATGTACACTTCCACATTTTCACAAAATATTAAGAGCTATGTTGTCTCATTTGTCAACACCCTGGGAGGAATGTAGTAGTGGGTATTATTAAAAACATTTTCCTGATGAGGATTCTGAAGTTTAGCTGGGTGAAGCAACTTGTCAAGAATATCACAGCTTAAAAAAGGTATGGTCAAGATTTTAATCTAGATTATTTTGTTGAAATATGGATCTCCTTTTAAACAATTTTGGTAGAGTCATTTTTCGTAGTACCAAATATCACTTTGTCTTTGTTATGACCATGGCTGTGGATAGGGGAGAGAGTTCTTGACTCTCTCCCCAACCTTATGCTACTAGACTATTATGAGATTATAAATAAGGAGGTTTATAGCCCTATAGACTGTGAAGTCTTTAATAATTAATTCACGAATAATTTATTAAGCACTTACTCTACTAAGAACGATGTAAGTTATTGGGATAACATAGCAGACAAAACATTCACGGTCACTGGAGCTTAGAGGTGACAGATCATTAATTGATCTGTCACATTAATCTGTTCTGAAGGGGAAGTAGACATTCTTGAAAAGCACTAGAGCATCAAATCAAATCATTGAGAAAGGTGAAAGTTAGGAAAAATTTCCCAAGGAATTCCTATTTAATATGACACTCAATGGTAACAAAGAAGGAGAAGACAGTGCTCAAATACACTAATTATTAAATAAATATTTTTGAATGTTTTTCATTTGTTTTATTGATATCATTCACAGTATAATTTAACCATTTCAAAGTTACAAGTTACTGCCTTTTAAGATATGCACAGAAAATGTGTATTCATCACCACATTCAATGTTTAGAATATTTTGTTACCCCAGTAAGAAACCCTATAAACTTTAAGCTCCATCCCCCATAA
>NW_006921866.1:1518716-1534378 GCF_000298275.1 Orycteropus afer afer | reverse complement strand
TGATTAGACAGTAGTGGCAAACCAAGGTCACAAAAATTTAAGTCTATATTTTCTTTAAAAAAAATTTTAATTGTACCTCTTAAATATAGGTCTTTGATCCATTTTAAGTTAAATTTTATATATGGTATGAGTTGAATGCCATTTGAATAACTGAAATTCTGCTATAGGTAGTGCTCTTCCAAGGTGTATCTATGGGCCAGAAATAGCAACAAGACCTAGGAACTTGTTAGAAATTCAAATTCTCAGGTACCCATTCCAAACCTTTTGAATCAAAATCTCTGGGACAGCCTATAAATTTGCATTCCACATGCTCTCAAGTGATTCTTATTCGCAATGATTTTTGGAAAGCAATGCAAGGGGCTCTGGTAGCGTAGTGCCTACGGCACTTGACTGCTAACCAGAAACCTGGCGGTTCAAACCCACCAGCCACTCCTCGGAAGGAAGGTTGGGCCTCGGAAACCCAAGGAAGAGTTGCTATGACTGAGGTGACTCGATGGCACATAACAACAATAAGAGAATCGCAAGCAAAATTTCTATCCATTCTTGCTAACTACCTCTTTAGCATGACCATAGGAAATTATTAATGTAGTGATAATTGGCATTCTTCCTTTTTTTTTTTTTTTTAAATTAAGGTAGAAAATAGCCATCCTCAACACTCAACATAAGGTGACCAGCATCATACTGTTTCAAACCGGAAACATTTAGAGATCACCTTATCTAATGATTGTGTTTTGCAGAGTAAAGCACTGACTCCAGAGTCTATATTTTTATGTGGTTTAAGCACTGGGTCAAATTTGTTTTGAAAGAAACCTTTTCTGAGACCTGCAGACCATAAATTTTATGGACTCTGATTCATAGCTCACACATATAGACACACATGACAGGTTTAAAAACTTCCTCTCAAATTTATTAGGATATGAAAAAAGAAAATTACTCATATTTCTAGATGGAATGTGTCTTCTTAGTAAAAGAAGTTACTTTATAAATTGTTTCTAATCTCAAAGCTATGAACACATGGTAATACAACATATGCAGCTGCAGGCTTATCACACTTTAGCTCTCTATTCCATAAAGTAGTTAGCTATTTACTTCAACCTTTTCTGATATAATTCCATTTAGTAAACATCAGGGCAGTAAATGACATTCAGGAACAACAGTTTCTGTGTATACAATTTTGGTGCACACTTTTGAAAAGTTTGGAAGAAAGGTTGGTCAATCTACTTCCGTAGTAATACCGCCTCAGAAACCCAAGGAGGAGTCGCTGTGAGTCGGATCCGA
This sequence comes from Orycteropus afer afer, assembly GCF_000298275.1. Classification (NCBI taxonomy): domain Eukaryota; kingdom Metazoa; phylum Chordata; class Mammalia; order Tubulidentata; family Orycteropodidae; genus Orycteropus; species Orycteropus afer. Next base: position 1,533,100 of record NW_006921866.1, on the reverse strand, counting down.
CTGGACGGCAGTGTCTTTGTTTTTTGCTTTGGTTTTGAAAAATGGAAAATACTCAAAATATTAAAATCAAATGCACAAATTCTGGGTTACGTGAGATTTTCCAAATAATAGATTAAAAATACTCACTATCCTAAAGATATGTGTGTATCGCTGTCATAATTCTGTGAGATTAGATTTGTTTTTCTATGTTCATCACACGTATATGCACACATACAAACATACACATAAATACACATTAACATTCAGTTATGCAAACCACCCTACTCTTCTGTATGCTCATGATATATTATCTATCCTTCTCTACCATATTATCCTTGCTGGGTCAGTGACTTCAATACCCCAAAAATGGTCTCAAACCCCATCACATTTAGCTGTGCTTGTAAGAAATTGCTAGGCTTTCCCTTCTCCTTCCCTGTCATGTTTCGATCACCTCCTCCCTGTGAGGGAATAACTTGTTCTTTAGCTCTCACTCACTGCTGTGGAGTCAAATATAACTCATAGCGACCCCTCCTTGGGTTTCTGAGGAGGTATCTCTATGCCAGGTAGCTCTGGTGGCATAATGCCTAAGGCATTTGACTTCCAACCAGAAGGCTGGCAATTCAAATCCATCAGCCACTCCTTGGAAGGAAGATTGGCCAATCTACTTCCATAGTGATACTGCCTAGGAAACCCAAGGAGGGGGTCGCCATGAGTCAGATCCGACTTGATGGCAGTGAGTTTGGTTTTTTGGGTTTTGTTTCTCTATGCAAGTATATTTCCCATTCTTCCTTCCAAGGAGTGGCTGGTGGGTTTGAACTGCCAGTCTTTTAGCTCAGAAATTCTGGTGGCGTGGTGTCTCAGACATTTGACTGCTAACCAGAAGGCTGGCAGTTCAAACCCAGCAGCCACTCCTCGGAAAGAATGTTGGTCAATCTACTTCTGTAGTGATACTGCCTCAGAAACTGAAGGGTAGAGGTTAATATAATTGCAGGTTAAGCAAAAAACTGTGTAGGTTGGTGTTTATATTCTGTTCTTTGGAGAAATTTCAACTACAATATTTTTTTTTTTTTAAAAGAGGAATGCAAATCTTTATTTGATAGATGAAAAAAAAAAAATCTGGCCAACATGGGAATTACTTCTTCTCACATTGCTTGTTAAGTATAAGCATTATTGCCCAAGGTAAATGGAAATGGTAGATGTACAGCTTTTTCTACTATCTGTAGATTTAGTCTGAAAAGGAGGTTTTAGTGTTGCTGATTGACATTTATGATATGAACATTAGGGGTGGTCCATAGAGAAGAGATGTGGTTTAGACCTTGAACTCTAGAGCCATAAAGACCTGAGTTCAAATTCTGACACTTCCAGCTAGTAACAAGTAGCAATTCTCTCTAAGCCTTAGTCACTCTCTCTGTAAAATGGAAGTAACGCTGATAAACAACTCGTAGTGTTATTCTGAGATCAAAATGCGATGATTCAAATATAGCACTGGCACGTACATTAGTATTGTCAAAATATTTTTGCCATGGTTCATTATGAAAATGAATCAAGAAGAAGCTTATTTCAGAGAAGTAAAAGTCGAGAATTCTTAGAGTTTTCTTTATTCAGCCATATTTTCTTCTTAAAATATATAACTCTATGGAGTCACCATTTAAAATTATTAATACACTGAAGAAAAATTAGATACATATTTTACATTGTTTTGCTAATATTGGTTTAGGAGCTCTGGTGGCATAGTGCCTAAGGCATTTGACTGCTAACAGGAAGGAAAGCAGTTCAAACCCACCTCCTTGGGAGGAAGGTTGGGCAATCTATTTGTGTAGTGATTCCACCTCAGAAACCCAAAGAGGGGTGAGTTTATTTTTTTAATATTAGTTTAATAGGGGATTTATTTTATGGAGATAGTAGATTCAAATTCATCTAGTTTGTTACAAAGTTTTGTTATAGATCTCAAATTGTTTATTAGTTGGAGAACATCAATATAAAAATAATCTGACTTATAAAAAATTGTGTACATATATAGATAAATGTGAAAATATGTTAACCCTTTGCAGGGAATCACAAATTTCTGTAACTAAAAAGCCAAATAAATACACATATCCATATTGTCCCTTCAAGGTTAATTATAGAATACCTAAAGATGAACTAAAATTGTTCCAAATTCTACATGAATCGTTAGCAAAGAGTATAGTCATTTCCTCTAATGACTATATTTCATTCCTGAGACCCTGTGTGAATATGAGCTTCAAAGTCAATTTTTGATTTGAGTGAGCATAAAGCTTTTACAAAACTTGCTTCATTTATATCAACCAGGTCACAAGTACCCACAGAATTTGCCATTCCAAGGTCACGGTTGACTTCATAGCCCTTAGCTGATTTATATTTTTCAATGCTTAACTTGTAGTGATCAGAGAGTGGAATTAGTTTTGCAGATAAGACCTACTTTTGTCTTTTCTTCCCCTCATAGACCCTACTGCAACACCCAGAAATCCCTTGAGGATAGGAAGGAGAGAAACTCTTTATTGCCATTTGGCTGATGACTGCTGTTTTTAGAATGCCAGTTCCCATGGGCAAAACATAGAATACTGTACTTAAAAAATGGTGTTCCATGCAATGTGTGGAAAAGTTTGGAAATCCAGCTGAGTCTTGTGGGAAATTAAAGAGTAGGAAAAATTGGACCAAAGAGATTAAGACAATTTTTAGATTACAAACACTTTCTGGGAAAGAATTCAAACCAATTCAAATAAACAACACAGAGGAGAACAAGGGAGGATTCAAGGACTACTGGGTAAAACTAAATTGCAGGGTTAGGTTAATTGGTATGGGCGGGAAGGCTTCCTATCAGGTTTAAGCAGTGAGCGTGTCTAAATAATGCTGAGAAAATTGAGTTAGAGAGTGTATACACAACACTTAGGAACCATGATGATTGCATTTCTGCTTAAACCAGAGATCTAGCAAACGGAAATCATTTTCCTATTTATTCACATGTGCAGGAGAGAAAGGACATCTAGAATTAAATCTGAAGGCAAGCTTATGAGCCTGAGTTGGTTGTCTGCAACTGTAATACAATGATGTTTGTTGCAACTCTTTTTAAAGTGGCTTTTACTTACTGAGCTTCTCACTTAAGTCAAATAAAACTTACGCAGTGAAAGTATATAAACTTAATTTTGGAAGGTTGGGGATAAAACAATCAAATTTTATAAAACTTTGAGTATAATTATGGTGGTAGTCAAAGTTGATTTTATAAATATCTGTTTTTCTTTTTCAAACAGTATATATATGCTAAATCAGACTTTTAAACCTGACATTACTTTCCTTTAAAATTTGGATGATCTTTCATGGAACAGAGAATGCTGGGATATTAACGAAGGGTCTGCTAAAAGGAGATATGAAGGACAGTGGTGAACATACATAATCAGTTAATGTTTTGAAATCTGGCAGGAATATCCTTTGACATGCCTTTTACCCTCACATAGGATGACTTTTCCTGAATATCTGGCACTGTGATGTCAGTAACATCATTTAAAACAGAGAGGATAGGAATCTGTAGTCTTGAGGCTTTATTTCAAGCAACTAAAACTACCTCTAAATATCTTGAGAGGAAAAAAAAAAATTAACAAAAATTGTTTAGAATTCACAGAATATACCAAAACCTGGAGAACCAGACTTGTAAGATGTGTGTGTAGGCAGCGGAAAGTAAAACAAAAGCTGATCTGGGGGTAAAGAGTATATTTAAGAAGATAGCTACTCTTCCTGAAATGAATAAGAGTAGATTAGGGACTTGTGATTGGACCTACTTCATGTACCTGCATTATGGCTGCAAACAGAGTAAGCAGAATAAGGATACTATATATAACGTTTCTTACCTAGTCGTCTATAGAAGATATAGTGTACAGGACCCCACTAATTACATTTGTAACATGTTTCCAAAGAGGAAGTTCACTGAATGCTGCATACACACACTCAGACATCTATATTACAGCTGAGAAAAGAATTATTTGCATTCAAGACAGATAAGACTGAATCTATTGTAACAAGACATTAGTTATCTTGAATGACTTGGTAATAAAGATTTCTGAAAGCCAGTCACAGACTAAAGACGAAGTTTTAGAATCTATTTTCCATTAATTTAGAATTAACACAAAATAAATAGTTTTTTGGCAAAAGTTAATTTTGAGCAGGATATTGACTGGGGAAGAATCATAATTTCCAAGCATGGCATGCATTAAGTAATTTGTTATATTAAAAATATATCTAATACTAAACCAGATATAAGTCAAGAGAATCATTTCAGTTAAACTCCTTATCCAGATACAGAAACAGAGTTTCTTCTAATGCAGAATAGAGGATACAAAGGTATATTGTAGGTAATTGTGTTGTATTTTATCCAATGTCAAAATTAAAATGGAAATAATGTCAATAAACAATAAATATTGATGTATAACTTTCATGTTCTTTACCTTTTTCATTTAATTTTCACCCAATTTCATTTATAAAGGAGTCCCTGAGTGGTGCAAACAATTGAAATGCTCCACTGGTAATGCAAGGATGAAGTTGCAAATCCACCCAGAAGGATCTCAGAAGGAAGTCCTGGCAACCTAATTCCAAAAACCCAGCCATAGAAAGCTCTATGAAATACAGGTCTACTCTGACAAATGTGTAGCTGCTATGAGTCGGAGTTGAATCAACATTACTTTTTGTGTTTGTTTCATTTACCTATCTATGTATTTGCTCAATATTTTGGAAAAGTTGCCATAATTAGATAGTTGGATACTCTTAGCTCTATGTGATTTTGAGTAATAGAAGAAAGAATGAGAAAATGAAGAATTACAAAATGCATGTAATTGTTAAATGAATGATTCAGGGTAGTATAATGTTTATGTGGATCATAAGAAATTATGGGTAACATTGCAAAGAATGGTAATTCTAGAACACTTAATTTTGCTTATGTGGAACATGTACATAGACCAATAGGCAGTCATTCAAACAGAACAAAGTGATATTGTAAGGTTTAAAACAGAAAAAATATGAATCAGGATTGTATAGTTTCATCATACTTATTCAATCTGAATGCTGAGCAGATAATCAGAGAATCTTGACTATATGAAGAATAATATGGCATCAGAATTGGATGAAGATTCATTAACAACATGTGATATGTAGATGGCTTGATCTTGCTTGCTGAAAATGAAGAGGACTCGAAGCACTTACTAATTAAAGACTACAGCCTTCAGTACGGATTACATCTCAACATAAGAAAAACAAAACTTCTCACTAGTGCACTGTCTTAGGCTGGGTTCTCTAGAGAAGCAAAACAAGTGAAGATTATTTGTTGTTATTATTGTCATGTGTGTCAAGTCATCCTTGACTCATAGTGACCTTATGTACAACAGAATGAAACCTCTCAGTTCTGTGACAGTCTCATGATCCCTATTATGCCTGAGCCCATCGATGTGGCCACCATGTTAATCTTCCTTGTTGAGGGCCTTTCCCTCTTTTGTTGACCCTCCACTTTACCAAGCATGACATCCTTCTCCAGAGAATGGTCCCTTCTGAAAACATGACCAAAGTAGGTGAAACAAAGTCTGGCCATTCTCACTTCCAAGGAGCATTCCAGCTACACTTCATCCAGGACAGATTTGTTAGTTCTTTTAGCAGTCCACGGTACTTTCAGCATCCTTCACTAACACTACAACTCAAAAGTATCGTCTCTTCGGTCTTTCTTATTCATTGTCCAGCTCTCCCATGCATATGAGGCAATTGAAAATACCATGGCCTGGATTAGGCATATCTGAGTCTTCAAAGGGACATCTTTGCTCTTCAACACTTGAAAGAGGTCATTTGAAACAGATTTGCCCAATGCAATATGTCTTTTGATGTCTTAACTGCTGCTTCCATTGGCATTGATTGTAGAACCAAGTAATACAAAGTCTTTGACAATTTCAATCTTTTCTCCATCTATCATGATGCTGATTATTGGTCCAGTTGTGAGCATTTTTGTTTTCTTTATACTGAGGTGTAATCCATAAGGTAGACTGTGTGAATGACTTGGTAAAGTTACAGGGACAGGAAGCATGATAAATCTTCATCAGCTAGTGCTCCAACTCATCCTCACCTTCAGCAAGCAAAGTTGTGTCATCTGCATATCCTCGGTTGTTATGAGACTTCCTCCAATCCCGATGTCACATTCTTCATATAGTCTAGCTTCTTGGATTGTTTACTCAGCATACAGATTGAATAAATTTGGTGAAAGGATAACAACCCTGATGCACTCCCTTCCTGCTTTAAACCATGCAGTATCACTTTGTTCTGTTGGAGTGACAGCTTCCTGGTCTATGTACAGGTTTCTCATGAGTATAGTTCAGTGTTCTGGAATTCCCATTCTTTTCAATGTTATCCACCATGTGGTTTACCCACACAATTGAATGACTTTGCATAGTCAACAAAACACAAGTAAACATCTTTCTGGTAATCTTTGCTCTCAGCCAACAGCCAACTGACATCAGCTATAATGTCCCTCGCTCCATGTTCCCTTCTGAATCCAGCTTGCATTTCTGGAAGTTCTCTCTCAATATACTGCTGCAACTATTTTTGAATTATCTTCAGTAAGATTTGACTTGTCTGTGATATCAATGGTATTGTTTGATAATTTTCACATTCTGTGGGATCACCTTTCTTTGGAATGGCCACAAATATGGATCTCTTCCAGTCAGTTGGCCAGGTAGCTGTCTTCCAAATCTCTTGGCATAAGCCAAGTGAGTGCCTCCAGTGCGACATCTGTTTGTTGAAACATCTCAGTTGGTTTTTGTCAATTCCCAGTGCCTTGTTTTTCACCAATTCCTTCAGTGCTGCTTAGACATCTTCCTTCAATACCATTGGTTCTTGATCATATGCCACCTCCTGAAATGGATGATCATCTACAAATTGCTTTTGGTATAGTGACTTTGTGTATTCCATTCATCTTCTTTTGGTGTTTCCTCCATCATTTGACATATTGCCCATAGAATCTTTCAATACTGCAATTCAAGGCTTAAATTTTTTCCTCAGTTTTTTCAGCTTGAGAAATGTTGAGTATGTTCTTCCCTTTGGTTCTCTAACTCCAGGTCTTTGCACATTTTGTTATAATGATTGATTTAGTCTTCTCAAGCTGCTCTTTGAAATCTTCTGTTCAGCTCTGTTATTCTGTCAATTCTTCCATCCACTTTAGCTATTCTCTGTTCAAGTGCAAGTTTCAGAGTCTCTTCTGACATCCATTTTTGTCTTTCTTTCCTGTCTTTTTCATGAACTTTTGCTTTCTTCATGGGTGATGTTCTTGTTGTCATCCACAATTCCTGTGGTTTATGTAGTCAGTCTTCCACAATCAGCTCCTGTCCTTGTTTTGATTGAAGATATTGAGCTTCTCCATTTCCTCTTGTCACAGATGTAGTCAATCTGATTCTTGTATACTCCGTCTGGTGAAGTCCACATGTATAGCCACTCTTCGTGTTGTTGAAAAATGTATTTGTAATGAATAAGTTGTTGTTCTTGAAAAATTCTATCATGCAATCTCCAGCATTGTTTCTATCACCAAGGCCATATTTTCCAACTACTGGTCACTCTTCTTTGTTTCCAACTTCTGCATCATTCCAAGCAACAGTGATAAACACATCTTGACTGTGTGGTCAGTTAATTTCAGACTGCAGAAGTTGGTAAAAATCTTCAATTTCCTCATCTTTGGCTTTGGTGGTTGTTGCATAACTTTCAATAATAGTAGTATTAACTGCTATTCCTTATAAGCATACGGATATTATCCTATTACAGCATTGCACTTCCAGTTAGATCTTGAAACTTTCCTTGTGATCATGCCATTCTTCAATTTGTCATTCTTGGCATAGTAGATCATAAGATTGTCTGATTCAAAATGGTCAAATAATCTATTTAAGCTCACTAATGACTAAGATATTGATCTTTATGAGTTCCATTTCATCTTTGACAACTTCCAATTTTCCTAGATTCATACTTTGTACATTGCATGCTCCCATTATTAATGGATGTTTGCAGCTGTTTCTTCTCATCTTGGGATGTGCCACATCAGCAAATGGGGGTCCCAAAAGTTTACTCCTCCACATCATTAAGGTTGGCTCTACTCTGAGGAGGCAGCTTTTTCTAGTCATATTTTGAGTGCCTTCCGACCTGAGGGGCTCTTCTTCTGGCACTGTATTGCACAATGTTTCAGGGCTATTCATAAAGTTTTCCAGTAATATATCAGAGTGTTTCACTGGCCAATGTTTGAGAAGTAGATGGCCTCTTCCTTCTTCTGAGTCTGTCTTAGTCTGGAAGCCCCGCTGAAACCTGTCCGCCATGTATAATTGGGCTGGCATTTGAAGCACCAGTGGCATAGCCTCCAGCCTCACAAGAAACATTGGATCTACCACAGTACGACAAACTGACAGACAATTTTGCCTCACCTAGCTGTTCTAAACTACTCTGCTCTGATCTGGTAGCATAGTGGCTAAAGCACTTGACTGCTAACCAGAAGGCTGGTGGTTCAAATCCACCAGCCACTCCTCGGAAGGAAGATGGGGCAATCTACTTCCGTAGTGATACTGCCTCGGAAACCCAAGGAGGGGTTGCTATGAGTCGGGTCTGACTCGATGGCACATAACAACAACAACAACAACAACAACATACATACATACATATATATGTATATGTATGTATTTGTCTCAAGGAAATGGCTTGTGCTGTTGTAAAGTATGGCATGTCCCAAGTCTGTGGGTCAAATGGCAAGTGGGGGGCTTCTCCAGACTCATGCAGTTGCTGCAAAGGATGACAAATCCAAACTTTGCATGCAATATAGCAGACTGCTGACTTCAGAGACTGAAAAATACAAAATAAGTAAATAAAATTGCATACTGTTGGCTCACAGGCTGTGAAGGCAACAGTCCCAAGATCAACAGGTAATATGGCAGGCCACTGGTTCAAGTTGAGGAGTCAATGAGCTAGATGCAGAATTAAGATGTAGTAGAAAGCCAGGGAGTGTTCCCAGGACATTCATACATATATTGAAAGCAGGCTACACCCCAGAAGAAACTCTTTTTCAAATAATTTGATGGTCATAGCACATCTCATCATGGAGGTGATTATATTATATCACATTGCATAATAGGGAATGACTACATCATGATTTCTAAACTACTTAGAATCATGGTCCAAGTTGACACACAATCTTAACTACCAAAGTCAACCATTTTTCAACTTGGCAATTGTATATATCTCCTTAAGCCACACATAATCTCTAAATGAAAACAATTATAAAGTTATACTTACACCTACCATTATACTACCAACACATTTACAACCAAAAATGCATTAGCACTGTTTACCTCTTATATTTTATAATTAAAGAAATCAAAAGTATTTGATGCACACATACAAGAAAAAAATGCTCATAACAATCATAGTTATAGGAATGTGACCATTCTGGCATTTAGAACAATCTTCTTCCACCACTTTCTGCATTCCTTTTATGTTTAGCAAGGAATTCAGTTGGTCATGTTTTTTTTGCCTGTGGAGTGATCCAAACCTTCATTTCTGAAGGGTCTGGGTGATTAGTAGTCATATCAGAATTGGGTTGCTCTAGTTTTCCATTGACTTTAATCACGGGACATGGTAATATTAAAAGATATCCTAAGGGATGTCTTCTATTCTTGACATATTCTTCTTTACCTTCATTAAGTAATATCAATCCAATTTTCCCTTGGTAATCCAGATCAATCACAACAGACAACACAGTAACTCCTTCTTTGCCTATTGTTCCAGAGACATGAAGAATCTAAAATGACCAAATGGCATTGAACGTCCAGTTCAATTGAAATTTTATTGTAATTCTATGTGGGAATATTCCTCCCTTTGGGACTAAGATCACTCGATCTTCAGAGCATAAAGTTACAGGGACAGGAAGCAAAAACATTTTGATTGGGTCAGTAGGGGTAATGGTTAGTTATGCCTATTCCATATCCACCCATTGGTCTCCAGTCCCATGAATCCTGGTTATTGGAGAAACAGCACAATATCATGAACTTTGGTTTAGAGCATAAACAGCCTCCTGAAGAACATTGTCCCAACTCCACAAGGTATTGTCACCTAGCTGGTAGCATAATTGTGCCTTTAGGAGCCCGTTCCACCATTCTATCAAACCATCTGCTTCAGGATGACGAAAAATACCCGTGAATTACATGAGCAGGGGCCCATTGCTGCACTTCATTTGCTGTGAAGTGAGTTCCTTTATCCAAGTCAGTGCTGTGTGGGATAACATGATGTGGATAAAGCATTCTACAAATCCACAGATGGTAGTTTTGGCAGAAGCTTTGCATGCAGAGAAGGTAAATCCACATTCAGATAAAGTTTCTATTCCAATAAGAAAATGCTGCCTTTTTCATGATGGAAGTGGTCTGGTGTAATCAACCTCCCACCACATTGCTGGCTGACTGCTGTGAGGAATAGTACCATACAGAAGACTCAGTGTTGGTTTCTGCTGCTGGGAGATTGGGTGCTCAGAAGTAGTTGCAGCCAAGTCAGCCTTGGTGAGTGGAAGTCCATGTTGCCAAGACCATACATAACTTCCATCCTTGCCACCAGGGCTCCTTTGTGAGACCATTGGGCAGTGACAGTAGTGACTGGGAAACAAGGATGAATGGTTTTCACAGAAAATATTGTCTTATCCACTTGATTATTAAAATCCTCCTCTGCTGAAGTCACCCTTTGATGAGCATTCACATGAAATACAAATATCTTCACTTATTTGGCCCATTAATAGAGTTCACACACATAATTCTTCTCCATAATTCTTTGTCACCAATTTTCTGCTTATATTCCTTCAAATCCCTGACCATCCAGCCAAACCATTGGCTTTAGCCCAAGAATCAGTATATAATCACACATCTTGTCATTTCTCCTTCCAAGTAAAGTGAACAATCAGAAGCATTGCTTGAAGCTCTGCCCATTGCAAGGATATCCCTTCACCACTGTCCTTCAGGGAGTCCAAGAAACAGGCTGCAATGCTGCTGCTGTCAACTATAGAGTGGTACCTGGAAATCACACAGAACCACCTGTAAATCAGGCACAAGATTTCTCTTTCTCAGTCAATTTGTCATAAGGAATGTCCCATGAAGCCATATGTGCAGACTGGGAGAGGGAAGGAAATGTGACTGGATTGGAGACCATAGCATTTGGGCCACTTCCTCATGCAATTTCCTCATGCCTTCAGGTCCTGCTTGAGCCCAATCTCTCATATACCACTTCCATTTAATGATGGAGTGCTGCTGTGCACATCCAACTTTGTGACTATGAGTCAGACAACACCTAGTTCATGATGGACAGCTCAGTACACATGATTTTTTGGCCAATGATTAGTCATTGCGTCTCTACTAGGGCCCAGTAACAGTCTAAAAGCTGTTTCTCAAAAGGAGAGTAGTTATCTGCAGAGCATGGCAGGGCTTTTCTCCAAAACCTAAGGGCTATGCTGTGATTCACCAATAGGGACCTGCCAAAGACCCCAAACAGCATCTCTACCTGCTACTAACACTTCAAGCACCTTTGGATCAGCCAGATTATATGGCCCAAGAATCAGAGAAGCTTGCATAACACCCTGAAACTGTTGCAGAGTCTTCTCTTGATCTGAGCCCCACTTAAAACTAGCAGCTTTATAAATCATTCCAACAAATAAGTTGGAATAGTACATCCAAATGAGATTATATGTTGGTGCCAAAATCCAGAGTCCCACCAGGCATTGAGCCTCCTTTTTATGTGTGGGAATAGTCAGAAGCAATCACTTTATTAGGAATATCTCAACTTGTCCCTTTATAAATTTCACTGAGGTGGAAGGGCCTGAATTTTTGTTGGGTTAATTTCCCACTCTCTGGGACACAAATATCTCACCAATAGGCCTAGGTTCATTGACTCTTTTTCCTTATTAGGTCTACTTAGCATAGTATCATCAATGGTATGGGTCAGTGTGACATTTTGTGGAATGAAAAAGCAAACAAGTTTCCTGTGGACATAGTGTCAATATACCTCTGAGGTAAGATGGTGAAAGTGTACCGCTGGCCTTGTCAGCTGAAGGCAAACTCCTTCTGATGATATTTCCAAACTGGAATGGAGAAAAAGGCAGATAAATAACCACATACCAGGTACCAGGAGATGTATGAATCTACTCAAGAAGAATGAAACAACAGCTGGAACAGCAGATGAATTAGACTCACTAACTGCTTAAATTTATGATGAGCCACTTCAAAAGGTGTCAAAATGCCACAGTGACAGTTTCGATCCCCTGGAAGTAGTGTGAGTTCAGCACCAGAATCCAGTAATGCCCCCAAAGTCTGATTATTTCTTTTTCACAACAAATAGTAACTTTTGTAAAAGGCTATATAGTCCTTTGGGGAAGCCTGGGAGAAAGATTAAAAATATGAATTTCTAGCAGTGTAAGGAGGTCCTTACTTAAGGGGACTTAATCTCCTCTTCATTCAAGGGATTGTGGCTCTGAAACTGGCTTAAGCCCAGGAATTGACTGAGGGACCATGATTCCATATTCTGGTGATTCAAAGTGGAGTGCTGCTTACTTGACCTAGAATTCTTCTGCTTGTACAGATCAAGTAATATTTAGTATATTTCCCATCTATTTCACTTCTAAGGACACCATGCTTCTGATTGTTATGGTTTTGCATCAACTTGTCTGGGCTGTCATTTTGAGTGGCTGGGCAGCTGGATGCAGTTATTCCTCATGATGAAATTGAACGTGGTATAATCAATTCCATGGTGGAATCTGCTGTGAGCAGCTAATTAGTTGCCTTGAGGACTTGACTTACTTCCAGTACATAAGGTGATGCTTTAAGAAAAGTCTCTATCTTCTTGGCACATTCGAATCCTGCATTTGGCTAAGTCACCAGTGGCCTGTCCTATTGCCTACCAATCTTGGGACTGTTTCTGCACTTGAACTATTGGCTTACTGTGTTGCTTGCTAACCTTGGGACTATGCCATTTTATTTGTCAATCTTGGGTTCCTCAGCCTCAACAGCCAGCAGCTGCATGAGTCAGAAAAATCCTCCAGCTCTTGTGGGCCTAGGACAGAATGCAGAGCTGAAGCCCAAGGTTGAGGGACCTTCACCCAGTCTCTAAAGCTGACACTTTGAACTTGGAGTTCTAGCCTCTAAAACTGTAAAAAAATAGATCCATATTTGTTTGTATTTCTGTTATAGCAGCACTAGAAAACCATTTGCATTATTTCTGTTACAGTAGCACCAGAAAACAAAAACAATGCCTAAGTAGCCAATGTCATAAGTCCTTATGAGTCAGACTATACTGATACTGCTTTGCTCTGCTGTCCATTACATTAAGTATGAATACCTTGTCCATGTCACTTGAGTACTGCCACTTGGCCCGTACCACTGCAGGGTCTAATTAGCCCAATTGTAGTTAGGTGTCTTAGTTCAATTAAGGCAGTACCCATTGTCACATCTGATTTACATAAAATACCCATAACAGCAGTCTTCAAGGATGCTGGACTCCCTTCACAAGTTTGTTCCTCACGGTAGTGGTAGTGACTGGGCTCTCCATGTGTGGCTCTGTGGGTCTAATCTGATTAAAAAAAAAAAAAAAAAAAAAGACAACAACAACATTCTAACATACCAATTTCCCTAAGCCTTTGGATAACTTTTACTACATTATACCAAGACAGGTCTGGTACTTCAGCTTTACTGAGTATAAACCAAACCAAACTCACTACCATCAAGTCGATCCTGACTCATAGTGCCCCCTCCTTGGGTTTCTGAGGCAGTATCATTATGGAAGTAGATCACCTGATCTTTCTTCCAAGGAGTGGCTGGTGGGTTTGAACCACCAGCTTTCTGGTTAGCAGTCAATAAACTATTAGATCATTTCCTACTCTCTCGAACTAAAACAGTAATTGAAGACTCTGTCCTTATTGGGCCCAAATCAATAAATTCAGACTGATTCAAATTTGTTTTTTTCACCATTATGCCACACTCTTAATAGCTATTCCCACACATATTCTCTAGTTTGTATATATTGGAAAAATCAAGCAATTCTTTTTGTGTGTAGTGTACCTCTTCCTGGATCACATTTTGTACTTCACCTTTTGGGGTTTGCTGAGACTTAAATTGAGTTACTGGTCTAGAAGAAACAAGAGGTGGTGGGGTTAATTCCTGGACATATTCAGCAATGTCTTTTAAGACATCTGCCTCAGGCAGTGCTCCAGACAATGCCCAGACACCACCCCAAGTGATATATCAGTTAATGAGTTAGTAGGCACAGCTGAGTTAGTCTCTCAGGTGAGAATGAGAAGACTCTGCTTGCAGGAGTGATTTAACAAAATTTGTTGTTGTTGTTGTTGTTTGCCATCGAGTCGGCCC
>NW_006921866.1:1512667-1517924 GCF_000298275.1 Orycteropus afer afer | reverse complement strand
GAGATATCCTTGCTCCTCAGCACTTGAAACAGTTCCTTCGCAGTTGACTTTACCAATGCTACACGTCGTCTAATGTCCTGACTGCTGCTTCCGTTGGCATCGATTGTAGAACCAAGCAATGTGAATTTCAGCTCTGTTACTACAAGGAATTAGGCTTTCTTTCAAGGCACATTTGGGAATGTTACAGTCTTTTATGCAACACTTGATATCTGACTCTGAAACCCTGAGTTCATCTTGTTCTTTCAAGACTTTGTCTTGTATAAGTAGGACCAACAAAACAGCTTCTTTATACTCCTCATACTCATAAAATTACAGAGGAATATCAAACATACAACCACTGAGAACCTCACTTCTCACCAGTACTTGATCTATTGGTGATGCTATTTTGTGTATTGGTATTGCCACTTCATGCCATGGATTAACAGCACCCTCTTTACTAAGGGACTTAGACTCATCTATGCCCTTATTACTACTCAAAGTTGAGAACCAATTTAGAGAACTCATCCTTATGATTTTGTTTCTCTAGAACCATTCTCAGCACCAAATGTCCCTAAAGAAGCAAAACCAGTGAAGCTTAGATAGATAGATAAGATAGTGCAGTGTAGTAAATTACTTAGTGTGATTTTTCTACCCATAAGTCTTTGTAAACTCCAAGGTGGGATTTGCTACGAGCAACTGAGGAGCTCCTGATTGCTAAAGTTGTCCACCTGGAGTATTTCTGTTGGGTGTGGCACAAGTAATGTTCTGGGAAGTTTGCTCTCTCTCTCAGGTGCTTAGAATTCTGATGTTATGATTGGTTAGTTTGACCACTCTGCCAGACTCAAAAGGAGGCCTCCTGGAGGCAGAACTCTCTCTCTGACTGCTGGCTGAGGAAGGATGCACCCCTGAGAGACATATGCTGCTGGGAAAGAGACACAAGAGACATGCATTGCTGAGAGAGAGACTGAGGGACATGCACTGCTGGGAGAGAGACTGTGAGAGACAGTGGGCTGGTAGAGAGACTGAGCATTTTTCTTGAACTTGAATTGTAGCCTGGTGCTTCCCTAATAAAGCCCAAAATCTGTGAGTTATGTGTGGCCACTGCAGTGAATTATCGAACCCAGGAGACAGATGGTGGATGCTTTGGGAGGAAGGGCTGGAGGGAGGCAGCATGTCTGGCCTTGGCAGTAATAGGCCTTGGGCCATTGATAGTGATTCTGTCTTCCTTTTGTGGGGTTAGAGGAGGCCAGAACATGTGGCCTCTCTGCCTTTTTTGCAGATAGATAGAGAAATATATAGATATGTACATATATTTATCTCAAGGAAATGGTTCACAGAGTTGTAGAGGCTGGCAAGCTGTCCTAAGTCCATGGGTCAAACATCAAGTTAGAGGCTTCTCCTGACTCTTGCAGCTGTAGAGGCTGATGAACTCAAGAGAAGTAAGCAATATAGCAGGCTTCTGGTTTTGAAGGCTGATAGATCCAAGATCAGCAAGTGAAATGGTGGACTCTTGGTGTACAGGTTGTGAAGGTAACAGTCCCAAGATCAGTTGGCAATATGGCAGGCTACTGGTTCAAGTCCAGAGACTGGAGATGGTGATGAACTAGATGATGGATCTAGATCCAGCAAAAAGCCAGAGAACTTTCCCAAAGCCTTTTTGTATATACTGGAAGCAAGCTACACTCTGATGAAAGCTCCCTTTTAACTGATTGACTGATCATAGCAGGTATTTCATGGAAGTGATTGCATTATGTCAGATCTCATCATTGGGGATAACTACACCAGAACTGCTAAACCACTTAGAATCATGACACAGCCAAGTTGACACACAACCTTAACTATCAGTTACAACAATAAGCAACATTATGATAAAGAGAAAATACTGAAATTGTCAAGGATTTCATTTTACTTTGATCCACAGTTAATGACCACAGGAGCAGCAATCAAGAAATCAAATCACATAATGCATTGGGTAAATCTGTTGCAAAAAATCTCTGTGTAGTGTTAAAACTTAAAGATGTGTCATAGTGGAAAAAAAGCACTCAGACTTTATGTGAAAATCTAGAGGTTTTATTCAGCATTAGGGAAATATTTGAATGGGTGGGAGATTACCAGCTCACATAAGTGACAACATGGTGATTTCAGAGAATTGTTCCCAAGTGGACAGATATAAGGCAAGAAACAAAGAGATTATGATAAAATCATTGGTTGGTTAGTTTTAATTGGTCTCACACAGTAAGGATTAAAAATTCAGGGAAAGGCTTTCATTGGACATCAATGCTCATGTAGCTTTAAAGATTTACAATTATAGTCACTGGTACATACAGTATATACTTTTGGGAATAGGTTAAAAAAAAAACATGTCTACATTGTTGCAAACATTCTTTGTGCTTGAAGCTTGTTATAAGAATTAATACTAAGGCTCTTTCTCTAGAAACTGTTTTCCTAAGTGAAACCTTCTTGGTTTTCTGGGAAATTTTAGATAAGGACTCCTCCAAAATAATTTCAAAACAATTCTCTTTAATATGTCCTTATCATAAAGAAATATTTCTTAGGCCTGCTTTATACAAAAAAGACAATTGTGTCAAGATTCACTTCCTTAGAATGTATTTCTGTCACATTTCACTACCAAGAGAAAATGCTTTCTTAATTACCATCTGCCTGTGAATGGTCAGCTATCCAAACATGGAATCTCAGCCAGGCATGTAAAGTGACCAGTTTAATTAATCAAAACTGAGTATAATTTAAGCATTTAGTTCTGGCTAACAAGGCTTCATGAACTTCTCCTTTACAGTTGTGACTTTGAGAACTTAGGGGCACCTGACCCAAGCCATGGTATGTTCAATCACCTAATATACAAAAGAAAGCTGGGTGATGGTTAAAAAAGACCATAGAAGATCAATGTCTTTGAATTGTGGTGTTGGCAAAGAATACTTAATATGCATACCATGAACTGCCAGAAGAAAAACAAACCTGTCTTAGAAGAGGTGCAGTCAGAATGGCCTTAGAAGTGAGGATGGTAAGAATTCCTCTTATGTACTTTGTATGTATTATCAGGAAGGACCAATCCTTGAAGAAGGACACCATCCTTGGTAAAGTAAAAGGTATTTGAAAAAGAAGTCCCTCAACTAGATGGCTTGACATAGTGGTTGCAACAATGGGCTCAAATATCGTACTGATAGTGAGGATGGCATAGAACCAGGCAGTATTTCGTTCTGTTGTACATGGTGTTTCTATGAGCAGGAACCAACTCAACATCACCTCATAACAACATAATATTTATATTTTGACTTTTTTGTTCTTTCTGTTGGTCACATTTCAAAGCTGGCCCAAGATCATACAAAGTTTAATTTTAATCTTCTAAATGAAGACCTTTGTATTTCATTAAAGAATAAAAAGTATGCATAATTTTCCCTGAGTTACTGTGACTATGAGTTTATATCACTGGAACACAATTTAAAATCATTACACTAATTTCATATGCAAATGTTTCAAAAATTCATATTCATTTTTTGCTTTGCTTATAAATCATTGAACACTTAGTCATGTAAATGGAAAAAAATATGATTGATATCAAAACAAAAACAAAGTAGGAATTAAATTGGCAATTTCAAAAATGCATTGTTAAAATCTTTCAAATGAAAGTGCCTGGAGGAGTGGCAGAAATACAACAGAAGATTGTACTCTTCTCTCAGAATCATACCCATGAATTATAGTAAATCAGGTTCCTTATGAAGTGCCATTATGTCCTTCAAAGTCTCCATTATGACATTAGATAAAATAGTTGTACTACTCAGTTTTCATGGTTGTGAATTACCAAAGCTGACATTGGCTGAGTAAATGAAAAAATAATTTTATAAAAGGTTTTAATACTTCACAGAATTGTTGGCATGCTAAAAAACCAAGCTCAAGTTTATACAGGTAGAACTCATTTATAAAACAGAATCATAGAATTGGTGTTTTGACAAAACTCACAGTTTTATTGGAATCTGTTTTTCAGAAACTTCTGTCTTTGCCATAAAGACTTCACCATCCTCACGGCTTCAGTCACTAGCTCTGACCCACTTAGGTTGAAGTTAAGTCCCATACCTATGTCATATCATGGGAATCTAGAGAAATCTGAATATCTAGCATTTTCCAGTGGTAAAAGGTAATAATAATTCATTAGGTAGGGAGATTTAACCACACATACAAAAGCAATTCATATTCTAAAAAGTAGAGCATAGAGTTTATCATCACCTGCAGTAAATTCACAGGAAGACACAAAGTAGATGAAAAGAAACTTAGGAAATTTATTTCTTATTAACCTTCATTATCTAAAACATACACTTTCAATATGTATGTTAAGATTGGGAAGAAGGATCTCATTAAGCTCCTAGCCTCATTAATTTGAAAAAAAAAAATAAGTTATTTTATCTGGTGGACAGAATGGAACATAGGAAGGTACATTGTGAAAGGCAGAACTACGGTAGGTAGAATTCTGGACATTCCTTTCCCTAGATTCCCATGCCCTGAAATTAAAATTTCACTTTAAGTACTACTGTGAAAAATCTATGCAGAAGCAATTAGAGTACTGGTCAACTGACCTTGACAAAGGAGATTGTCCTGGTAGGTCCAATGTACTCATTTGAACCGCTTAAAAGCATAAAAAGAAGGCAGAATGGTTGGTTAGTCACAGAGATTTGACAGGAGAGAAAGATCAGAGAGTTTCAACTCATGACGGCTTAAACTGCCTTTGCTGGCTTTGAAGATGAAGGAAAAGAACCGTGAATCAAGGAATACAGATGGAAAACTGGATGTTGGGAAGAACCTCCAGCCTAAAGTCAGAAAAGAAGTGAAACCTCAGTCCTATAATCATAAGAACTGAATTTGGTCAACAATTGAATGTGTTTCACAGTGGATTTATTCCTAGAATCTCCAGAAAGGAATGCTCCCCTGCCAACATGTTGACTTAGACTTTATGAAACTTGCATGCAGAAAACCAGCTGAACTGGGAAATGCCTGATTTCTGATCTACCAAATGGTGAAACAATATATTTCATCACAGCCCTCAAGTCAATTCTGACTCCTAGCAACCCCTGTATGGTTTCCAAGGCTGTAAATCTACAGAAGTGGATTGTCTTCTTCCTGTGAAGCTGCTGGTGGTTTTGATGTGCCAGCCTTCTGGTCAGCAGTCAAATGCCTTACCCACTGCACCACCAGAGCTCTATATCTCGTTGTGTGTGTGTGTGTGTGCCTATGTGTGTGTACCTGTGTGTGTGTGTGTGTGTGTGTGTGT
>NW_006921866.1:1510636-1512441 GCF_000298275.1 Orycteropus afer afer | reverse complement strand
CTTGGGTTTCCGAGGCAGTATCACTACGGAAGTAGGATTGCCCAACCTTCCTTCCGAGGAGTGGCTGGTGGGTTTGAACCGCCAGCCTTCTGGTTAGCTGTCAAGTGCTTTAGCCACTATGCTACCAGAGCTGAAAACGGAATTTAAAGGGAAAACAGAGAACACCGTGAAAAACAATTGGAAGCTATTTGAAGACATATTTGATATATTTGGTCTTCTTATGACTTACTATTCTTGAACTTGAGGAGTTTTCACCCTGATACAACTTTCCTGGTAAAATGATATTATCACTATTTATTGATCTATAGGCCCTTATTCTATATCTGAAGAAGGGACAGCAAAAATGCAGGAATTTTGGGATTTTCTCCTGATTGGTGCAGTGGGTAAAATATGATGCACTGATTCACAAGTCCCCAAATATAATCAGAATTTTATTAAAAATTTTCCTCTCAGTGAATATGCACATATAGCCATAAAACTAAGCCCATATTAGACTGTTGCTCTTAGCTGTGAGTGAGTTGGCCTCCTGCATAAAATGTTGCCCATGACCAGCAATAGATTGGACCCTGTAATCCATAGGTTTTTCACTGGCTTATTTTTGTAAATATATCACCAGGCCTTTCATCCTAGTACATCTCTGTCTAGAAGCACTCCTGAAATCTGTTCAGCATCATCGCAAAACACAACCCTCCACTGAAATGTAGTTGCTCCACATGAAGAACATTAGCCGGAACTCAGACCTGTGTCTCCCTCGTGGGAAGTGAGAACTCTACCACTGAACTACCAATACCAGACTACCTAAAATTTATATCAAAGAAATACCTTATTCCTCAAACACTGGATTAAAAAAAAAATGCCAGTGTTTATTTGTTTATCCTTCTATGATTACAACATTTGAGAAGATATGGTTTTAAAAACAGCAACAATATATGAAGAAAAGGTTGAGATATTTCCATATAGACATTTTTCATTACTCTAGTAACAAAGGCTGAGTGTCAACTTGGCTGGGCCATGGTTGTAGGTGAGCAGCTGAATGGATTTATTCCCTGTGATGAGATTGTATTACATTCATGGTGGAATCTGCTGTAAACATTAAAAGTAGTTGCTTTCTGGGTGTGGTCTGCTTCCAGTATATAAGGGGAAGTTTTGAGAAAGGTCTCTAGCTTTTTGGCATATCTGATCCTGCATTTGGCAGAGTTTTCATCTCCTTAGCCTGTGTGTTGCCTGCCAATCTTGGGAATGTTCCTGGACTTGAAACAGTGGTTGCCTGGGTACCTATTAATTGTGGGATTGTGCCATTTAACTTGTCAATGTTAGGTTCTTCAGCCTCAGTAACCAGCCACTGAGTTAAGAGATGCCTCTAGCTCCAAGTGGTCTGGAAGAAGAAGCAGAGCTGAAGACCAAGGTGGAGGGGCCTTCACACAGCCTCTAGAATTGGCACTTTGAACTCAGACTTCTAGTCTCCTTAACTGTAAGACAATATAAATTCCTGTTTGTTAAAGCAATCCATTTGTGGTGTTTCTGTTATAGTAGCACTAGAGAACTAAGACAAGTACGTTTAATGAGAAGATAAAGATTTCTGGGACAATGAATATAGTCATGTTGTTTATTGTTAGTCTTAAGGAACTCTGGTGGTGTAGGTTGGTAGTTGGAACCCACTAGCTGCTCCACAGGAAGAAAACAAGGCAAGCTACTTCCATAACGACTTACAGCCTTGGAAACCCAATGGAGGTTGCTATGAGTCTGAATCAACTTGATAGTAGTGGGTGAATATTGTCAGTCTTAATGAGTTAAAGACAATTAAA
>NW_006921866.1:1506103-1508462 GCF_000298275.1 Orycteropus afer afer | reverse complement strand
GCGGGATCGGGCAGTGTTTCGTTCTGCTGTGCATGGGGTCGCTATGAGTCGGAAAGAACTCGACGGCACTCAACAACAACAAAAAATGTGTGACCAAATTGAGAATTTTGGAATATTGAAAAGTGATATTAGTATGCCTGTGACATGACAACAACTAAGCATTTGGAGCTAGAGAGAGAGGGTCAAGATGCAAACACTTGGCTCCAATATAATCATTGGCCCAGAAATAAGACTTTGGTTCCAAGACTTTGGTACAACAGTTTATTTTCATTTATATTACTTTTTGACCCTTTTCCTGAGGCTGCATGTCAAAGGTCACAACAGACTGACAAAACTAGGCATTTAAAATTGAAAACAATGAACAACAGGTATTGTGGTATAGGGAATTACTTAGCCTGACTTTTCTAACCATAGTCTTTGTAATTCCCACCACATTAGTGGGTGGGATCATGCAAATAAGGTATGTAGAACTCTGCTGATGGGATTGGTTAGTTTTGTCATTCTGCCAGGCTCAAAACGAGCCTTCCTAGAGGCAGAAGAGGGGATCTCACTGCCATCAGGAGAGAAGAGCTGGAGGTTAAGTGGAACATGTACTTGGACATGAGCTCCCTGCACTGGACCTCCTTGGCTGAAAGATGCCCAGCAGAGAGACACCCAGCTGAGAGATGCCTGGCTTAGAGATGGCAGCAGTGGAACCAAGAGGCAAGAGATAGAGCAGTGGGCATTCTGGTCCACAGAACAAGAAAGCTGAGTGCTCTTGGGGAAAAGTCTTGTTGGTGGAGTGGGGTGCATGTAGGTGTACATATTGGCAGCGCTAAAGGAGCTTGGTAACTCTTGCCTGAGCAGGGCAGAGGCCAGGTCGAGAGGCCAAGGGCCACAGAAGTGTTCCTGAAGGCATAGCACAGGGGAGACTGTCATGATCAAAGAATTGGAATTGAGAGCATTCCTGAACCTGAATCATATAACCTGTTATGTCACTGATAAACGCTGTGATTGTGGGTATTGTCTGTGAGTTCTGTGTGGCCATCATAACCAATTATTGAACCCAACAGAAAAGCGGTGAGTGCCATGGGAGGAATGGTTGGTGTCAGAATTGGTAGAAAGGGTTGGCTTGTGGCATGTTTGGCTTCATAGGAATAAACCTTGGGCTGTTGATGGCGGCTCTTTTTCACCCTTGTGAGATTGGAGAAAGTGAGAAGATGAAGACCCCATGTTCTTTTTACAGATATTAAAAACAAACAATGGAAGAATCCTTTAAATAAGCCAGAATTCTATGTTACTACTTATTGGTTACTATTTTAGGACCTTTTCAAAGTAATTTTTTTTTTTTTTTTTTTAATTATGAGCTCACAAACTTGAAAACCCAGAAATAAATCTGGCTGGATTTGGTTTGCATCACTGACTCTAAGATGTCATCAAAGACTGCCTATTTTGTCAGCCTCCTCTTAATGCTTATCTCCTTCATAATATAAAAAAAAAATGATTTTTGTAGTCCCAGTTATCAATCCATATAGTCACACACATATTTCTCATCCAGTCCCACATACAGGAAAATCTCCCCCACAGATCTGGGAGATAAAGTCAGTTTCCCAAAATCGAATGACTGTTATGCAATGGATTGTTGCACATTGGTGTTAGATATGACTTTTTAAATATTCATATAAAATTTTTAAAATTTATTATTTGGTAGGCATCATTTGTGACAGAGTTCAGATATAATTTTAGTGAAATTATACTTGAAATGTTCATAATTATGTAATTAATTATAATCAGCTTTGATTACACACTCTAATTAATCCAAGATCATGAGCATGGCACCAGGCACAGTCAGCTTCACAGCAGTAGGTGAGTGAAGGGTGGTGGTTTGTGTAGCAAATACAAAAAAAAAAAAAAAAAAAGCCAAGTAAAAAAGTGTTTTGTCTTATAATAATAAGTACAAAAAACTTCATGGCTTTTTCTAAAAACTTCAAACAAGTATCCTCTAAAGGTCAGTGGGATCACATTTCGTCTTTGATTTCCCAGATTGCAGGCAAAGGGTAAGAGGTGATTTTGGCATAAAAGGGACCGCAGGTTCAAGTGCTGCTAAAGCCACATTTGGAGAAGTGATAATGCTATCAGATCAGGAAGGGGAGGCCACACCAGAGGAGTGGAGAGATGCCCTGCTAAAAGTATTTACAAAGACAACCATAATACCCTATAAAATATGATAGGAACCATTTCCTTTTAAGGAGCTCTGGTAGCATAGTGGCTAAAAGCAGTTGACTGCTAACCAGAAGGCTGGCGGTTCAAACCCACCAGCCACTCCTCAGAAGGCAGGTTGGGCAATCCTACTTCCGTAGTGATACTGCCTCGGAAACCC
>NW_006921866.1:1503743-1505138 GCF_000298275.1 Orycteropus afer afer | reverse complement strand
GGAAGGAAGATGGGGCAATCTACTTCCGAAGTGATACTGCCTCGGAAACCCAAGGAGGGGTCGTTATGAGTCTGGTCCAATTTGATGGCACATAACAACAACAATCTATATTATATTGAGTTAATGTAGTGCTTGGGGTGGGGACTAAGACTAGAAATCCATTTTATACAACTGCTATCCTCTGTTTCTGTAATTGTTTTGAAATTCCATATGTAGGGTATTTCTTTTCAGAAATGAATGATTCCTCGCAATTTTGTATATGTGTCACACCTCAGTGAGTATTCATTTCCTTTTTTATTAAAATATATTATCATAACTGTTTGGAATACAAGTGCCAGAAACTCAGCTCACAGTGAAAATTTATTGTTTCAAGAAACAAGAATCAACTTGGAAAGAGCTAAACTTCTGACAGAGCTAGGTCCAGGTGCTCAAGATTATGTCTTCAGAAATCTTCTCTTTCTTTTTCTCAGACCTATTTTCCTAGAAATTGAAGTCAGTCTCAGTCAGTCTATCCTCTGAAATAGGAAAGAGATCAGCATTAAATCTAAGGTCATATTTTACCAGATTAGCAATTCTCTTTGAAAGTCAGATTCTTTCCCAATTCAAACAAGAGAAAGTCTAAGGCTTGACAACACTGGCCTACATTTGATCACTTGGCCATATTTGAATGATGATATGTAGCTCTGATTGAGGATTTACGTGATCTCTGGGCTAATCACATTGCCTACATATGGGATGGGGTGGAACACTAGAAGAACATCAAGGTACTGTTGTTGTTGTTGTTGTTGTTATATGCCTTCAAGTCAGACTTGACTCATAGCAACCCCTCCTTGGGTTTCCAAGGCAGTATCACTATGGAAGTAGATTAGCAGAAGAGAAATATAGATACTGGGCAGATTTATAGAATTATGCCACTACATCATGTTTAGGTAAAGTTATGAGTTATAAATAGGCAAAAGAGAAAAAATGTAATTTTTGCAAGTCACATTTTTCTTGAAACTTAAGTTAGTAATACCTCCATGATATGAATCAATGAAATACATTTAATATGTTAAATTACCATATTAGATTAAGCAAATATAAAATGTTTGTTGAGCAATAATAGCGATGATATTCTAAAGCCCAATCTTCCCTTAAAGATTATAAATGAAGCCAAAGTATTAAAAAAAGTTTGTTAGTCATAGCTCCACTTTAATTTGGAATTTAAAATACCACTTTAAAGTGAAGTTTATTTCAATAACACCTTTTATTTCTGCTGGTCATTACATGTTGTTATATGTGCTGTCGAGTTGGCCCCGACTCATAGCGACCCCTCCTTGGGTTTTCGAGGCACTATCACTACAGAAGTAGGATTGCCCAACCTTCCTTCTGAGGAGTGGCTGGTGGGTTTGAACC
>NW_006921866.1:1487992-1503643 GCF_000298275.1 Orycteropus afer afer | reverse complement strand
TTTCTTTTAATTTCAATTTTCACTTGCACATACTGAGAAAAGAATTCAAAAAGGACATGTCTATGAGAGCTGACACCTTGATAATCTACATTCACAGACTAGAACTGTTATGCAAACAAAAGAGCTCTGGGTGAAAATTAGTTTTCCCTAGTGCAGTTATGGTGCTGAATTACAGGGAAGAGTAACTGAAGTAATGCAGTGGTTAAACCTTTACCCTTGAAATCAAATGGAACTGGATTGAGTACCAGCTCCATCAGTTACTAGCTGTGTGACCTTGAACAGTACATCACCAATCCTTAGTTTCCTCATCTTTGAAATTAAGATTAAATGACCTCCTTTGAGTGATGGTCATCATTATATAACACATTTTAAATATGTTTTCATGTTGTTGTTGTTAAGTGCCGTCGAGTCGTTTCCAACTCATAGCGACCCCATGCACAGCAGAACGAAACACTGCCCGAGCCCGCGCCAGCCCCTCAATTCCTGCTATACTTGAGCCCATCATCACAGCCACCATGTCAATCCATCTCGTTGAAGGCCTTCCTCTCTTTTGTTGACCCTCCACCCTACCAAGCATGACATCCTTCTCCAGGGAATGGTCCCTTCTTACAACATGACCAAAATAGGCGAGACGAAGTCTGGCCATTCTTGCTTCCAAGGAGCATTCTGGCTGCACTTCCTCCAGGACAGATCATGTTTTCATAATGCCTTGTAAAAAATAAGCATTCATCTAGTCATTCTTTATCTTCCTATGTTTTGTACTCTTACTGGGACACACCATGTAATGATCTCTAAACCATAGTGAATCAAAACATAACTTTTTCCTGCTGGCTGTTTGAAATTCTTACTTTATTTGATAAATTTGTGACTACCTTCTCATTAGTGAAGAAATTTGGAAATCCATCACTCATTCTTAACAAGGGTGAATTAGATTTTCATCAGCTTCAGTGTGCACATGACTGTAATTAACAAGTAAAATGAACACAAACCATTTAAAATTCATTAAAGTATGGGAGAAAGGCTCCATCTGATCACAAGTAAAATTTCCTGCATCTTTGCTCACTAAACAGAAGATATTTAGGAAGAGATACTTTACTTGCTATTGTGATAGCAGATTGAAAATGAAAAACTTGAAACATCCTTTTGCCATTGTTATAAAATGAAGTTAATATCAATTGAAATGTCAGAGTGCTTGTGTCACAATCTTGGAGCCAGGCATGAAAATCTATTATATGTTTTTTTCCTATTTATTTTTTTCAGTGTGAATATTGGAACTTCAAGAGTTCATTGATTGCTGGTTCTACTTTGATAATTATTGTAGTATACGGCTTCTCTAAGATATCCTTAAGGGGATATTAGTGAAGGAGTCAGTATCACTTCCTCTGGGCCAGAGCATTTACAATAAAGGTCTAGAGTAGAAATCTTTAATTGTAACACCTCTCTTCAAAGAATTGACATTATGTGATTGAATGGAATTCCATTATGCTTTGAAAAAGAAGAGTGAAAATTTTTGTCCTCATTCACTGGGCATCACAGAGAGAGAAATTTACTAATTACTGCAAAGTAAAGAAATACCACTTGGCCTTTCTCAAGCTGAAAGAACTGAGGAAAAAAAAATAAGCCTCAATTTGTAATGTTGAAAGATTCTATGAGAAAAATATTGAATGATGCAGGAGCATTAAAAGAAGATGGAAGGAATACAAAGAGTCACTGTACCAAAAAGAACTGGTTGATGTTCATCGATTTCAGGAAGTGGCATATGATCAAGAACCAACAGTATCGAAGGAAGAAGTTGAAGCTGCACTGAAGGAATTGGCAAAGAACAAGGCTCCACGAATTGTGGAATACCCAATGAGATGCTTCAACGGATGGATGTCCCACTGGAGGCACTCACTTGGCTATGCCAAGAGATTTGGAAGACAGCTACCTGGCCAACTGACTGGAAGAGTTCCATATTTGTACCAATTCCAAAGAAAGGTGATCCCACAGAATGTGGAATTATCAAACAATATCATTAACATCTCATGCAAGTAAAATCTTATTGAAGATAATTCAAAAATGGTTGCAGCAGTATATTGACAGAGAGCTTCCAGAAATGCAAGCTGGATTCAAGAGAGTTCTATTTTTCCCATAGAATCTTTCACTATTATAACTCAAGAAATGAGGGATATCTGGGCTGATAGCATGGAATACCAGAAAGATGTTTACTTATGTTTTATTGACTATGCTAAAGCATTTCATTGTGTAGACCATAACAAATTGTGCATAACATTAAGAAGAACGAGAATTCCAGAACACTTGACAGTTCTCATGAGGAACCTGTACGTAGATCAGCAGGCTGTCTTTTGGACAGAACAAGGGGATGCTGCATGGTTCAAAATCAAGAAGGGAGTGTGTCAAGTTTGTATCCTTTCACCATACTTATTCAAACTGTATGAGCAGCAAATAATCCAAGAAGTTGGATTATATGAAGAAGAACATGGCATCAGGATTGGAGGAAGAATCATTAATAACCTGTGATACACACATGACACAACTTTGCTTGCTGAATTGAGGATGATTTGGAGCACTTACTGATGAAGAGTGAGCTCTGGTAACATAGTAGCTAAGGCACTTGACTGCTAGGCAGAAGGCTGGCGGTTCAAACCCACCAGCCACTCCTCAGAAGGAAGATGGGGCAATCTACTTCCGTAGTCATACTGCCTCGGAAACCCAAGGAGGGGTCGCTATGAGTCGGGTCTGGCTCAATGGCACATAACAACAACAACAACAACTGATGAAGATTAAAGTCTGCAGTATGGATTAAACTTCAATATAAAGAAAGCAAAAATCCTCCCAACTCGTCCAGTAAACAGCTTCACGGTAGATGAAGAAAAGATTGAAGTTGTCAAGGATTTCATATTGCTTCGTTCTACAATCAATACCAATGGAAGCAGCAGTAGGGACATCAGATGATGTATTGCATTGGGCAAATCTGCTGCAAAAGATCTCTTTCAAGTGATGACGAGCAAAAATGTCTCCTTGAAGACTAAGAAGACTAAGGTGTACCTAACACAAGCCATTGTATTTTCAACTGCCTCTTATGCATGTGAGAGCTGGACAATGAATAAGGAAGACCGAAGAAGAGTTTATGCTTTTGAGTTGTGGTGTTGGAGAAGAATGCTAAGAGTACCATGGTCTGCTTAAAGAACTAACACATCTGTCCTGGGAGAATTGCCACCAGAATGCTCCTTGGAAGCAAGAATGGCCAGACTTCATCTAACCTATTTTGGTCATGTTAGAAGGAACCATTCCCTGGAGAAGGATATCACGTTTGGTAAAGTGGAGGGTCAATGAGGAAGGGGAAGGCCATCATTGAGATGGATTGACACAGTGGCTGCAACGATGGGCTCAGGTCTGGCAAGGACTGTGAGGCTGGCACAGGATGGGGCAGTGTTTCATTCTGCTGTGCATAGGGTCTCTATGAGTCAGAGATGACTGGATGGCACCTAATGACTAACAACAGTAAGGTGTTTAGGATGATGGTGGTTAGTTTTTGTACCTTACTGAGGTGATTGCTTCAGAATCACAGAGTGATTTTTGGTAAATACTTTGCTGAACTTGGACAGTTTTGTTATGTTTGCCTTGTTTGTTTGTTAGTTTTAAAACCATATATAAAAGAAGTGAAATGAAGAAATGTTTCACTGGTTCAAAATCTACCTTGAAAACCCATATGTACAAATTGATTTTAAAGGTTTCGTGGTAGTGTGGCCATGCACTTAACAAAATAAAATAAAAATTGTTTAGTAAAATGGCTTCTAAACTATTATGCCATCTATTTGTTCTTTCATTAAAATTTATACACAAACACACGTATTTATGAGCCTCTTAGGAGCTTTTTTCTTTGCTAGTATCTGGGAACATGGAAAGAAAAAAGAACACCTCTGCCTTAAAGATACACAAAATCTTCTGGAAGATAATGTAGCTTCAATCATTAGCCAACTATATAAACATTGACCTGATACTAGTATCCTTTTAACAGCTGTTTCTTAAGTCCAAAGGGTAGATTTTAACTTTATTGATTCATAGGATTTGGAAGATAAGAAAGCTTTACTTAAGTAGTCCAAAGGACTCTACAACTGTACTTTTTCTCAATGGGACCCATATTTTCCCTATACTTTATTAAAATATGTTCAAGTATCAGAAAACTTGAAATAATTTTATAATGGACATCATATTCCCACCACCTAGATTCTATATTCCACCATCCATGTGTCAGTTTGTCATACTGTGGTGGCTTGCATGTTGCTATCATACTGGAAGCTATGCCACTGGTATTTCAACTACTGCTTAGCCTAGTAGCTCTGCCAGATAGGTTTCAGTGGAGCTTCCAAGATAAGGCACACTAGAGAGACAGGCTAGAAGAACAACTTCTGAAAATTAGCCAACAAAAGCTCTGTGGATCACAACAGAATACTGTCTGATAAGGTGCTGGAGGGAGGAGCTCTGGTAGCATAGTGGCTAAGACACTTGACTGCTAACCAGAAGGGTGGTGGTTCAAACCCACCAGCCACTCCTCGGAAGGAAGGTTGGACATTCTACTTCCATAGTGATACTGCCTCGGAAACCCAAGAAGTAGTCGCTATGAGTTGCTGTTATGTGCTGACTTGACGGCACATAACAATAACAACAAGACGTTGGAAGATGGACCCCCTAAGTCAGAAGGTACTCAAATTAAACATAGGCTGCAACAATAGACTTGACCATACTACAATCATGAAGATGGTGACAGTCATCTTCTTTCAATCTGTTGTGCACGGGGTCTTCATGAGTTAGAGACATATTGGTAGCAATTAACATCAAAGATTCTACATTAAAATTTTACTGTATGTATATATTTAAAAATTTATCCATTTATCCAGAGAAATTAATTTTAAAATATAATATTCCACAGAACCACTATTTCCTCAAGCAAGATACATTCATAGCTTCTCTAGTCACAATAGGTTCGATGCCCAGAGATCTACTTGAGAGCTCTGATTATCCTTTCTTGAAGGCAGCACGTCTTGTGTCAGTTTCCCCATGTACAATTTGTCAACCAACAATCTAGTCCAAGCTCTATTTTGTAAATAAAAACAGCCAGGAACTCACAGTGACTAATATAAGACTACCTTCTAAATGACTGTCAGATCTGGAACGAGAATTTTTTTTTTCTGTCTTTGTTGGAGGCATATTTTATAAAAATCATACCAACTTCCCTAACTAGGTGTCAGTATACTCTCATCATTCTGTGTTGTTTATATTTCAGAAGAATAGCAAAATGTGTGGTGCTGGTTAGAATGAATGTGGGATTTCTTTGCCCACATGATGCAGATGAAGTAGCTGTTTCTGGGTCAGAGGATTTTGTATTTAAGCCACAGTAGCAACTGGTACTTCCAGAGGTCATCAGGAAATTTAATCTTACTATATGACCTAGGAGCTCTGGTAGCATAGTGCCTAAGGCACTTGACTGTTAACCAGAAGGCGGGTGGTTCAAACACACCAGCCACTCCTCGGAAGGAAGGTTGGGCAATGCTACTCCTGTAGTGATGTTGTTCTTGTTGTTAAGTGCTGTCGAGTCGTTTCCGACTCATAGCGACCCCATGCACAGCAGAACGAAACACTGCCCGGTCCCGCGCCAGCCCCACAATCCCTGCTATACTTGAGCCCATCATTGCAGCCACCGTATCCATCCATCTCGTTGAAGGCCTCCCCCTCCTTCGTTGACCCTCCACCCTACCAAGCATGACATCCTTCTCCAGGGAATGGTCCCTTCTGACAACATGACCAAAATAGGTGAGACGAAGTCTGGCCATTCTTGCTTCCAAGGAGCATTCTGGCTGCACTTCCTCCAGGACAGATCTGTTAGTTCTTTTAGCAGTCCATGGTACTTTCAGCATTCTTCGCCAGCACCACAACTCAAAAGCATCAACTCTTCTTTGGTCTTCCTTATTCATTGTCCAGCTCTCACATGCATACGAGGAGATTGGAAATACCATGGCTTGTGTCAGGCGCACCTTAGTCCTCAAGGAGGTAGTGATACTGTAGTGATACTGCTTCAGAATCCCAAGGAAGTGTCACTATGAGGCGGGGCCGATTCGATGGCACATAACAACAACAACAACAATATAGACCTAGATCATGATAAAAAAAATTATTTTATATAACATCTCTTCTTTTGAGTTATGATTGACCAATTCATTTATGCTGTTGTATTCATTCATTCAGACAGCTCTTCTTTGGAATTTTTACAAAGATGAAGATAGCATTGGATTTTTTTGTTTTCTTTCCCTCACTCCCTCTCACTCTTCCTCTTTCTCTCCCTGCCTCCCTTTCTTCCTTGTTTCCTTCCTTCTGTTCATTTACAGTACTTTAGTTTCCCTGTCCCTTATTTCCTCATATTTAAGAAGTAAATATTGACCTTTTAATCTCATACAAATGCTTTTTTACTACACAACTGATTTTATGGATAATATCTTTTATTTTCTGGGTGACTCTACTATTCCACTCAAAGGTGATCTCATGGGACAGTTTCTTTTTCCTTTAATGCATTTTATTGAAATGTAATTTATGTACAGTGAAATACACAAAATTAAAGTGACATAGGTCAATGCATTTTTTTTTTTTGCAGTATTCCCTCCCCTCCCCTCCCACCCCTGGCAACCAACA
This sequence comes from Orycteropus afer afer, assembly GCF_000298275.1. Classification (NCBI taxonomy): domain Eukaryota; kingdom Metazoa; phylum Chordata; class Mammalia; order Tubulidentata; family Orycteropodidae; genus Orycteropus; species Orycteropus afer. The sequence goes on along the minus strand of NW_006921866.1, from coordinate 1,496,956 downwards.
AAGAAAGTTTCCCTCCATATATAAACCTTTCCTTGACCCTATACAACAATGAACTAATACTATATTTGTCCTTCTGTAATTGACTTTTTTCACTCAGCTTAATGTCCTCCAAGTTCATCCATATTATGTAGTGTTTTGCAGACTCTACATTATTCTTTAGTGCTGCAAAGCATTCCATTATGTGTATGTACCATAGTTTGGTCATCCACTATCCTGCTGATGGGCACGTAGGTTGTTTCCATCTTTATTCTATTGTAAATACTGCTGTGATGAACATGATTGTACATATATCTGTTCCTGTCCTGGCTCTCACCTCTCTAGGATAGTAATAGGATTGCTGGGTCAAATGGTATCTCCAGCTTTCTAAAAATCACCATATTGCTTTCCACAGTGTTTGTATCACTTCACAGTCCCACCAGCAGTGTATGAGAGTCCCAATCTCTTCATATCCCCACCAACATTTGTTATGTTCTGTCTCATTGAACCTTGCCATCAGTGCTGGGGTGAGAAAGTATTTCATTGTTGTTTTGATTTGCATCTCTCTGATGGCCAATGATTGTGAGCATCTCTTCATGTATTAGCTGACCACCTGAATATCCTCCTTGGTGAAGTGTCTATTCATGTCTTCTACCCATTTTTCAATTGGATTGTTAATTCCTTTGGTTTTGAGGTGTTGGAGTTTTCTATAAATCTCAGAGATAAGCCCCTTACCAGATATGTATTATCAGCAAAAATGAATTTCTTATGTGCTTTTTTGTGGTATCGATTTCTTGGTTCCATATAATTTTCTTTGCTGAGCTCCTTTTTTTTATGAATCATGTTATCACTTCCATCATTGCTATTGTTTTAGTATTTGCTAAGTATATGTGCTGCTCTTCTTTTTTATTGTGATGTGAAGGCTTATCATTTTTCTTTGAAGTTACCCTGTGATTTATAGTTTTCTTTCCAAGTTTAAAACAGTCCGTTCTATCTTGTAGTTGTCCTGACTTCCCTATCATCTAGAAGTTCTGTAATGACACAGTTTTTTTCCCTCTTTTTGGTTTGTAGTTGTCCTCATTTGTCTATTGGTGTTTCTGGTTCTCTGTTTACAATCTTGTAGGCTTATTTACTTTGTATACTTCCCTAGCTGGGTTGATTTCTGGGTTATATCATCATGTGTGTTAATGGTCATTTGTTGCCTGTTGTTGCTTCTCTGTTCAAAGTGTTCCCTTTACCATCTTTTGTAAGGTTGGTTTGGTTTTAACAAATTCCCTTAATTTCTGCTTATCTGGAAATGTCCTAATTTCACCATCATATTTGGTGGACAATTTTTCTGGGTACATAATTCTTGGTTGGAAATTTTTCTCTTTCAGGGTTTTATGTATACCATCCCATTATGTTCTTGCTTGCATGGTTTCTACTGAGAAATCCAAGCTTAATTTCATTGGTTGCCCCTTGTAGGTAACTTTTCATTTTTCCTGTGCTGTTCTCATGATTCTTTCTTTGTCTTTGGTTTTGGTGAGTTTGATGATGATATGTCTGGGTGATTTTCCTTTGGGGTTATCCTGTTTGGGGTTTGTTGGACTAACTGAATGGATATATTCTCATCTTTCATCATACCAGGAAAAGTCTCTTCCAACAATCTTCAATAGTTTTCTCTGTGGTTTTATTTATCTCTTCCTGTTCTTGGATTCCGATTACACTTAGGTTATTCCTTTTGATACTGTCCCACATGATCCTTAGGCTTTCTTCATTTTGTTTTTATCTTTTTTTCTGATTTATCCCTTCTAAAAAAGTATTCAGGTATTTGCCTTCAATCTCACCAATTCTGTCTCCCATTGATTCAATTCTGTTCCTTTGACCATTCAATGTCTTATCTATTTCTGAAAATTTAATATTAATCTTCTGCATTTCTGTTTGTAGATGTTTGAATCATTTCTAATTTTTCATTTATTTTGTCATTTTGTTCTTGTATTGCCTTGTGAATATATTCTAGGGTTTTCTCTGTGTTTTCCTCAATTTTCTCAGTGTTTTCCTTGATCTGTTCTCAATTCATTGGAGATAACTAAATGTAATTCTTTTGAATTTCTTATCAGGAAGTTCCAGTGCTCATCTTCCTCAGGGATGTGTTTTGGGTCTGTGTCCTAATCCCTTGTTTTCCTGTTTTATACTGCTTCTTTGAGTAGACTGTAATGCTCTGTTGTCTCAAAGGCATTGTGACATTTTTGTGTTTATATTTAATTGGTGATTGTATGTTGAGTGACTTCCCCATGATTTTCATTTTCTTTGTTTTGTTTGTATATTACCTGTGCAAGTAGGGTACTTTGCTTCCTCTATTCATTAGTTGACAGCACTTATACACTTACCACTTGTCACCTTTCCTGTTGTCAGCCTCTCGTATATCCCTGCCAATCCTGGCAAACAGAGCCTATTCTTAGGTCCCTGGAATCTGAATGAGAATGTTATCATTTTAAAATCCAAAATGGTTTCCACTTGTGAAGACTCAAAATGTCTGCACCCTCAGTCACTTTAAATATCCAAAATGGCTGCTGCATGTAAACAATCAAAATGACAGCTCAGATTGTCTCCCTCCTTGCTGTTTTCCTTCCTAGTTATAGGTCACCAGTGCAGTCATCCCTGCAGCCCTTGGCGACCAGGGCTGATCTTTAGGTCAATTCTGAGGTCCCAGCACCTCTTAAAAATATTCAGGCTGTTGGTCCAGTCATAGTAGCTGATAGTCAGCTGCTCCGACCATTTCTGTACTGTTTTCATTCAAGTTTTTCCACTATTTGGTGCCTAATCCACATCTGTATAGTTCCTCTCAAAGCTCAAGGCTCCAGGATTATCTTCTGTGTCTGTGTCAATTGGTTTTACTTTTCTTTGTTGAAGATGGTCTCTGTTGCTTGTCTGCCTATTCTTCCATCTTAGGCCATAGTAGCAACTGGAACTTCCAGAGGTCATCCTGAAATTTAATCTTACCGTAGGCCTAGATCATGATAAAAAAAAAAAAAAAAAAAATTATTTAACATCTTTTCCTTTGTGTTATGATTGATTGAATCATATATGCTATTGCATCCATTCATTCAGAATAAGAATTTGAGTTTTGTTTTACATTTTTCTCCCCTTCTATTTGGGATCATCTATTGCAACTCTACTCAGGAGAGTCAGTGGAGGTAGCTGGGCACCATCTTAGTTCTGATATCAGGTTAGATGAGGTTGTGGCTTAGATAAGCTGTCAGCTTTGTATATTTACTTCTTCTCTAACATTTCGCTTACCTTCTTACTCTTTTGCTCCAGGCAAGTGGAGATTAATAGTTATATCTTAGATGGCCATTCACAAATTTTTAAGACTCCAGATGCTACTCACTTCACTAAGATTCACTAAGATGAACTTTATAAGCTAAATTATGCCATTGACTGAGCTGTCCCATGAGAGTAGGGTCCTAAGCCTTCAAACTTAAAAACAAAAAATCAAAAAAAAAAACCTCAGAAAGTGTATGGATATGTCTGTGGAGTAACTATAGCTGTGTTTTCAATGTATGTATGTGCCTGCACGTACATATCTGCATTTACATGTATATATAGATACTTCTATCTCTTCTCACATATGTATAGACCTGTAACTATCTGTATACCTATGCTCCTAAACCTTGCATATGTGATCATACAGTTGTTCGTCAATATTTAGAGTTTTTGCCATCTAAAATTCGTATGAGTTATATATGTCATATTCTTAAGGATAGGCATCCTTTTCTCTTGAATGCTTCTCATTAACTTTGGTCCTGCTCCACTGATTAAACCCTCATTCAGTGCCACTTGTCCCATCCTTAAAAACAAGTACCTACAACTTAAAGCAGCTAAGTACCTGAAATCTGTGCAGGAAAACAAAGTCTTGGGATCCTGCCACATGACAGGAGGGGAAAGGCCCTCAATTAAAAAGTAGATCAGGTTCCTAAGAATCTGCTTACATTGACACAGGGATTGGACAGATGTTACATTGTCTGAGTGACATTGATTATTTGGAATCTTCATTTCTGCATAAAGATTTGATACCTTCCATTTATACTGAAAAAGCCAGACATTTCAGGTTATCATTCATTTTTTCACTTATTTACAGAAACAAACAAAACAAAACAAAACAAAATCCAAACCAATTGCCTTTGGCTCAATTCTTCCTCCTGGAAGCCCCATGTGTGTCAGAGCAGAAATATACTCCACAGTGTTTTTATGGCTGTGACTTTTCTTCCTAAAGGGCTTTAGATGGATTTGTACTGCCAACCCATTGGTTAGTAGCCCAGTACTTAACGGTTTGTACCCTCAAGGAAGGCTAAGACATGGGACCAAATAATGCAGCTCTTTGTTTCTGATCCTAGGAAACAAGCAATACAAGCACAGCAATGTGTATGAACAATCATTCCCCCTAGATGTTAGAAAGGAAATTAGAAGTGTTAGAAATTATGGCAAAAGTCTAAGTGCTACCCTGTCTTAATGCTAGAAAGTGGTTGTTGGTAGGTGTGAGGAACTTCTCAACACCTGCCTATTGTGGAAGTATGTGAAGGTGAAGTCAATGATTTTAGTCTGTACCTCCCCACACTCCTAAACGAGAAGCCAGAAATCAAAATTTTCATCTGAAATTCCTCAATTGGTCGGACAGAGCCCACAGTCATGGGCAGTTGGTGAACTATATGAAATGAGAATTGAACTTATAGTTTGTCTATTTGTTTTGAAGTACTGAATATGAATGAAAAAAGAGTGAGGATTTTTTTTTTTTAACATGGTACATGCAATTTTATATACCTGAATCAGAATTATCAAATATCCCTAATCAAAAAATAAAGCAACATATTGGTGATGATTGCATAACATGATGTAGATTTAACAAATGTTGAGTTATAATATATATATATATATATATATATATATATATATACACACAGACACACAATGATAAATAAAAGAACAACAACAACAAAACAACAAAAGGGACATCTTTTCTCAAGAGGTTAATCTTTCCTTGATTTTCAATCAGCTGATTTTAGAGATTGCATCACCTTTAGATCACTAGAAAACTATTTTGGACAACATCTAATTATGCTCTTAAAGCCTCAGGGTGGCATCCAAAAATACCTCCTGACTTACTTAGAGTAACATAATAATAAAAAGGTTTTCCAAATTTCTTTCTTTTGTCTCTATTCCTATACCACCCAGATTCCTTTCTCCAATACTGGCAGCCATTCTTATTTGTTTAAAGTGTTTCTTTTTGTTTATATGTTTTCACACTAAATGTATATTGTTGCTTTATCTGCATGCATTTTTAATTTACATAAAAGTAATTGGGTTACATAAAAGAAACCTTCAGAATTATAAATTACTATATAATTTTCAACTATATTTATCCATAAAGTGACAAACTACAGTTATTTAAACTGGTAAATGAGATCTACCTTACTGTGGTGCAGTGAGACTTAAACAATTAATTTTTATAAGATGCTTTGACAGTTTCCAATGGGAGTTGTGATGTTGAATAATTATTTAAAATTTTTCCTTAATTTATCCTTTTCTTCAGGGGAGCATAATATTTGAAGAGGTCCGAAAATAAAGAAAGCCAGCTATTTTGAAATTTCTTTTCATTAATTTCAAGGTGAACATGCTTAGAATGCTAAATGAATTTAAATGCATATGTTAAAGGTAGAAAATTCACATAAGGTGTGGATACACATATTTTCTTTTTGTAAAATTTCTTAAAATGTGGCTCTCAAATAACTAGCTGAGTGCTAAGATGGTAAGCTAAAATTGTAAAAGTAACGTGGAATTTAAATTAAATGTTTTCTTGTTCTCAGTTTTTAAGCTTATTTCATCCATTTGTTTTCATAAATGACAAGACATAGACATTAAAATAGACATATTGCTAAATCATGCTCTGTAATGGATAATCATTGCTATAAAGATATAATCAAGGATGATTTCTTGTGTTTTACAACAACATTTTATCGTTCAGTGACAACACATTTTCCATCTTAAGTATTCCATTTCCTGACTGTCATTTCTTCTCCAGATTTTTCTGCTACAGTTCGAAAATATTCTGTCAGCATTTACTGCTTGAGAAAAAATATGGTCTTTCAGATATTGGAAGGAGTATGTCACAGATTGAATTTTGTCCCCCTAACAACAACAACAACAACAAAATATGCATAACAACAACAACAAAAAATATATGTATCACTTGGCTGGGTTATGATTCCCAGTTGTTTGGTAGTTATGTAATGACATAATCGTTCCCCTGATGTGATGAGCCATTCTGTTCTAAGGGGAGGGGGGTGGAATGCAACACCCTTACTCGGGTCACAGCCCTGATCCAATGTAAGGGAAATTATCCTGGTGTGTGGTTTGCATCACCTTCTATCTTACACAAGAAAAAGGAGAGTGAAGAGAGTAGAGAACAAAGGACTTCAGTCCACCAAGAAAAACGAGCTAGAAGTGGAGCACGTCCTTTGGAACCAGAGTCTCTGCTCTTAGAAACTGCTAGACCCAAAAGATGTCAAGACACATGGAGATCCCCCAAGGATGTCAAGCCCACAGATATTGAAGGGAGATTGGGACCTTCTCCCATAACTGACAGAGAGAAAACCTTCCCCTGTAGCTAGTACCTTGAATTTGGACATCAAGCCTCCAAAACTGTGAAAGAATCCATTTCTATTTGTTAAAGGCATCCACTTGTGGTATTTCTGTTATAGCAGTACTAGTAAACTAATACAGAATTTGGTAAAAAAAAAAAAAAAAAAAAAAAGACATAGTAAAAAAAGCGATGAAGTACATTTAGAAATAAAAAGAAAGATAATATTGAAACAGAAAAAATGTAGAATAATCTAAATTTTGATTATGTATATAAATACCAGATAAGCTATTTCCAAAGTGTATGTAACATACCAAAACATAATCCTACATGATTTAGTTAGTTTTGTTTCAAGAATGTAAGCTTGGTTTAATATCCATCTAGTTAATCACATCAGTTAACAAATAAGAAGAAAATTATCTTTGAAGATACCAAAGATCAATTGATACAATTAAACACACATTTCTAAAGAAAACATTATAAGCTCAGACTATACAGGTATTTTTTTAAGTTTATAAGTAGTTTCTATATTATATTTAATCAAAATAACATATGGAAATTAACCATAAAACTAGGAAGATTTCTATTACCAAAAGAACTAAAACAAAGGTCCCTATTATTAAAAAGTTAAAATATTATTAAAATGTTATTTTGAATATCCTAGCTTATATAGTCAGAAAAGAAAATTAAATAATTGGGAAAAACACTGTAAAATAGGTAAAGTAGCCTTATTTGTGGTAATATGATTGCCTAGAGTGTGATTCTTGTACAGATGGATGTATATTTTCTCAGCTAGCAGTGTTGTCAGGCAATAAGAAAATACAACTAGATGATAGACAATTTGCCACCTCTTGGAATGGATGAACGTTGATCTATTCTTTTTGGTACAGTGACTCTGTATTCTTTCCATATTCTTTTGATACTTCCTGCATCACTCAATATTTTGCCCATACAATCTTTGAATACTGCAATTTGAGGCTTAAGTTTTCTCCTCAGTTCTTTGACCTTGAAAAATGCTGAGTTTGTTCTTCCTTTTTGGTTTTTTAACTCTAGGCTTTTGCACATTTCATTTTAATAATTGGCTTTGTCTGCTCAAGCTGCTTTTTGTTCAGCTCTTTTATCTTGTCATTTCTTCCATTTGCTTTAGCTACTCTTTGCTCAAGGGCAAATTTCAGAGTCTCTTTTGACATTCAGTTTGGTCTTTTCCTCCTTTTTTTCTTTTAAATGTCCTCTTGCTTTCTTCATAGATTATGTTCTTGATGTCATCACACAGTTCCTCTGGTTTTAGGTCATTGGTGTTCTGTGCATCAGTAGGGACATTATCCAAGGTTATATTTTGGCTCTCATGACCTTATTTTGATTGTCTTCAACTTCAAGTTGAAGTTGCATATGAGCAGTTGATGGTCTGTTCCATAATCATCTCCTGGCCTTGTTTTGGCCAAAGATATTGAACTTCTTCATCGCCTCTGGCCATGGATGTAGTTAATATAATGGCTGTGTATTCCATCTGGTGAAGTCCACATGTATATTCATTGCTTATGTTGTTGAAAAAAAGGTATTTGCAATGAATAGTTCATTGGTCTTACAAAATTCTATCATGTAACCTCTAGTGTCATTTCTATCACCAAGGCCATATTTTCCAACTACCAGTAACACCTATTTGTTTCCAATTTTTGCATTCTATTTACCAGATAGTCAACATACCTTGATTTCAGGTTTAGTCAATTTCCTCATCTTTGGCGTTGGTGGTTGGTGCATAAATTTGAATAATAATAGTGCTGACTGATCTTCTTTGTAGGTGTATGGATAATATCCTATCACTGACAGTATTGTAATTTAGAGCAGTTCTTGAAACACACTTTGTGATGATGAATGCCACACCATTCCTCTTCAAGTTGTCATTCTTGGTGTGGTACATCATGTTATTGTCTGATTCAAAATGGCCAAAACTGGTCCATTTCAGCTCATTAATGCCTAGGATATTGATCTTTATGCATTTCATTTCATTTTTGACAACTTCTAACTTGCTTAGATTCATACTCTGTACATTCCATGTTCCAAGTATTAATGAATGTTTGCATATGTTTCTACTCATTTTGAGTCATGCCAGATCATCCAACGGAGATCCTGAAAGCTTTACTCTATCCATATCATTAAGGTTGTCTCTCATCTGGAGAGTCAGCTCTTCTTCAATCAAATTTTGTGTGCTTTCCAATCTGATAGGCTCATCTTCCGGCACTATATCAGACAATGTTTCAGTGCTATTCAAAAATTCTAAATTGCATAGATGCAAGTGACATCTATGTTATTGTTATGTGTTAGACTGGGTTCTCTAGAGAAACAAAACAAGTAAAGTTTATAGAGAGAGAGAG
>NW_006921866.1:1483471-1486584 GCF_000298275.1 Orycteropus afer afer | reverse complement strand
TAGGGTAGCAGGGACAGGAAGCAAAAATTTTTTGAGTGGGTCACTAGGGGTAATAGTGAATGATACCACTCCTATTTCCACCCCCTTGGTTTCTGAACCTGTGAATCCTGGCTATTGGAGAAAGAGCACCATATGTTGGACTCTGGTTTAGAGCATATACAGCCTCCTGGAGAACATTGTCCCATTCCTTCAAGGTATTGCCACCTAGCTGGCACTGTAATTGTGTTTTCAGTAAGCCATTCCATTGTTCTATCAAGCCAGCTACTTCAGGATGATGTGGTAACATGGTAAGACCAGTGAATTCCATGAGAATAGGCCCATTGCCACACTTCACTTGTGTGGGATACAATTATGGTGGATAAGGCATTCTGTAAGTCCACGGATGGTAGTTTTGGCAGAAGCATTGCATGCAAAGCAGGCAAATCCATATCCAGAATATATATCTATTCCAGTAAGTACAAAGTGCTGTCCTTTTCTTGAAGGAAGTGGTCCAATGTAATCAACCTGCCACCAGGTCCTGGCTGATCACTCTGAGGAATGGTTCCATATTGCGTACCCCGTGTTAGTCTCTGATACTGGCAGATTGGGCACTCAGCAGTGGTAGTAGCCAAATCAGCCTTGGTAAGTGGGAGTTCATGTTGCTGAGCCCATGCATAACCTCCATCCCTGCCACAATGGCCACTTTGTTCATGAGCCCATTGATCAATGACAGGACTAGGTGGGGAAAAAGGATGGCTGGTATCCACTGAACATGGCATCCTATCCACCTGATTGTTAAAGTCCTCCTCTGCTGAGGTCACCTTTTGGTGAGCATTCACTTGAGACACAAATATCTTTACTCCTTTGGCCCAGTCAGAGAGATCTATTGGCAAAGGGGCAGGGAGGCCACATTTTCTGACCTCCTCTAACAACACAAGAGGAAGACAGAATCACTGTCAGTATCCCAAGGCCTATTCTTGCAAGGCCAGACATGCTGCCTCCCTCTAGCCCTTTCACAAACCCTGACACAAACCTTTCCTCCCATAACACTCACAACATTTCTGGTGGGTTCAATAATTCACTGCAATGCCACACAGAACTCACAGATTATGGGGTTTATTAAGGAAGCACCAGGCTACAATTCAAGTACAGGAAAAACACACAGTCTCTCTCATCCCACTGTCTCTCAGCCAACAGTCTCTCACAATCTCTCCCCCAGCACTGCATATCCCTCTCTCAGCAATGCATGTCTCTTACATCCTTTCCCAGCAGTGCATGTCTCTCAGGAGTGCATGTCTCTCAGGAGCATGTTTCTCTCAGGAGCACGTTTTTCTCAGCAGCACTCAACAGCATGTCCTTCTCATCCAGCAGTCAGAGAGAGACTTCTGCCTCTAGGAGGCCTCTTTTTGAGCCTGGCACAGTGGCCAAACTACCCAATCATAATATCAGAATTCTAAGCACCTGAGAGAGAGTGAACCTCCCAGAACATTGCTTCATGCCACTCCCAACAGAAATACCCCAGGTAGATAACATTTACAATCAGGAGCTTCTCAGTTGCTTACAGCAAATTCCACCATGGAGTTTACAAAGACTTATGGCTAGAAAAGCCATACTAGGTAATTTACTACACCGCATCTATCCACATACCTCTTCCCCATACATCCTTGTCACCAATTTTCCAATCATGCTCCTTCCAAGTCCCAGACCACCCAGCAAAGCCATTAGACACAGCTCATTAATCCGTATGTAATCACACATCTGGCCATTTCTTATTTCATACAATGTGAACAGCCATATGCATGGCTCAAAGTTCTGCCCATTGGGAGGATTTCCCTTCACTACTGTCCCTTCAAGGGAGTTCCAGAAAGATGTTGCAGTGCTGCTGCTGTCCACTTTTGAGTGGTGCTTGCATATCATGCAGAACCATCTGTAAACCAGGCAGGAGTTTTCTCTTCCTCAGTCAACTGATCATAAGGAACTCCCCATGAGGCCATAGGTGCAGACTGGGAGAAGGAAGGTAATGTGACTAGAGTGGAGACCATAGGCATTTGGGCCACTTCCTCATGCAACTTACTTGTGCCTTCAGGTCCTGCTCGAGCCCGATCTCTGATATACCACTTCCATTTAATGATGGAGTGCTGCTGTGCATGTCCAACTTTATGACTCTGTGGGTCAGACAACACCCAGTTCATGATGGGTAGCTCAGGCCTCATGGTGACTTGGTGGCCCATGGTTAGGCGTTCAGTCTCTACTAAAGCCCAGTAACAAGCTAAAAGCTGTTTCTCAAAAGGAGAGTAGTTATCTGCGGAGGATGACAGGGCTTTGCTCCAAAACCCCAAGGGTTTGCATTGCAATTCACCAACAGGGACCTGCCAAAGGCTCCAAACAGCATCTCTATCTACTACAGACACTTCAAGCACCATTGGATCAGCCGGATCATATGGCCCTAGTGACGGAGCAGTCTGCACGGCAGTGTGAACCTGTTGCAGAGCTTTCTGTTGTTCTGGGCCCCACTCAAAAGTAGCAGCTTTCTTAGTCACTTGATAAATAAGCCGCAGCAACACACCCAAATGAGGGATATGTTGCCTCTAGAATCCACAGAGACCCACCAGACGTTGTGCCTCCTTTTCAGTTGTGGGGGAAGCCAGACACAATAATCTATCCTTCACTTTAATAGGAATATCTCGACATGCCTCACACCATTGGACCCCTAGAATTTTCACTGAGGTGGAAAGTGCCGGAATTTTTGTTGGGTTAATTTCCCAACCTCTAGCATGCATATATCTCACCAATGAGTCTGGAGTCATCTATACTTATTTACTAGGTCCAACCAGCATAATGTCATCAATATAATGGACCAGTGTGATGTCTTGTGGAAGCAAAAAGCTATCAAGTTCCCTACGGACTAAATTATGACATAGTGCCAGGGAGTTGATATACCCAGAGGAAGGACTATAAAAGTATACTATTGGCCTTGCCAGATGAAGGCAAACTGCTTCTGATAGTCTTTTAAAATTGGTATCAAGAAAAAAGCATTGTCCAGATCAATAGCTGCATACCAAGTACCAGGAGATGTACTAATTTGCTCAAGCAATGAAACCACATCAGGAACAGCAGCTGCAGTTGGAGTCACC
>NW_006921866.1:1480124-1483072 GCF_000298275.1 Orycteropus afer afer | reverse complement strand
GCTTTTCCTACCATAATAGCCCTTACTCCACATGTCAAGGACCCAATGTGGGAATTCTGCCAATTGCTGAGTATATCTATTCCAATTATGCATTCTGGCACTGGGGAAATCACTACAGCATGGGTTCGGGGACCCACTGGACCTACTGTGAGATGCATCTTAGCTAAGACTCCATCGATAACTTGACCTCCATTTGCCCCCACTCTAACTGGTGGGCCACTATGATGCTTTTGGTCTCCTGGAATTAGTGCCAATTCAGAGCCAGTGTCCAGTAATCCCCGAGAAGTCTGATTATCTCCTTTTCCTCAATGAACAGTCACTCTCGTGAAAGGCCTCAGATCTCTTTGGGGAAGGCTAGGAGAAAGACTGATATTATAGATTTTTGGCAATGTAGTGGGGTCCTTCTTCAAAGGGACCTGGCCTACCCTTCCTTCATTCAAGGGGTTGTGGGTCTGTAAACTGATTCAAGTCTGGGAATTGATTGAGAGGCCATGACTCTGTATTCTGATGATTCAATCTAGGTTGCTGTTCACGTGACCTAGAATTCTTCTGTCTATACATATCAAGTAAATATTTAGTAAGCTTGCCATGTATTTCACTACTAGGAACAACATGCACAAGTAGCCAAGGGTGATTCAGGCTCTTCTTGGTGGTTTTTAATCATTGGCCCATTGGTGGAGAAGGAGGTTCTGGCTCTTGCTCAGTAAGTGAAGTTGCAGGAGGTGTGGGTGTACTTGTATCTTATGGGGACTGTTGTTGTCTCCCACTCAGGCAAAAATTACAATTGAATAACCGTCGAAAAAACTAAAAGAACATGGACAAAAGATATACCCTGAAATCACACAGGAACAGTAACCCTAAAAAAGAAAATGTGGAGAAAAGGAAAAGAAAACAGGTAAATATGCACTATCTGGGGATAGGTCACTAAGAGAAAAATGATAGAGAAGGAGAATAATGAAGAAAGAAAACAAACTAACAAACAGGAAAGAAAAAAAAAAAGCAAAAACAAAACAAAACAAAAAAACCCAACAAGTAACGGGGTTAACCACGCAAAAAAATAAACAAAAAAGAAGATGTAAACTAGGACCTTTTCAGTCATGCAGTGCAGGAGGTCCTGAGAGTTCTTGGGGTTACTGGACAGAAAAACCTCTTCTTAAGTCCTTGGAGTCTTCTAGAGCATTATCTGTTTAGGTTTTCTCTAGCTGTTGGTTACGTGTTGATTTGTTTTGTCTTGGTTTTATGGTTTAATATTTTGAAAAGATGAAGCTGGTGTGTTTTATTTTATTATTGATTCAGGTGTGTTGGGTCGGTCTGCTGTTTTCTTTGTGATGGTAGAATCACTTTGTGCAGTGTGGATATGTGTTTCTGTTTTTTGTAAAGAAGGTTTCGAGTTTGAAGCATGAGGTTTTATGGTATTTGTCTGAATATAGTTTCTTCTATTGAATGAGTGAAGTTATTGGTGGAGAAGTTGGGAGCAGAAGAAGGAAAGCTTGGTGTTGCTAAGGTCGGTTTCTAGGGCTTTGACCAGGCTATTATTGATGACGTATTTATTTGCAAGACCACGGCTCAACCTCAGGAAAGATTCCTATTGTTAGGGGGTTGCAACTTTCTGCCAGTTTCAGGCACACTCAAAGACCCCCCCTCCATGGTCCTACAGTGCCAAAGTGTGGCTCCAGGGCAAAATTCACAGGATTGCACTCAGCTGAGGTTTCTTTGCTCTCTGTGCCCCGTCTGCCCGTGGTGGTGACACAATCCCACCAGACCGGTAATGGTCAGCTCTGGAGTTTGTCTGCGATACCGCCCACCTGTGGCACCAAGGATGCATGCAATTTTAGCTGTGGTGGAGTCAGGGGAGTACCTGCCAGTGACTTGCTGTCACAATAACTGTGGCAAAGAAAAGCATGGCATCTCCCAGTCTGACCCAAGCCCGCTCTGTGATCCGCTGGGAGGGGAGGGAGCTAGCCTTTTTGGCACAACAGTGAGATCTCCACCTGAATTTCAGCAGTGGTGCCTGTGTCCGCCTGCACCCAGACCACCCAGACCAACCAAATTACCAACAAAATTGGCTGCTGGAAGCAGGTCTCTGCCACTGCCTGCTGGAATATTGTAGTGGTCGCTGGTAAGCTGCTATAAGTGACCTCATACTTGGCTCAGGGATCTCTGGTGGCTGCCTCCACCCAGCAGACAGTGACTGCCCCAGAAAAGTTTCCAATGGTCTCTCTCGGGTGCCCATCCATCCTCCAGCAGTAACTCTTTCCTACATAATCTCCCTGTGCCTTTCCTCCAATTCTGCTCTTCTGTGTTTTGTGCACTCTGATTCAGTCATCTGTTCAGAGCACCAAAGTTCCCAATTCAAACTGTTGTACCTAGTTTTTAAAGTCCTTAGATGCTGGGGGGTGGGGGAGGAATGTGTTGTTAACTGGCAAGACTCCATTTTGAATCTGTCTTCCATTCACTTTTGCTACAATCCATTCAAGAGCAAGTCTCAGAGTTTTTTCTGCTATACTTTTTGATCCTGTCATTCTTTCCTGTCTTTCTAATGACCTTTTGCTTTCTTCATGTGTGATATTCTTGATGCCATTTCACAACTCATCTGGTCTTCAGTCACTGGTGTTCAATGCATCTAATCTTTTCTTCAAATGGTCTCTAAATGCATGTGGGATATATTCAAGGTTGTATTTTGATTCCCATGGATTTTTATTAAAAATTCTTCAGCTGCAAGTTAAACTTGCATGTGGGCAATTAATTGATGGTCATTCCACTCAGACCCTGGCTTTGTCCTGACTGATGGTATTGAGATGTTCCATTGCCTCCTTAAACAGATATTGTCAATTTGATCCCTGTGTATTCTATCTGATGAGGTCCACATGTATAGCCATTGTTTATGTTGTTGAAAAAGCTATTTGGAATAAATAAGTTGTTGGTCTTGCAAACTTCTATCATGTGAT
>NW_006921866.1:1478720-1479599 GCF_000298275.1 Orycteropus afer afer | reverse complement strand
GTCAGTCTGTGGTAATTAAGGTTATATGTCAGTTTGGCTGGACCTGGTTTTGAGTGGCTGGGTGGCTGGTGGTAATTATTCTCCATGATGAGATGGAAAATCAACTCCATGGTTGAACCTGCCATGAGCAGCTGAGTAACTGCTTTAGGGATGTGGTCTACTTCCCATATATAAGGAAAAGCTTTGGGAACAGCCTCTAGCTTTTGGCACACTTGAACACTGCACATAGCAAGTAATCATTCAGCAGCCTGCCATGCCTTGCCTATCTTGGAATTTTTTTCTGGACTTTAATTAGTGGCCTGCTGTATTGTCTGGTAATAGGGGGACTGTGCCTTTTTACATGTTTACCATGGGTTTGTCATCCATAGCAGCCAGCAGTTCCCTGAGTGAAGAAATGCCTACAGCTTCAGTGGGCTGGAAGCAGGAGTAGAGCTGAAGCCCAAGCTTTCACTTAGCCCCTAGAGCCTGGCAATTTGAACTTGAACTTCAAGTCTCCAAAATTGTAAAAAATAATCTTTGTGTGTTCAAGCCATCCTATTTGTGGTATATCTCTGTTAGAGTGGCAACAGGTAACCAAAACACAGTCCATTTCAACTCATCAGTACCGAGGATATCAATCTTTATATGTTCCATTTTATTTTTGACAACTTCCAAAGTTCCTAGATTCATATTTCATAATAAGTAGAACATGGAATTCTTCAGCATGGAATGTCATGTTCTACTTATTAATGGATATTTGTAGCTATTTCTTCTCATTTTGAATTGTGTCACATCAGCAAATGAAGGTCCCAAAATCTTTACTCCCTCCATGTCATTAATGTCTAAGACATTTGACTGCTAACCAGAAAGCTGGCAGTTCAAACCCACCAGCCACTCCTC
>NW_006921866.1:1474038-1478397 GCF_000298275.1 Orycteropus afer afer | reverse complement strand
TGAAATACCAGAGGCATAGCTTCCAACATCACAGTGACACACAAGCTATCACAGTACAAGAAAGTGACAGGCCAGTGGTGGCTAGTAGACAATGGAGTCCCTAATCTGCACTAAAATTAAGTCAATGGTTAATAAAGTCCAGAACTGTGACAATTTCCACAGATACTGTGTATGATTACTTTGAAACAATGGACCATCTGACTTTCTATAGCATTTTTTCATACTCAAATTAAGATGTCTTTGAATAAATGAATTTGGGCTAACATTTAAGATCTATAGTTGAAGTCTTAATTCAGCAGTTTATTAGCTGGATCTGAACTGCAAGTTTTGTGATGCACAAAATGTATTTAATTTATGTGAATTAACTGTCAACAAATAAAAGTCAAGAGATTCACACAAAGGCTGGATATATTGCTTCTTGTGAAAAAGAGATAAGATTCTACAGCACTAGACCCTATACCTACACTGCCAGTAGCATCTGTGGGTTAAAGTTGCTATATATTCATGGCCCTGCAGACATTGGAAATTGCAACCTCTGATGTTGAGTTTGGCACTAGTTGTAATTTGTTCTTGAGGCAAAAGTAAATTGAATGTGAATGTGACTGCCCACTGTTCTATTCCAAGCAAACTCCTCAAGAGGTTCCTTTGGGCAATTCTTCCCTTAGACAGGAACAATTTTCAAAGTGAAATAATTTGTGACTTTTGCTCACACATGTTTCATTAAGAGAATCAGAAAATCGACTGCATGAATTGACTCCTGAGCTTCACTTCTTTTTTCTTTTTCTTTTTGCTCAAAGATTGCTTTGGTGCCCCTGCAGAGCATAATCACTTAAATGGATTCATTGTGATTATAGCTTCACTGGTTTTAAAAATTGTGTCTCAAGACAGATGAACATAAGTTGGAGAGAAAGAAAATAGTTTGAAATCCATTTGTAACAAAGTATTAATGTTCTACACTGGTGGCCTGAAGTTTTGAGGACATTTGTTCTTGGAGATGTATTAAAATTAAACCCCAATAGAAACCAGAAGCATTGAGTTGAGTAGCAATAAAAAGTGCCAGTTATACTAGGTGTTTAATCAGGAGAATTTTTAAAGGTCAATTTTATTTAGTAAAGTAGCTTGGGAGTTCCCTGAAAGAGTTAGCCCTCATTCGTGAGGAAGGGTGTTAAGGTAGGGATAAGCTATTAAGTCATTAATCCTAAACAGCCCAATGGGGCAGCTGTCAGAAAATCTAGTTAATCTGATCTAACTTAGACCAAATATTAGGGTCTGTGCAACTTAAGCTAAATTTATAGCCACAAATTATTTTGACAGATTTAACTAGGTGAATCAGCTTCATCAAACTGCTAAAAGCACAGCCAAATCTCTTTTCAAGTAATTTTCTGAAGAACACAAAAGTATTTTGAGTGGAAATAGGAAAACAGAGTTGACAATATCCATAACTATCATTTATTGAATGATGTGCTCAGAATTTTATGTTGTTGTTGTTGTTGTTGTGTGCCATCGAGTCGGCCTCGACTCATAGCGACCCCTCCTTGGGTTTCCGAGGCAGTTATCACTACGGAAGTAGGATTGCCCAACCTTCCTTCCGAGGAGTGGCTGGTGGGTTTGAACCGCCAGCCGTCTGGTTAGCAGGCAAATGTCTTAGCCACTATGCTACCAGAATTTTATACATGTATCTAATTTAACAGTCACAACCACTGAATAGTGTGCTGTTGTTGGTTGTTATTTTTTTTCTTTTTTTCTTTTTTATGTGGGTGCATCACCCTGGGTTGAGTGGTCTTCATGTACTTCTTGTTTACTATTGGGCTGAGAGCCAGCCCCTGGGAGTGAGTTTTATTCCAGGCCCAGAATGTTTCCCCAGGCCATAGTACTGAACGATCTCACCAGACTCCATCCAACCAGTAATTCTGGTCATTATTAAGCTTTTGGATTTTGTTCCCCGTTTTTCCTCCCACTCTATCCAGGATCTCCAGATTTGATCCTTTCTTGAGTGGTTTACATTGGTAGCTGGGCACCATTTAGTAATTCTGTTCTCGAGGGCCATCTTGTCCAAGGGCTGGTTGCTTCTAAATGCCCTTGGTGTTTTATTTTGCACTCTTCTTCACTTCTGGCAATTGGTTGTTGTTAGGTGTCATTGAGTGGTCTCCAACTCATAGCGACCCTATGCACAGCAGAACGTAACACTGCTGGGTCCCATGCTAGCTCCATGATCTGTGCTATACTTGAGCCCATCGTGACAACCACTGTGTGAATCCATCTCAGTGAGAGCTTTCCTCTCTTTTGTCAACCCTCCACCTTACCAAGCATGACATCCTTCTCCAAGGAAGGTCCTTTCTGACACCATGACCAAAGTAGGTGAGATGAAGTCTGGCCATTCTCACTTCCAAGGAACATTTAGGCTGTACTTCCTCCAGGACAGATTTGTTAGTTCTTTTAGTAGTCCATGATACTTTCAGAATTCTTCGCCAGTGCCACAACTCAAAAATATCAATGCTTCTTCTGTCTTCCTTATTCATTGTCAGCTCTCACATACATATGAAGTGATTGAAAATACCATAGCTAGTTTCAGGTGCACCTTTGTCCTCAAGGAGGTATCTTAGCTCCTCAGCACTTGAAAGGGGTCCTTTGCAGCTGATTTGGCCAGTGCTATACGTCCTCTGATGTCTTGACTGCTGTTTCCATTGGTGTTGATTGTGGAACCAAGCAATGAGAAGTCTTTGACATTTTCAATCTTTTCTCCATTAATCATGATGCTGCTTATAGGTCTAGTTGTGAGGATTTTTGTTTTCTTTATATTGAGATATAATCCAAACTGTAGACCATAATCTTCAATCTTCATCAGTAAGTGCTTCAAGTCTTCCTCACTTTCACCAAGCAAAGTTGTGTCATCAGTGTATTTCAAGTTGTTAATGATTCCTCCTCCAATCCCAAAGCCACATTCTTCTTCATATAGTTC
Organism: Orycteropus afer afer; assembly: GCF_000298275.1. Classification (NCBI taxonomy): domain Eukaryota; kingdom Metazoa; phylum Chordata; class Mammalia; order Tubulidentata; family Orycteropodidae; genus Orycteropus; species Orycteropus afer. The sequence goes on along the minus strand of NW_006921866.1, from coordinate 1,475,438 downwards.
AGCTTCTCAGATTACTTTCTCAGCATATAGATTGAATAAGTATGGTGAAAGGATACAACCCTGATGTACTTCCTTCTTGGTTTTAAACCATGCAGTGTCACCTTGTTCTGTTCAAACACCAGCCTCCTGGTCTATGCACAGGTTCCTCATGAGTACAACTAAGTGTTCTGGAATTCCCATTCTTCTCAATGTTGTCCACCACTTGTTATGATCCACACAATCAAATGCTTTTGCACAGTCAATAAAACACAAGTAAACATCTTTCTGGTATTCTGTGCTTTGAGTCAAGATCCATCTGACATAAGCAGTGATATCCCTCATTCCACATCCTCTTCTGAATCCAGCTTGCACTTCTGGAAATACTCTGTCAATACATTGCTGCAACCATTTTTGAATTATCTTCAGTAAGATTTTACTTGCATGTGATAATGAGGAGCTCTGGTAGCATAGTGCCTAAGGCACTTCACTGCTAACCAGAAGGCTGGTGGTCCAAACCCACCAGCCACTCCTTGGAAGGAAGGTTGGGCAATCTACTTCCATAGTGATACTCCCTCGGAAACCCAAGGAGGGGTCGCTATGAGTCGGGGCCGACTTGATGGCACATAACAACAACACAACGTGATATTAATGACATTGTTCGATAATTTCCACATTCTGTGGGATGACCTTTCTTTAGAATGGGTACAAATATGGATCTTTTCCAGTCAGTTGGCCAGGTAGCTATCTTCTAAATGTCTTGACATAACTGAGTGAGTGCCTTCAGCAAGGCATCCATTTGTTGAAACATCTCAGTGGGTATTCTGTCAATTCCTGGAGCCTTTTTATTTGCCAATTCCTTCAGTGCAGCTTGGACTTCTTCCTTCAGTGCCACTGGTTCTTGAACATATGCCACCTCCTGAAGTGGATAAATAATGACCAGTACTTTTTGGTACAGTGACTCTGTATTCCTTCCATCTTCCATCTTCTTTTGGTGCTTCTTGCATCATTCAATATTTTGCCCATAGAATCTTTCAATTTTGTAACGTGAGGCTTAAATTTTTTCCTCAGTTCTTTCGGCTTGAGAAATGCTGAGTGTGTTCTTCCTTTTGGTTTTCTAACTCCAGGTCTTTGCACACTTCATTATAATAATTGGCTTTGCTAGAGCTGCTCTTTGAAATCTTCTGTTCATCTCTTTTACCTTGTCATTTCTTCCATTTGCTTTAGCTACTCTCCACTTAAGGGCAACTTTCAGAGTCTCCATCTGGCTGACATCCATCTTGGTCTTTTCTTTCTTTCTCATATTTTTAATGACCTCTTGCTTTCTTCATGGATGATCCTCTTGATGTCATCCCACAACTCTTCTAGTTTTTGCTCACTGGTGTTCAATGCATCAAATCTATTCTTTAGATGGTCTCTAAATT
>NW_006921866.1:1470841-1473647 GCF_000298275.1 Orycteropus afer afer | reverse complement strand
ATTATTTCTACAGAAGGCCAAATTTTCCAACTACTGGTGATTCTTCTTTGTTTCCAACTTTTGCATTCAAATCACCAGTGATAAGCAATACATCTTGATTACATGTTCAGCCAATATCAGACTGCAGAAGTTGATAAAATTCTTCAATTTCCTCATCTTTGGCCTTGGTGGTTGGTATGTAAATTTGAATGATAGTCATATTAATGGGTCTTCCTTGTAGGCATATGGCTATTACCCTATCACTGACAACATTGTACTTCAGGACAGATCTTGAAATATCCTTTGTGATGATGAATGCCACATCATTCCTCTTCAAATTGTCATTCCCAGGATTGTACATCATATGTTTGTCTGATTCAAAATGACCAAAACCAGTTCATTTCAGGTCACTAATGCCTAGGAAATCAATCTTTATATGTTCCATTTCATTTTTGACAACTTCCTATTTTCCTAGATTCATACTTTGTACATTCCATGTTCCAATTATTAATAGATGGTTCCTCCTCAATTAGAGTTGTGTGAAGTCAGCAAATGGAGGTCCAAAAGGTTTACTTTATCCATGGTTCTATTCTGATGGGGCAGCTCTTTCCCAGTCCTATTTTGAGTGCCTTCTGACTGAGGAGGCATGTCTTCCTTCACTGTGTTGGACAATGTTTCCAGGTTATTCATAAGGTTTCTCAGTGATGTATCAGGCAGTATTTCTCTGCTATTCATAAGGTTTATTGTGGCCAATTCTTTGAGAAGTGAATGGCCTCTTCTTTCTTCCTAGTTTGTCTCAGTCTGTAAGCTGTATTAAAACCTGTGCACTATGTGCAAACTTACTGGCCTTTGAAACACTGGTGGCACAGTCTCAAGCCTCACAGCAACATTCAACTTCCACAAACTGACATACTGACAGACAAATTTGTCTCTTTTAGTTGTTGCAAAGCTCTCCACCCTCCCCTTACCTAATTTCTACCTGGATCCTGCTGCTTTGTGGTCCCCAGCACTCCCTCCCTTTCCTGCCCTTGGGGGTTTGTCCTGCTTCCCACCCCTTATCTGGATCTTGCCACTTTTGTGGTTCCTGGCACTCCCTCCCGTTCTTGCCTCCATCCTTCCTATCCTTCCTGAAAGTGTAGGTTTTAATATTATCCTCATTTAAAATACGAGGAATCAAAGTGTTGATGTTGTTATGTGCTATCGAGTCAGACCCAACTCATAGTGACCTTTCCTTGGGTTTCTGAGGCAGTATCACTATGGAAGTAGATTGTCCCATCTTCTTTCCAAGGAGTGGTTGGTGGGTTTGAACCACCAGCCTTCTGGTTAACAGTCAAGTGCCTTAGGCACCATGCTACCAGAGAATCAATGTGTAGAGAAGCTAAATAAATTGTTCAAGGTTCATGTGGCTAATCATACAGAAGAATATCTGAGATTCAAACTTTCTTGCATGCCCCCCTATGCAAGAAATGGAGAATAATTGTTGTTAGGCACTGTGGAATCATCTCAGACTCATAAAGACCCTATGTACAACAGAACTAAATACTTTCCTCTCCTGTGCCATTCTCACAATCCTTGCTAAGCTTGAACACACTGTTGTAGCCACTATATAAATCCATCTCATTGAGGGTTCCCCCCTTTTTCTCTGACCCTCCACTTTATCAAGCATGATATCCTTCTCCAGGGAATTGTCCCTTCTGACAACATAACCAAAGTAGGTGAGATGAAGTGTAGTCATTTTTTTCTTCCAAGGAGAGCTCCAGTTCCACTTCCTCCAGGACAGTTTTATTCATTCTCCTTGCAGTCCATGGTATTTTCTGTCTTCTTTACCAACACCAGAATTCAAAAGCATCAACTCTTCTTTGGTTTTCCTAAGTCATTGTCCAGTTTTCACATGCATATGAGGTAGTAGAAAATGCCATGTCTTGGGTTAGGTGCACCTTAGTCTTTAAAAAGACATCTTTACTCTTCAGCACTTTAAAGTGGTCTATTGCAGCAGATTTGCCAAGTCCAATAAGTCTTCTGATATCTTGACTGCTGCTTCCTTTGGTGTTGATTGTAGAACCAAGTTATATGAAATCTTTGACAAATTCAATCTTTTCTCCATTTATTGTGTTGTTACTTATTGGTACAGTTGTGAAAATTTCTGTTTTCTTTATGTTGGGATGTAATCCATACTTCAGACTATAGTCTTCTACTTTTTCAACAGTAAGTGCTCCAAGTCATCCTTACTTTCAGCAAGCAAAATTGTGTCCTCAGCATATCACATGTTGTTAATGAGTCTTCCTCCAATCGTGATGCCACATTTTTCTTCATATAGTCCAACTTCTCAGATTATTTGTTCAGCATACATATTGAATAAGTATGGGGAATTGATACAACCCTGGCACACTCCCTTCCTGATTTTATAATGTACAGTGTCCCCTTGTTCAGCCTTCTGGTCTATGTACAAGTTCCTCATGAGCACAATTATGTGTTCTGGAATTCCCATTCTTCTCAATATTACCCATAATTTGTTGTGATCCACACAATAAAATACTCTTGTATAGTCAATAAAACACAAGTAAACATCTTTCTGGTATTCTTTGCTTTTAGCCAAGATCCATCTGACATTAGCAATGATATCTCTCATTCCATGTCCTCTTCTGAATCCAGCTTGTGCTTCTGGAAGCTCTCTGTCAATACACTGCTGCAATCAATTTTAATTATCTTCAGCAAGATTTTACTTCTGTGTAGTATTAATGATACTATTCAATAATATCCATACTCTATGGGATCATCTTTTTTTTTGGAATGGTGTGGAAGTTAAGTTTGTGTGTCAACATGGCTG
>NW_006921866.1:1464842-1470741 GCF_000298275.1 Orycteropus afer afer | reverse complement strand
GGATTTAGTATTCCCCATGATGAGACTGGTAATCAACTCCATGGTGGAATCTACTGTGAGCAGCTGAGTAGCTGCCTGAGGTATGTGATCTGCTTCCTGTATATAAGGAGAAGCCTTGGGGAATAGTCTCTAGCTTATGGCATGCTTGAACCCTGTATGTGGCTGTGTCATTGTTCAACAGCCTACCATGCTCTGCAGAACTTGGAAATTTCAATGGGCTTGAATTAATTGCCTGCTGTGTGGTTTGGTAACATCGGGACTGTGCCTTTTTACTTGCCAACCTTGGGCTTGTCAGTTTTAGCAGCCAGCAGCTATTTCAATAAAGAAAAGCCTCTAGCTCCAGTGGGCTGGGAGCAGGAGGGCAGAGCTGAAGCCCAAGGTTGAGGAGATTTCACCCAGCCTCTAGAGCCTGGCAATTTGAACTCAGACTTAAAGCCTTCAAACTTCAAAAAGCCTTTAAACTTAAAGAGAATAAAACTCATGTTTGTTCAAGCCATCCTATTTGTGGTATATTCTTGTCAGAGCAGTACTAGGTAACTAAAACAAATAGCTACAAATATAGCTCTTTTTCAGTCAGTTGGCCATACATGAGTGAGTGCCTCTAGCATGGCATCCATTTGTTGAAGCATCTCAATGGGTATTCTGTCAATTCCTGGAGACTTCTTTGCCAATTTCTTCAGTGCAGCTTCTATTTCTTCTTTCAATACCATTGGTTCTTCATCATATGCCACCTCCTGAAATGGGTGAACATTGAAAAATTATTTCTGGTCCAGTGACTCTGTGTATTCCTTCCATCTTCTTTTGATGCTTCCTGCATCATTCAATATTTTGCCCAAAGAATCTTTCAGTATTGCAACTTGGAGCTTGTATTTTTTTTCCTCAGTTCTTTCAGCTTGAGAAATACCAAACGTGTTCTTCCCTTTTTGGGACAGTGATATTTTGAGTGCCTTTTGACCTGAGGTGCTCATTTTCTAACACTATATCAGACAATGTTTCAGTGTTATTTATAAAGTTTTCCAGTAATTTATCAGACAGTGTTTCACTGATATTCATAAAGTTTCCACCAATCAATTCTCTGAGAAGTAGATGACCACTTTGTCTGAGTCTGTCTTAATCTAAAAGCTCTGCTGAAATCTGTCCATCATGAGTAACCCTTTGGGTATTTGAAATACCAGTGACATAGCCTGCAGCCTCACCACAACACACAAGGCACCAAAGTATGACAAACTGACAGTTGAGTGGTGGGGTAGGATATACTCAAGGTCATATTTGAATCTCATGGACTTGCTTTAATTTTCTTCAGCTTTAACTAGAACTTGCACATGAGCAATTCATGGTCTGTTCCATAGTCAGCTCCTGGCCTTATGTTGATTGAAGATATTCAGCTTTTCTATCACCTCTTTTCACAGACGTAGTTGATCTCATTCCTTTGTATTTCATCTGGTGAGGCCTACATTTATACCTGTTGTTTATGTTATTGTGAAATGAATAAGTCTTTCATCTTCCAAAATCTATTATATGATGTTTGGTATCATTTCTATCACCAAGGCCATATTTTGCAGCTATCAATGATGCTTCTATGTTTCTAAATTCCCATTCCAATGATCAATAATCATCAATACATCTTGATTGAATATTTGGTCAATTCAGGCTGCAGAAGTTGGTAAAAATCTTCAGTTTCTTCAACTTTGATGTTAGTGATTGGTGGGTAAATTTGAAGAATAGTATTAAGTGGTCTTCCTAGTAGGTGTGTGAATGTTATCCTATAACTGACAGCATTGTACTGCAGGATAAATCTTGAAACTTTTTTTTTGAAGATTAATGCAACACTATTTCTCTTTAATTTGTCATTCTCAGCATAGTAGATCATTTTGTTGTTGTTGTTACTTGCCGTTGGGTCAGCCCCAACTCACAGCGACCCCTCCTTGGGTTTCCGAGGCAGTATCACTATGGAAGTAGGATTGCCCAACCTTCCTTCCAAGGAATGGCTGGTGGGTTTGAACCGCCAGCCTTCTGGTTAGAAGTCAAGTGCCTTAGGCACTATGCTACGAGAGCTCCTATAGTAGATCATATGTAATCATAAATCAGACTATCTGATTCCAAATGGCCAATACCAGTCCACTTAAGCTCAGTAATGCTTAGGTTATGGATCTTATCTGTTCCATTTCATTTTTGACAACTTTTAATTTTCCTAGATTCATACTTCTTACATTCCAAGTTCTGATTATTACTGGATGTTTGTTGTTTCTTTCCGTTTTGAATTGTGTCCCATCAGCAAATGAAGTTCCCAAAAGCTTTGCTCCATCTATGTCATTAAGGTTGACTCTACTTTGAGAAGACAGCTCTTCCCCAGTTGTATTTTGACTGCATTCTGACCTCATTTTTGGGCACTATGTCAGACAATGTTTTAGCACTGTTCATAAAGATTTTCTGTAATATATCAGACAGTATTGCACTTTTATTCATAACATTTTCTCTGGTCATTTTTTGAGAAGTGGATGACCCCTTCGTTTTCCCCGTGCTATCTTAGTTTGGAAGCTCCACTGAAAACTATTCACTATGGTTGACCCTGAAGGTATTTGAAATAGTAGTGGCATAGTCTTTAGCTAAGAGTAGCATGCAAGCCACAACAGTAAAACAAACTGACAGATGAGTGGTAGGAAGAGAGTAGGGGTTATTTAAACTACTATTCTAATCAGTGGATTCTATCATAATTTTTTAAACACATTTGTTTTTCCTTCCATATGTCAGTCCCTAAACCATTTATAGTTGAGTAGTCAGAGATCCATTGTTAGCCCAGTAAATATGATTATTTTCTTCCCTGGGTCAATGTTTTGTGTTTCCTTCTTGTTTACTGAGTGATTTGAAGTTTTCAACTTGCTCAGTAAAAATGGCAATAAATAGAATCATAAGGAACCAGTCAAGTCTATTCATTTATCTATCTCTTTGTCTCTCTATGTGAAAATGTTATGTTCCTCACAGACAAGAAATCCAGCAGATGACATTAAATGCAAATATATTGGAATAAGATGAATCTGGATTAGGATTGCCAAAATTAGAATCTAAAAATAAATTATACTGGTTAATTTTGAATTTCAGATAAACAATTTCTTTCTTCTTCTTTTTCTTTACTTTTTTTTAAAAAAATATAGGTATGTTGCAATTATTACATGGACTCACAAATTTTTCATTACTTATCTTTAACTTAACTTTAACTTGGTATTCTGTATTTTGAGAAACCCTAATGGTGCAGTGTTTAATTGCTTAACTGGTAACTGAAGGATTGTTGGTTCAAATCCACCAGCTGATCCACAGGGAAAAGATGAGGCAGTCTGTTTCCACAAATATTTCAACCTAGAAAACCTAATTGGGCAGTACTCTATCCCATACAGTAGCTATGAGCTGGCACTGACTCAAAGGCAACAGGTTTGGTGTTTGGATTTGGTCCTATATTTTATCTGGCAATCTTAGCCTGGTTCCTAATTTCAATTTTCCCTCATTAGGATTGTGACATTGTGCAATTTCTTTAACTTTTAATTCTCCATCTGTAAGAAGAAGAATCATGTGGACTTTCTAGAATTGTGAAGATTAGAAGTAACTGGCATACAGTACCTATCTCTGTGTCTGCCACACAGTAGGTGATCAATACACAGTTAATTTTGAATATTTGAGTTATGAGACCCATAGAGCATGTGAAGTTATTCTTTCAAAATTACTTCCAGTCATTAGCTGCTCAGTAGCTAGCAACAGCCCATGATTGTGAGGAAGTTAAAGGTCTAGCCATTGAATTCTAAAACTGAAGTATTTTAGAACTGAAGAAATATGTGATCATATTATCCAACTCTTACTTTATGGATAAGAAAGAAAAAGGAAAGCAGATAAGCCTAGAGCCAAGGCTAGTATATAAATCTCTTAAATACCCAACAAGAGTTCTTCCTAACAAAGCAATTTGTCTCATAGGAAATGTTGCTGAAAAATGGTGACTTCAGTTTTTAAGCAAGGTGAAAATAAAATATTGCAGTGGGTAGACACAGTTAACAAAGTTATAAGCCCTCTTTTATAAAATGAATAAATACTTTGTTCTATCATGTAGACATAAAATGTAGTAATTTTTCTAAATACAGTTAAATTAATAAATAGTAGCATTTTAAAATAAATCTAATAACATATTGTTTCCTAGTATTGATTTTTGTTACTAGGCACCATCATCCAGAATGGGGAAATGTGATGAATTTTATACACTTGCTTAGTAAGATTTTAAATAAATTTGACTTCTCACCTTTGCAGTAGAAAATAACTTACCTCATAACACTGACTTCATCTCTTGTTGATAATTTATTTTTATCCAAAACAAATGTTAAGATATTCTCTAATCAATGATGAGCATCCCACTTTTGCTGACACTGAGCTCTTCAATACACAATTGCAGAAAGAAACTCCTTTATATTTAACTACACATCACAATCAAAGATGTAATTTGTGTTTCTGATCATGAGTATGATTTTTCCATTAATTTTGTTGCCATATAGAACATAAGTACTGATTAATATTACTTTAACTCTAATCTATTAAATTTAATATATGACATAATTCTAAAAAATCAGTCCAAATTCATATTTGTGTCTTGTGTGGTTTTATCTTTGCAAGTTGATTATATAATTTATTATCTTCAGAGTTAAAATAATGTACTCTTTCAAAGTTGGCTGTGCACTCTAACCTTGATTCTCACAAAATATATCCTACTAGGCCAGCTACATAAATACTCCAAATTTCTCATTTGCAAAATGAACACATTAACAGTATTTATAACATAAGGATTTTGTGAAGATTAAAGAAAATAATGAATGGAAAGCATTTTTATTATTGACTTATGAAGTTCATGTTTCTTTTTTTCCCTCAGCAATTATCATTATACTTTTAAGTGTCCTTGATGATTCAATCCCCACTTCTAATTATTTTCTTTTTAACATTCAAAAAATTATTTCATGGAAATATCTGTGAATTTTAGAAACAGACAGGAAGCTTTGGCAGAAAGTTCATGGAGGAAAGAGAGCAATCAAACTCAGTATTGTGATCATCCCCTCAAATTATACCATTTTTATTGCCATCTTTTTTGACTACTGTGGTAGTTTAGGTTGTTGGCACCTTGGCTGGGCCTGGTTGAGTGACTGGGCAGACTAATGTGGTTATTCCCCATGGTGAGATTGGCAATCAATTCCATGATGGAATTTATTGGAGCAGCTGAGTTGCTGCCTTGCAGAAGTTCTCTGCTTCCAGTACATAAAAAGCAGCTTTGAGGAAGGTCTCCAGCTTTTTGGCATGCTTGAACCCTGCATGTAGCCAAGTTGTTGTTTAGCATCCTGCCATGCTCTGCTGATCTTCAGACTTCTTCTGGACTTGAGATAGTGGCCTGCTGTGTTGCTTGGTAACATTGGGACTGTGCCTTTGTACTTGTCAACTTTGAGTTTGTCAGCCTCAGCAGCCAGCAGGGGTCTGAGTAAATAAAAGTTTCCAGTTCCAGTGGGCCAGGAGCAGGAGGCAGAGCTGAAGTCCACATTGACAGGCTTTTACCCAGTTCCTAGAGCCTGACACTTTTTAAAGCCTCCAAACTGTAAGACAATAAACTCCTGTTTGTTAAAGTAATCCCCTTTGTGGTATTTCTGTTAGAGCAACACTGTTGTTGTTGTTGTTTTTAGGTGCTGTCGAGTCACCTCCAACTCATAGCGACCCAATGCACAGCAGAACGAAACACTGCCAGATGCCGTGACAGCTCCATGATCTCTGCTATACTTGACCCCATCACCGCAGCCACTGTATCAATCCATCTTGTTGAGGTCCTTTCCCTTCTTCGTCGACCCTCCACCTTACCAAGCATGACATCCTTCTCCAGGGAATGGTC
>NW_006921866.1:1461328-1462185 GCF_000298275.1 Orycteropus afer afer | reverse complement strand
CTACTTCCATAGTGATACTGCCTCGGAAACCCAAGGAGGGGTCGCTATGAGTTGGGGCCGACTCGACGGCAAATAACAACAACAACAACAACAAGCTGAGATAATGTTAAAATAATGACTGACCAGGGTGATGGGTTTTATATATAGCAAGCATGGACTCTCCCATATATTAAAACAAAAATTAAATTTGTTTCAATTTTGGGAGATGTCTGAATGGACTTCAGATGGCACTAGTTTTGGAAATAGAATTAGAGTTGCTTTGAAGTACATAGATTGAGAAATAATTTACATTCAAAGCAAAAACCAAATTTATTGCCATCAAGTCAATTCTAACTCTTAGCAACCCCATAGTACAGAGTAGAACTGCACCATAGAGTTCTCAAAATGGTAAATCTTTATAGAAACAGACTGTCACATCTTTCTTCTTCAGAGTGGCTGGTGGGTTTCAACTGCTGATGTTGATTAGCTTCTGTGTGCTTTGACCACTGTGCCATGAAGGCTCCTTCAGTTTGTATTGTGGGCCATAAAACATGATAACTAAGTAGTTGAGAACAAAAAGAAATCATCAAAATGAAGCAGGTTAGAATTAACATTCTCTTAAGTCTGCATTGATAAGATTTCAGAAAGAACTTTGATTTCAATTTTTCCTACTTTTCCATTCATTATAATGTATGGGGGTTTTATAATCAGTGATTCAGTGCCTAAGACATTTGACTGCTAACTAGAAGGCTAGCAGTTCAAACCAACCAGCCACTCCATGGAAGGAAGAAGAGGCAATCTGCTCTGTAAAGACCTACTGCCTCAGAAACCCATTGGGAGTTGCTATGAGTTGGAATTGACTTGATGGCAGTGAGTTT
>NW_006921866.1:1458689-1461207 GCF_000298275.1 Orycteropus afer afer | reverse complement strand
CAGCTGCAGGGGTTGATGAGTTCAAGACTGGTAGGCAGTATACTGGCTGTTGACTCTGACAGATGATGAATCCAAGATTACCAGGAAGAATGGTGAATTGTTCACTCATGGACAGTTGTAGGTGGCACAGCAGGATCCAGACCCACATACGAGTTTCTCATTTTCCCAAGATGTCCCCATATATATGGAAGCAGGCCACATGCCTAGGGGAGCTCCCTTTTAATGGATTGGCTGTTCAAACATGTAAATCCGATCTCATCATGGGAATAATCACATCACAACTGCTTAAACCACTCAGAATTGTGGTCCAGCTAAGTTGAAACACCACTACAACTATCACAACAAGGTTGTTTGTGAAAATTGTTGTAACTGTACATGCAGTTTATTCAGGAAAGTTGAAATTCTTAACATTAGAATTATTTTATAAGATCATGAAGTTGTCAGGAGTATAGATACTAAAGCCATATTGCCTGAAATTAAACCATAGTGTTACCACCTACTAGCTGTGACTGGATGGTTTTTGGACCTGTGTATCTTTATTCCTTCATCTGTTGTATGGAGATAATTATATTACCTGCCTATAGGCTTGCTTAAAGGATTAAATGAGTTAATACATAAAACACAACTAGAAGAAAACTCAAACCCATTCTAAGTACTTAATATTAGCCAATAAATCACACAGTGAACTGATGCAAGCCATACCTTGCACTGCAAAAATTCATTTATTTTATAAAGTCAAGATATGAAACTTATATTTTAAAATTCCCCAAATAAAGATGGTGGGATAGGCAAACAATCTTCACAGACCCTCTTCAACAAAGAAAAGAGAAACCAATTGACACAAATAGAGAATATAATCCTGGAGCCCTGAGCTTTCAAAGGAAGGATACAGAAATGGATTAAACACCAACAAGGATCTCTGGTAGTGTAGTGGGTAAGGGACTTGACTGCTAACTGGAAGGTCAGAAATTCAAAGCCACCACCTTCTCTGTGGAAGGAAGACAGGGTAATCTACTTCTGTAAAGATTGACAGTCTAAGAAATGCATTGGGAGTTGCTATGATTTGGAAACAATTTCATGGCAGTAAGTCTCATTTTTGGTTTGAGTAGAAGAACCTGAATGAAAACAGCAAGTAAAGAGACAAATGGAGCTGCAGACTGTCAGCTATCCTGATGGCACAGATAGCCTGAATATTTCCAAGTGGTACTAGGACCTGAGAATTAACCTAAAAATTGGCACTGCTTGCCAAGGGCTGCTTAGATGACTGCTCTGGTGGCTGATGACTAAAAGGAGAAATAGCAAAGAATGAGACAAACTGAGCTGTGGACTTTTGGCTGTCTGGAGGGGACAGTCATTTTGAATGTTTACAAGTGGGGGACATTTTGGGTATTTTAAATGACAGCATTCTTGTTCAGATTCCAGGGACCTAAGAACAGGCTCTGCTTGCCAAGGACAATATGAACATGCAGGAGGCTGATGACTGGAAAGAAAACAGGTGCTTAGTTCATAAGTGCTACCAACTAACAATTAGAGGAGCACAGTACCCTGCTTACCCAGATAAGATCCAAACAAAACAAAGAAAACAAAAATCTTGGGCAAATCACTCCAACATACAATCACCAATTAAATATAAACAACAACAACAACAAAATCACAGTCTTGGAGACAACAGTCTGTCACTGTCCACACAAAGAAACAAGATAAAGCAGTAGAAACAAAGGACCAGGATACAGACCCAGAACAAATCCCTGAGGAAGAAGCAACATTGCAACTCCCTGATAAGGAATTCAATAATTTAGGTAACTTCAACAGAATGACAGACAGATCAAGGGAAACACTGACAGAATTGAAAACACAGACAAAAGCCTAGAAGAATTTTGAAAGAAAATACAAGAACAAAATGATAAAATAAATGAAAAATTAGAAATGCTACAAAATCTACAGATAGAAATCCAGAAAATTAATACTAAATTTTCAGAAATAGTTAACACATTGAACTAGCAAAGGTGTAGAATCGACTCAGTGAAAGAAAGAATGAATGAGATTGACGGCAAATACCTCAATATTTCTTTAAAAAAGGATTGATCAGAAAAAAGATCAAAACAAAATGAAGAAAACCTAAGAATCATGTGAGATACCATCAAGAGGAATAAACTATGTGTAATTGGAATTCCGGGAGCTCTGGTAGCATAGTGCCTAAGGCACTTGACTGCTAACCAGAAGGCTGGCGATTCAAACCCATCATCTACTCCTCGGAAGGAAGGTTGGGCAATCTACTTCCACGGTGATACCTCCTCAGAAACTCAAGGAGGGGTTGCTATGGGTTGGGTCTGACTTGACGTCACATAACAACAACACTTGGAATTCCAGAACAGGAAGAGACGAATAAAGCCACAGAGAAAATTGTCAAACATTTGTTGGAAGAGAACTTCCCTGATATGATGAAAAATGAGAATATATCCATCCAAGAAGTCCAACAAATCCCAAACAGGATAAACCCCAAAAGAAAATCAACAAG